>NC_063158.1:17760098-18091058 GCF_020921035.1 Rhodamnia argentea | reverse complement strand
TACCTCCTCAACCATTATAGATACCACTAGAGAACCACAAAAAAACGCCACGAACAAATCAACAAAGTTATCTTATCTTTACTTATCATACTGGATTTTATTTTTCTTAACTGGAACTTTCAGATTCTCGTCATTGAGTCAAATTCTAGCATTTATCTTTATTCTAGATACTGCACCATCGAGTGAAACTCTGGTGTATTATTGATGCATATTCAAGGCTTTGTCGAAGAGTCAAACTTCGGCATAGTTTCGAGTGTGTTGATTCGTTATCTTTGAGAGATATTATGCTTATCAAGCCATCCCATTGAGTCAAACTCTGGTTTGGTCTACGTTTGTGTAATTTCTTTCACTTTCATCTGTATCGATTTCTTTGAGTTGTACTTACAGAGTCTCTCCATCGAGTCAAACTTTGGTTGAGACCATATTTGTAATTCTATCGGAATCTTTGTAAACCTCACGTGTTGATTTTCTAGCTATCTGGATCTCTCATGTATAAGATTTCCACAGAACCTTTTATCACATTTAAAAGTCAAACAACGAATTTCGGTGAAAGATATTTTATTGCTGGAAGCCGAGCCCCAGCATAGGGGCTTACACTTCGGGAAGAGTGCACGGAAAGAGGAGGTCTTTGCTCCATACTAATCGTTGGGGATCTCCCGAACTAACTTCTCCCTCTAGTTCACGTGTGGCAGCTATGGGTACAAACTCTGACGATGATCAGTATCTCACATGTGGCAGCTATCTCTTAAGTGAGTGAAGTCAAGAAAGCATTAGCAAACCATACATAAGCAATACACATACACGAACCCATATGAAGTTTTACCATGAGCAGATTGTATCAATTAGGCAAAAGGCCCGGGGCATAGCAGGATGAACCAATGTGAATGAGTGTAAGCTTTGTTGCCCCTTGCTAGGGGATGAACTTCTAAGAAGAATTCCCGAGGAGAAAAAATTTCAATTGTTTCAAACTTCCCATTTTTGGAAGGGAATATTTATGGAATCCTCATGAATAGTGGGTACCTCGTAGGACCTCGACACGCCTACTCGAGTCTTTTATGCAGGAAGGGGTGCTCCTAGGTGTGTATAGGGGTTGTGTTTGTTCGCGATAATCGATTCCTCGTCAAGTCGGTTTGGGGGGTGTATGTCGGCGTGGAACTCATAAAAGGCGAATCCATGTAAGTGGTGCTGAGTTCTCTTTACACACAATCATCAAGAAAGAGTATTGTCGCAACCTAAAAATTAATTTAGGTTAATGGATTATTAGGTTAATTAGATGAATTAACTAACCTAATACAGACTCTCCCAAGCCCTACCAATTCGCAACTTAGGTTTGACTTTTTTTCTTTTGTAGGAGCCGCCACTAATCTTTTTTGGTAGGTAGATTAGATACCTAAATAAAGTACGGGAGAATACTTTATTTTCTGCTAACCAGAGATTTAGGGTTCGGGGACTTGATTATGTTAATTTTTAATTAACACCCTTTCGGTACCAAATTTCATGAAAATGCCTTTTCCCGATTGATGATTTGTGATTTTGATTTTCCATATTTTTATTTTCGGATTTTTTCATTTTTTTTTTATGTATTTTCCATTTTTTTTTTTATCTTTTTCGAATTTTTGAATTGAAACAAATGAATTTGAACAAAATTAAACAAAAATGCCCATAATATACCTTTAAATCTGATTTTCCGATAAATCTTCTCATTCCCGAAGATCCGAGCCGGAGCGAGATTTTATCCGCTACATCCTCAAAGATTCGAGCCGGTATGCGGATAAATATATAGAAATACAACGTCCCTTCTTGCCAAAGGGCAGAATACGAATTTTTATATTTGAATCACCATCCCATCCCATAAGATCATGGGCGTGGCGTGTGATTTAATTTTCCGACGGGACTAGGCACCAAGGAGCATACATTATAGGTAGTTTTGTTTAAAGACGTGCAAATATTTATTGAATTTTCGAAAATCCTTAGGGGATTCCGGAATTTTCAAGGGCGTATGGCCCTATCCGCAAGGGATTGCATATCTTTTAAACTTAGGAAATATTATCTCTCGAGATCTGAAATTTTTTAGATAATTCCTCGAATTTTAAAGATATATTCAGAATTTCCAACTGAGATACGAATCTTATCCGATATGCTTAGGATTCGAAAATTTTAAATAGAGCAACAAAAGATGTCAAATATTCTAGAGATTGGCATAATATCCACAAGATTTGCTCAAAATTCAAGTTAAGCAATTACCACATAGATATTATAAGATCAATCCATATTCACCCAATATTCACTCGACATTCAAATTAAGCAAGCAATTTTCAGAATATTTCAAATCAAGATCGTTACCTAATCCCGAGATAATGTTGCCAAATTTCAATCTCGATGAATTGCGGATCAACAATCCTCGGAGGCCGCAATTGGACCGAACGATGAACTCGGTGGTTCATGGGCGGCTATGGAGCTTTCATGGCTGCGGAACTCCTGAACTCCTTGAAATAAACCAATTGAGAAGATTGCATCGCCGATTTCTCAATATTGGGAGTGCAACGAATTGTTGCCCAAGCTCAATGGCCCGGCTCAACATCGGCATGAGCAAGCTAAGGCACTTGCAAAAGTTTGGTTAATGACACTGGAACCCCAAACAACACACCACAATGTTTGTGGGTTGGGGTTCATTGGAAATGTTATTCATCAATGGAAAAACTTTCGATGCATGTTCCTTCTCGTTGTTCCTCGTTCTCGTCGGTGCAAAGTTCGGGCGCCACGGGAAGAGCCGTGACAAACTCGGAGATCGCTAGGTAGTCGAACGGGAATTTGGGCACAAAAAGAGGACTCCAAAGTGTTGGAGTCGAATGCGTCAGTGACAAATTGGGGTTGCATCTCGGGGATGGGTCCGCTCAATCGGGGTCCGCAAAATAATAGACTTCACCGGATGGGGGCAAACGTGGTTGCTTCAAGGAGATCCCGGGCAAGATTGATTGAAAATCCGTAACCAAGAGAGGAAAGTGAAATTCTCTAATCCCAAGTCAATAAAACAAAATTGCAATAAGAATCCAAGGGTTTAAGAAATCATGGGGAGAAAAACTTCCCGTTAGCATGTGCGAATCGTGTCCTTCAAAGCATAAACTCCCAAGTGTGTGCGAGCCGGTGTCCTTTCCCGAAGAAGTCCATGCCTCACCGCCTTGTTGTGATCGGGATCTCACGAGTGCTTCAAGTTAAAGCCATCGCTTCGATGAGGGAGGTGCGAGTGTGTATTGTGAACCCTCTAAGGGCCGTGTCTTCTCATGAATTGGCCCCCTTCGTATGGAGTTCCCCGGAACCGCACTTGCTGGAAATTAATTGTAAGAGCGCTTGGGACGTTGCTCGTTTATAGGAGACCGGAAGTATGGTCGGGATTGCAACTTCGCTGGGTTTTTATAAGTAGCTTGCCAAAACATATCGGAGGTGAAAATCTCGCCTTGTTGAAAACCCACAGGAACTAATTAAAGTGCAATAAAAGGGAAAATCTTGAGATAATACTAAAACCAAACCACTACACGTTCGACTAGTGGAGAATCGGTGATAGATGCAACGATGGAGCATGGTATCTTTTCCCAGAATGAAGCTAATCAAGCACTCCCAGTTGGTGAATGTTAGAGAAATCGGATATGCAAAGTCGTTGATATCTCTTGAATTTGTGCGACTTCTTCGATTCTCAATTTGCGAATTCCCATGTCCCCACCTTCTCTCTATGCGTGGGCGTCTCTTTGAATTTCACCATGGAGACACCCCTTCTCCTTCCATGGCCGTGTATACTGAAGTGTCCGTGGCCCCCTGGACAACGGATGAAGACGAACCAGCGAGACGCCTCTCACATTGGCCGTGTATTATCATATCCGTCCCCCCTAAACCCTAAGCTTAACGTGGTATTTATAGACTAGGGTGACCGTCGGATTAAAAATTCTGATCTTCAAGAGTCTGATCTCATTAAAACTCCTCAATAATTTCCGCCACAAGAGGAATTGTCATGGGCTAGCTCAATTCCCGCTCTTGCGGGCTTAACCGTATAATCTCGAGCTCAAATTGGGCTTTAATTAATTAAATGAATAATTAATTAAGAGCCTTTAACATTTAAATGAGCATAAATGGGCTGAATTAAATATGAAAATAGGCTCAAGCCCTCTTAGAATTTTCGGCAATCTCCCCATGCTTAGTCGAATTTTCCATGTGATGCCCAAGTCACTTGTCAATTTAAGCCGAACACAATGATGCGCATAACCGACGAAAAGTAAATATGCAATGCATCAGAAATTTATTTTTGGTGAGAACTATGACTAGTTCTCGTTTTATGCTTGAAATGGATGATTTTAGAAAAATCAAAATTTAGGTGTCAACAACCGCCCCTCTTTGAGTGGAGGCTCGTAGAGGTTTCGCTCAAAGACTAAAATTAAAACCTAAATTTTGCAAATGATATGATAATTTATTTTTGGTGGGAGTCTTAATCCCATTTTCTAATGTGGTAGGAAATAATGCATGCCATGCAAGACAGTAAATGACATGTGCCAAAGCTTCTCTTTTTTCCATATTAAAGAAACTCGCACATGGATCGCATACGAGCATACCTGTTTTACCAGATACCTCATAAGCTAATGATTCTCTTAATTTCCAAGCTTCTGATGCGAGGATCTTAAGGTACTAGGCCCATCCGTTATCAGAGACTTCCTTCTGATGCGAGACGACGCAAGATATGTGTGTCCTTCGAGATCACAAGAGCTACGTCGTTATGAGTCGAAAGAAGTGAAATCAAGTTCACAAGAGTTACGTCGTTGTGAGTTGATAAAATGTCAAAATCGCCGGTGCATATGTCTTCACGATTTGATAAAGGGGAACCAAAATCATAAGAGCTACGTCGTTACGATTTGATGAAAGAGCCGAGAATCATAAGAGCTATGTCATTATGAGCCGACTAAAGGTCAAGATCACCAATGCATATGTCTTCGTGATCTGAGATCGAAATCATAAGAGCTACGTCGTTATGATTTGATAAGATGTCAAGATCGCGCAATATGTCTACACGACCGATAGGAGAGGCATATTGCCCGATTTGAACAATATTTGAGAGGAGTACCACCGAATGGAATCGATAAGTACGAAAGGGACATATTGCCCGAATTGAATCATAACAACTATCATCAGAAGAGTTGTTAATTTGAAAAGGTGTTTAGAAAACTTACCCGGGTTCTTCGAACGAATAATCAAGGAACGAGGTAGATTGCTTGTATCATACCCGTTTAATCACTTGAGATGAACATGATCAATTGTTAACACAACATGACACGTCCAAAAATTCTTGAATTTTTTTTGTTTACATTGCAAAGCTCCATGGGGATTTGTTAATAAGGAAATAAGTCCGGTCCTTTTAACAAAACATAATCGCATTAAATGACGAACCTATTGTCAGAAAGGACTTTTACTCACTCCCATGTAAGGGTTCAGGTTGAAGAGATACTTACCCGAGGGTTTGAAAGATCACATGGTGGGCATTTGCCGGTAGAATTTGCTCATTTAATAATCCTTGGATGAATTTCGAGACCTTGGGAGAGAACTCGAACATCGGAAATGCATTACCTAGCGTAGAATGTCAGAGGTATCATGTACAAACATATTCAACAATCAGTTCATGCAAAACTATTCGGCCGAGCTTGCAATGATTAGAAATAACATGTGTATAATGCAATGACTCATACTATGGTTCATGCATAACCATTCTATCAAGTTTGCATTACCAATCCCGTCCAGGGAGGTTCTCACATTATGAATATCTCAAATGTGAGCTGAATGGGGGGACTTCAATCCGAAAGGGCTTTCTCTCACTCTCAAAAAAGGCTATTTATCCTGTCTGCAGGATTCAAGAAAAATCATTCAATCTTACGATCATCGGATTCGACAAGGATCCGAGTAATCTCGCAATTGATACAACCGAGCCGATCTGGAGGTCTTGATTAGGACCGTAATGAGGGCTAGGTCAAAGGTTTACAAAGGGGACTCTAGTTGAGTCAAGGTCGCGAAATGAATTTCTTCGTCATCTGCTCCAGGTTTACAAGTCAAGAATCCCGCAAAAATGAGAGAGAAATAATCTTGCTCGAACTTTTTTGAGCGATGCTTAAAATCATTTAACTCTACATTAACTCAAGTGCCCTAATCAGAAGAGACTTTGAAGGGTTGTAACGTAGGCTAGGATTGGGGACTGAGGAACAAAAAGGCTCGTTTTGGCTCAGAAACTATATGAGAAGGGGCTTGACGTTGGTGATCATCGCCGACTAGTCACCGATCTTGGTCTTCCGGAAATGTCTTCAGAAAGAACCATCATTGCTTGAGAGATAGTATGAACTTCTATCGAAAATTATACTCGGCGAACCGACTTCTCCAGGGAGTCTTCTTTACAACCAAGCTCAATTGGGGATTTACAAGAAATAACATGCAAACATATCGAAATTTACAAACTAACATACAAAAATGTACACTTGAAAATTCAGAAGTATAGTACAAATGAACAAGAATTTGAATGGGCATTGGCTTTGCTTTTGGCAGGCACTTTTCTTTTTTTAATGCCCGTGATTTCCTTATGAGACCAGCCTTTGCTTTTTTGACTCCCGACTCCCATTTTTCCTCTTTTTTTTTTTTTTGAGAGAGCTTGTTCTTTTTTTTCGAATTTTTCTGCTCTTTTTTTTTCCTTTTTTTTTCGAGAGCGGGCCCTTCTCCTTTAGGCTGAATTTGCCACTCCTTTTTTTACAATCCCATGATTTTGAACCAGGAATTACAACAAGAATAAACATTTACAAACAAAAATTACATAAAATATAAAAAATCTAGCATACAAGAAATGAGTCCATTTGGGAATTCTCTGTTGACCCGACCATCTCCAACTCTAATCTTTGGAAAAATGCTATCTTCGTCTTCGGAATGAGCAAATGATCACCAATAGGGGTTCAAGAAATGAATTTGCAGGCTCAAATGGGCTATGCAACGAATGAAGTGTATATGATAGAGAAATGAATGCTCTTCGTCATCCTAAGGCACTTGAGTTAAAGTTCGAGTAAAATGCAAAGAAACACCCGAAGATTAATGTTAGTCCGAGCAAGAAAATTTCTAACCATTTACCTCGTATTGCTGCTGGAATTAACTCGTCCGAACCCCGATGTGGGGTGGTTCTTGACAAGGGTAAAGAAATGAGACCGCCGTTCAAAGAGGTTAATCAAGGGTTAACCCGTAGTGTTTGGAATAGAGAACTGAATGCCTCCGTCATTTTAGCTATCGTACCTTTTGCAAGAAAACCCTTTGCCTTGTGAATGCGGAACCTAGCTACCGCTCAACTCACTGGGGATTATAACGCGGAATGTGTGTAGAAATGGCTTGCCTTTCATCATCCCATTATACCCCATTCCGTACATTTGATGCGTCATATATAGCTTACACTCCCTATTCAGAGTTGGTAAATTAAACATGAAGAATAATTATGCACAAATTATGAAATGAGTGAGCATTTTTGGGCATGCAAAATCATATTTCATGAAAATCTCATGCACTTTGTTAAAGAACAGACCATGCAAGTATAAAAAGCAAATTCTTGTGGATGGGGAATTTGAGTTGCCCCAGAACATGCCAATGGGTCAAATCAAGGAGTTTAATCTTTGGGTCGAGGACCAGCTCGTTTCCATCTATGCCCCAGAACATATATGAACGAGTTGAGTGAAGACTTCGGATGCTCCGGTTGCTCCCTTTCAATGGTGATGGCCATCATGGTCGATCGCATGTTCCTACAAAAAGGAAAGTGTTACCTTGAAAACAACCCGAGATAGAGAAATATATCCCCTTTTTCAAGTTGTGGTCTCCTGCTGGTTTGCCTCATTTTCAATCAACGTGAGTATAGCGTTGGCAAAATGTGAGATTGCCCCAGACATGGCCGGTGTTGGGAACTCGATTTCAAACCTTGGCAAACAACTTTTCTCACACTTGATCCTGCACAGAAAAATGTGCATGAATAGGATCTAAAAAAAAGACGAGGTGAGAATTTGAGAAGCTCCAATTATCGATCTGCTACAGTGATAGCTATTAAAGACATGTCTCCTAGCTTGGCACCTGTAAGAAAGGAAATAGAAGATCATTTCAAAAGTGATCGGGCAAGGTAAGATATACTCCCTTGGAGATCGGGTAGCCTTGGCTTATCTTGTCTTTTGTAAGCCGACAAAGCATGATCAAAGGAATGGTCGAGAGCGAAGTATGGATGCGCTTCGACTAGCGATGGACCGGCGTACGAGTTGGCCGACACATATAGTTGGACATGCCCTGATCGAGCCTCGACGATCGAGGATGCCCCTTGTTTCATGCTTAGGTGAACTCCGGTCTTGAATTCTCTAGGAAAATGGGGACTCTGTGAATGGTCCTCTATGGGCCTAGGCCATCCGCGCATGAACTCTCAGATATATTAGACCGGCTCCATATTCCTTCGAATAATGCGACGCACCGATGAATTGATCGAGCAACTGGCTAAGGATTGCCCCAAGGATTGTCATTTGGGCCGATCAGAGGATAGCCAAAAGTAATGTCGACCGATACAAGGGTCGTCGAACATTTGATCGGCGCTGACGATCGATGAACGTCCGGCTATGGAGCTACCGCAAGCAATGGATGAGGGCGAAGCATGGATCCGCCTCATATGGTCGAAGAACTGGGATCGGCTAAGGATTTTTTAACTCAATCATGAACTTCGTGGCTCAATACTTATACGTGAGGTTGCCCGGTGGTCGGTTGGACCTCATGCACTATTCAGGTTGTGAATCTGCCTCTTGCCCCTAGATTAATTTTCCTCAGAGATGAACTCTCTTGGCCTTTAGTAGAGCTAATCGTCCCATGTGTTCCAGGTAGCACCGTGAGGAAGAGCATTATGACTCGGAGGTGTAGAATATTCAACCATGAAGTTGTATCCTCCGCTCGGGTGCCCCAAAGTATCCCATATCTCCTTGTTGCCTCCATCTTTGACCGGATCCGGATGTTCCAACCGAATGTATGGGACTACTAGTGAGTCTGGATTTCCACGACAATATTCCCAATTACGGAACATGAGATTCCTCGCATCAATCATATCTTGGATCCGTGTCTTCAATGTGAAGCATTCCTCCAACGAGTGGTCGGCACGGCCAAAATGAAAATCACAAAACTTGCTTGGATCCACACTTCATGCATCTTCGGCCATGGAGAAATCTTCCTCCCTTTGGATCAATCCCTTTTTTAGCAATGTTGGCCAAAGTACAAACATCGGTTGAGATAGTTGAGTAAATTCTCTAGAGATCGGAGATTGATCTTGAGCTGGCTGTTTTCCACAAACACTCGAGTGGCACGTCGTTCATCAGGAAAGATGGGATCAGAACACTGGCTGAACCCGATCGGGTCAGGGAGAGTCACTAGATTCAGAGCAGGCAGACCAAAACAGGAATTGGTGTTGTTTGGAAGAGATGTATGCTTTGCCTTGACCAGATGTTTCAAGAGATAAACCATCCGCCCGATGAGATTAATTAGATTGTTCATTCGTTCGTTCGACTTCTTCACTCGCTCTTTCACCTCTTGTATCCTCTATTCCATCCGGGCCAATAGTTTGGCGGTTTCATTGGTCGGTCTATAGCCACGGGGCTGGCTTGGTAGACAGGAGCTAGTGATGGGGCGTTCAAGCTAGTGCCGGTGATGACAACATCTTCTAGCAGCATAGTGTAACTAGGGACATGCTCGGAAGCCTTCTCAGGATTGCTTGCGGGAGGGATCGGAGAGGCGACGTCCCGAGGTGTTGGACCGATTGGGTGCTTAGCAGAAGCAATAGTAGTAGCCATCATACGTTCCATCATCTGGCTCTCATACCCTCAAACCCGTGGTTCATAGCCTCGAATTGCTCCTGCAGAGCTTCCCGGACCGCGTTGTTGATTTCAGCTTTGTCTGTCATTTTCTTACCCAGAGAGCAGGTAACTCGTGGGGAACCCATGATAGATTACCTGCAAGGGAGGGTCATATGATGAGTATAATGCGTGAGAGACGTTTAGTCGATCCATGGCTATACTAGACTCATGAACACTTGACTCGTGGCCCTGACCTACAGGTTCCAGCCTCGTCGGGTTTCGGAAAATTATTCATGAAAAATCATCCCGTAGTGAAAATGGTGTGAAAATTTACCAGCTTATAGAAAAGAAGCCGATAAACAACTTTTGTGTGGACAATTGAGCTAGATCTGAGTGGATCAAATCAGTTTAATGCATCTTTACGAAAAATTACGTTCAGAAAATAGTTCTGTCCGCCTATCTTTAAAAGAACGAAGGACCCCTTTAAATTGTGAATTTAATTCTGAAATTTTTCAGGCTATTAGTTGAAACATACATCTACAACTTTCATGTTTGGAAATTTAGCAATACGGCACGTTTACTAGTAGTAAATCACAAAATGAATCTGTAGTCTGAGAACGTGCGAGATCCCAGCCTGCTGGACCCCGGCCATTAATTCCATAATAAATAGAAAACAGACTGGATTACCACGAAATTTTTTTATACGATGGTTCAAGATCTTATGAACATTTTTCATTTGAAGTGAGGAAATTGAATCCAACGTGAAAGGGGTGTAAAAATTCGTACAAGACAGCAAGGTCAGAATGAAAACAGAGCTGTTTTGTTAATCTAAAAGTGTAATCAAAGTATGACCACCATAAAATCCGAAAAAGAAAAAAAAATCCTAAACAAGAGACCTAGGAATGTAAAGATACAAGTAAAAAAACGGGACTCGGCAAGACCATAAAGACAAACCTAATTTGCCATGGACCGACTCATGAAATGAAGGGAGAAAATACATGTACGATCATGAGTTCGGAGACAAGCGGAATGACATATTCATGCTTTATTAGCCAGATTTTTACAGCTTTCAAAAGCGAGCCTGACTTAAAGATGTAAGCCGTGTTTTCGCCCTTTTAAGCTTAGTGAATGTTAAGAAAAACCCCTCGTGCCCGTAGATTCAGGCCTGAACAGGAAATCTTAACATAATCGGGGTCGAAGATAAGGTCATCCATTCCTCCATCCCGAGGCCAGGCAAATTCTTACCCAGACACCATCTTAGGTTCATCTAGCATTTTAGGTCCAGTGCAATGTCATGAATCATGCATGACAAGTTTAATCCACTCAATTACGGAATTTACAAAAATAATTAAACTAATGACCCTGCAAAACAAAGGTTAGAAAATTACATTTACATAACCCGCAAAAACATTTAACACCTAAGGGAAGTTAAGGACAAACACAATCCGTGAATTCAAGAATCAAGAGAAAATTCACGTTTAATCAATCAAGGCATAGATCATGAAAATTAACGGCTTAAACCCACATTTTAGTCCCCAACGGAGTCGTCAAGCTGTCGCGACCTAAAAATTAATTTAGGTTAATGGATTATTAGGTTAATTAGATGAGTTAACTAACCTAATACAAACTCTCCCAAGCCCAACCAATTCGCAACTTAGGTTTGATTTTTTTTCTTTTGTAGGAGCCGCCACTAATCTTTTTTGGTAGGTAGATTAGATACCTAAATAAAGTACGGGAGAATACTTTATTTTCCGCTAACCAGAGATTTAGGATTCGGGGACTTGATTATGTTAATTTTTAATTAACACCCTTTCGGTACCAAATTTCATGAAAATGCCTTTTCCCGATTGATGATTTGTGATTTTGATTTTCCATTTTTTTATTTTCGGATTTTTTTCATTTTTTTTTTATGTATTTTCCATTTTTTTTTATCTTTTTCGAATTTTTGAATTGAAACAGATGAATTTGAACAAAATTAAACAAAAATGCCCATAATATACCTTTAAATCTGATTTTCCGATAAATCTTCTCATTCCCGAAGATCTGTGCCGAAGCGAGATTTTATCCGCTACATCCTCAAAGATTCGAGCCAGTATGCGGATAAATATATAGAAATACAACGTCCCTTCTTGCCAAAGGGCAGAATACAAATTTTTATATTTGAATCACCATCCCATCCCATAAGATCATGGGCGTGGCGTGTGATTTAATTTTCCGACGGGACTAGGCACCAAGGAGCATACATTATAGGTAGTTTTGTTTAAAGACGTGCAAATATTTATTGAATTTTCGAAAATCCTTAGGGGATTCCGGAATTTTCAAGGGCGTATGGCCCTATCCGCAAGGGATTGCATATCTTTTAAACTTAGGAAAGATTATCTCTCGAGATCTAAAATTTTTTAGATAATTCCTCGAATTTTAAAGATATATTCAGAATTTTCAATCGAGATACGGATCTTATCCGATATGCTTAGGATTCGAAAATTTTAAATAGAGCAACAAAAGATGTCAAATATTCTAGAGATTGGCATAATATCCACAAGATTTGCTCAAAATTCAAGTTAAGCAATTACCACATAGATATTATAAGATCAATCCATATTCACCCAATATTCACTCGACATTCAAATTAAGCAAGCAATTTTCAGAATATTTCAAATCAAGATCGTTACCTAATCCCGAGATAATGTTGCCAAATTTCAATCTCGATGAATTGCGGATCAACAATCCTCGGAGGCCTGCAGATTGGACCGAACGATGAACTCGGTGGTTCATGGGCGGCTATGGAGCTTTCATGGCTGCGGAACTCCTCGGAACTCCTTGAAATAAACTGAATTGAGATGATTGCATCGCCGATTTCTCAATATTGGCAGTGCAGCGAATTGTTGCCCGAAGCTCAATGGCCTGGCTCAACATCCGGCATGAGCAAGCTAAGGCACTTGCAAAAGTTTGGTTAATGACACCTGGAACCCCAAACAACACACCACAATGTTTGTGGGTTGGGGTTCATTGGAAATGTTATTCATCAATGGAAAAACTTTCGATGCATGTTCCTTCTCGTTGTTCCTCGTTCTCGTCGGTGCAAAGTTCGGGCGCTCACCGGGAAGAGCCGTGACAAACTTCGGAGATCGCTAGGTAGTCAGAACGGGAATTTGGGCACAGCAAAGAGGACTCCAAAGTGTTGGAGTCGAGTGCGTCGGTGACAAATTGGGGTTGCATCTCGGGGATGGGTCCGCTCAATCGGGGTCCGCAAAATAATAGACTTCACCGGATGGGGGCAAACGTGGTTGCTTCAAGGAGATCCCCGGGCAAGATTGATTGAAAATCCGTAACCAAGAGAGGAAAGTGAAATTCTCTAATCCCAAGTCAATAAAACAAAATTGCAATAAGAATCCAGTGGGGTTTAAGAAATCATGGGGAGAAAAACTTCCTGTTAGCATGTGCGAATCGTGTCCTTCAAAGCATAAACTCCCAAGTGTGTGCGAGCCGGTGTCCTTTCCCGAAGAAGTCCATGCCTCACCGCCTTGTTGTGATCAGGATCTCACGAGTGCTTCAAGTTAAAGCCATCCGCGATGAGGGAGGTGCGAGTGTGTATTGTGAACCCTCTAAGGGCCGTGTCTTCTCATGAATTGGCCCCCTTCGTATGGAGTTCCCCGAAACCGCACTTGCTGGAAATTAATTGTAAGAGCGCTTGGGACGTTGCTCGTTTATAGGAGACCGGAAGTATGGTCGGGATTGCAACTTCGCTGGGTTTTTATAAGTAGCTTGCCAAAACATATCGGAGGTGAAAATCTCGTCTTGTTGAAAACCCCAGGAACTAATTAAAGTGCAATAAAAGGGAAAATCTTGAGATAATACTAAAACCAAACCACTGCACGTTCGACTAGTGGAGAATCGGTGATAGATGCAACGATGGAGCATGGTATCTTTTCCCAGAATGAAGCTAATCAAGCAATCCCGGTTGGTGAATGTTAGAGAAATCGGATATGCAAAGTCGTTGATATCTCTTTGAATTTGTGCAGTCTTCTTCAGATTCTCAATTTGCGAATTCCTATGTCCCCACCTTCTCTCTATGCGTGGGCGTCTCTTTGAATTTCACCATGGAGACACCCCTTCTCCTTCCATGGCCGTGTATACTGAAGTGTCCGTGGCCCCCTGGACAACGGATGAAGACGAACCAGCGAGACGCCTCTCACATTGGTCGTGTATTATCATATCCGTCCCCCCTAAACCCTAAGCTTAACGTGGTATTTATAGACTAGGGCGACTGTCGGATTAAAAATTCTGATCTTCAAGAGTTTGATCTCATTAAAACTCCTCAATAAGTTCCGCCACAAGAGGAATTGTCAGGGGCTAGCTCAATTCCTGCTCTTGCGGGCTTAACCGTATAATCTCGGGCTCAAATTGGGCTTTAATTAATTAAATGAATAATTAATTAAGAGCCTTTAACATTTAAATGAGCATAAATGGGCTGAATTAAATATGAAAATAGGCTCAAGCCCTCTTAGAATTTTCGGCAATCTCCCCATGCTTAGTCGAATTTTCCATGTGATGCCCAATCCGTCTGCTTGTCAATTTAAGCCGAACACAATGATGCGCACAACCGACGAAAATTAAATATGCAATGCATCAGAAATTTATTTTTGGTGAGAACTATGACTAGTTCTCGTTTTATGCTTGAAATGGATGATTTTAGAAAAATCAAAATTTAGGTGTCAACAACTGCCTAGGTGGGATGACCCCACGAAGCAGAATCTAAAGTGGCTCCAGATAATGGAATAGAGTACCCACTATTTACCGGGAACACATACGCAAATGGAATTCATTTCTTGTACGAGGCAAAATGAATTTAACATACTAACTTTGATCGAAGACTTTGACTTTCTTTTAGATGAAAAGAAAAGTATCTCCTTTTCTGGGGCTTCATGAGTTTAGACTGAACGGTTCAACAAGACGTATGACATATTTCGTCTAGATAGAGTTACGGAGATTAAATCATATCTCGAGTTTAAAGCTATGGTACAAAACCCGATTTGATAGGATAGTTATTTTGTTGCAGATAAATACCAAGGTCGGCTACCTTCGTGGGACTCCCAAACAACAGAGAAAGAGCTGATTGGCCTTATCTATCATATTGGTGTTCATCCAGAGAAGAATTTGACTGCACGAAGCAAGATAGACGTGTAGCTCTGGCTTTTCTTTTTGCTCGTACAAAAAGGATCCACCTTTTCCTGCACAGTGGCCTTCGTTCTTTAAGTGGCAAGGAACACAACAGAGGTATTTATTCGTAAATTCTTTGGGTTTGGGCGTAACATTTTATTTCGCTGACGATATCGCAATGACCAGGCCAGATTGTTCCAGAACGAAGAGCCAACTTCAAGTTGCAAGAGTATTCATAGTTCTGGTCAGTTTTCTTGAACCGGAAAGTCTAGGGTTCGCATTCTCATCGGTTCCTTGTCATCTGTTTCACTTAACAAAGAAGATTAAAGATCCGCATTACTCACCAGTCATGCTCGTTTGGAAATCTTTCCATCAGGAATCTCCACTTCCTCCATCGAAACCCTCCCACCAGCAAATAACCACAGCAAGAAAATCAAGAAAATGCACGGCTCTTCCCCAACAAACAATGTTCCGGAGTCCAGCCACGCCAGTTCATCCTCCCGGCCAGAACCATTGGACCGAAATAACCAATCTCTGACGACGAAGACCTTTAACTACTGTGACCGCCTCCCGAGCAAAGCCGTTGAAGATGCGGAGAGGGCCCACAAGGTCAAACCCGAGCCGGTCCAGATCCGGGATGAAGATCCGCTCCCCCAATCTCACTCTCGCGACCACTCGGCCCTCTATAAGGCCATTGATGAGTTCGATCTTGGAACAGAGAAGCTGCCGATCAGGGACCGCGTAGCCTTCGATAAGATGTTCTGTCACTGGCCTAAGTCGGTCGTGCAAAACATACAGGCAGGCCACAAGCACTACGTGACTATATGTGACGACACAGACTGCAACCATTGTGGCAGCCACGGCAACAACAATTCTGCAAATCGGCCTCTATATTTCCGTGGCTTAAATGTATACTTCGCCAAGTTTCATAGGACTGGCCATTACTTTCTGAATTTGAGCGATGTATTTGTGGCGAGGCAAATCAAGGTTGGCGATATCATTATATTCAGGTGGGACACTCAGAAAGGATGCTTCATTATGGAGGTTGTGAGTGTCGAGACCTAACCAAGCACATTGCTTGCATGCTCGTGCAAATCTTTTTGCCGAAGAGAAACCGTAATGTGAACTTGTTGAGATTTACAGATTCGGGGCAGAGAGCTATGGAGACAATTGGATTTCTTTCCTTTTTCTTTTCTTTTTTAAACATTTCTGGTCTTGATGATGAGTAGTGTTATACATGGTGTAGGGCAAGTTAATGTGACATATAAGTTTGGTACTGCGCCTATGTTGAATTTTTTTGTGTGGAAGTTGACTGGCTTCAAATAACTCCGCTTTGAATATTCTAAAAAGCAGAGCCATGATGAAAAAAAAAAGTTCAAATAAAGAAAGATTTCGATGTAAGATTTATATCAGCTTCTTTACAATTAGGAGATGAATTGGATTGATTTAGTTTACCCTCCTTGAATAGATGCGCATTATCTCTTTCAAATTTAAATGCATATAATTATCCAATTCCATAATTCACATTCAAAAGCCTAATTACCATATCGAACAAAACGAAATCCGACCAAGCCCTCTCGCCACTCAGCCTTCATCCATTAACCACGACTCCAGCCGTAAGTCTCTCTCTCTCTCTCTCATCAATGCACGATTTCCTCAATTATCTTCATTATATTTTCTCAATGTGCTACAATCGACTTAGCGAGCCTTATGTATTGCAGGCATTAGTGACTGACTTGATTCTTTCAGTCATTATGAAGTGAAGAAGGGGAAATCATCTGTCGTTCAAGCATTGTTGGAGAGAATAAGAGGAATTTTAGTTGCGATTTCATGTTATCAATGATCCATTTATACCTTGGTTCATGATGGTAACATTGTCGCTAGATCCGTATCTTTTTCTTGGCTGATGTAATGGGATCTTGTGTATGTCATCATATTAATGGAGGACTTCCACTCGGGTCAATCCTTGAATAGCTCTTTTCACTCTTGGAAAATCAAACCTTAAGTGGTTGATTTTGAATTTATCATATCCACATTCCACAAGCGCCACTTACAAACAAAAGAATTCCAAGAGGACTTTACCTCCCTTTGGCTCAAAGCGGTTAAACCAGAAACTTTCCCTCAACTGATCTTTCTGTTGAAGGTTTCTTGAACAGCCCACACGCCAAAATCCATCGCAAGTGAACATGGTTGAGTCCTTTATTCACTTCCCCCTTCGACACTCGCCTATTCTTCATCTCTGAAGAAGAATCAAGAGCCGATCATCCGTCGTATTCGTCAGCTCCCGAATCAAGAGATTATCTATCAAATACCCACTCATCGAACCCTACAACTTCGACACAGAGATCTGATTGGTTTGTTTTGGTTAGTTCTCTGGAAGTCCATATTCATTCGATGTACTTGCTCGTCTGCTTTCTTCTTAATGAATGGCAGTCTTCATAAACACTAAACATTTACCATTATAGATGTATATATTGAAGACTATCTTGATTAGGTCTCACATTTTTTCACATTGTTTCATGGCTGTTCCTAAACAGCAGGAAAAATTGTTCCATCGAGTTCACCATTTCCGCTTTCTCCATCAAGAACCCTCCAACAGTTACGACAAGGGAATCAAGAAGATGCACAACTTTTTCCCATCAAACGATTCTCCCGAGTCCAGCAATGCCCAGTCATCGCCACCGCCACCGCCACCGCCAGAGTCATTGAAAGCTCGTATGACTAAGACGCTTTTCTATGACTTCCTCCCGAGCAAAGCAGTGGAAGACACAGAGAGGGCCCAGAATATTCCCCACCCAGTCACTTGCCAACTGATCGAGATCCGAGATGTATGTCCACTCCCCACATCCGAGTCTCATGACTGCCCGACCCTCGTCAAGGTCATCGACGAGGAAGAAGTTTTCACGGAGAAGCTGATTTTCTCATACCGCAGGGCCTTCGATTACGTCTTCCGTCACTGGCCTCTGCCCGCCGTGCAGGCTATCTTGGTGGGCGGCAAGTACAACGTGGAGATATTGGACTACACGGACTACGATCTAGGTAGCAGCATTGGCAGCGGCCTGTGGTTCTGCGGAGAGAGCATATTTTTCGCGAAGTTGCACAGTAATGGTCAATACTTTCTGAATTTGAGCGAAGTGTTCCGGGCCAGACGAGTTGCGGTGGGTGATGTGATTCATTGCAGGTGGGACACTGAGAATGAGTGTTTTGTTTTGAAGGTGGTGCGTAGGGAGATCTAATGGACAATGCTCGTGCGCATTCCATGCAATCTCCATATCTATAGATCCGGTACAGAAATTGTTGATGGCGCTATTTCTTTCTCCTCCATTTTTCAACTTTTCTTTTTTTCTTGATGGATGAACTGCTTCTTGCACGATGACGAGAATGTCAATGTGATAGATGAGTTCCTTCTTTTGCCTTCATTTTTTCTCCTTTGTGTGAAGGAAAATTTAAGCGTGCAACCATTGAAAACTTTAACTCGACGATCTTATCCATTCTTGATTCGATGGTTGGCAAGAGAATGGATCCCCTAAAATTAAGGGTTAATAACACCGCCCGTGTGAAAAGTAAAAAAATTTTACTCCACCAGTTCATGTTTGGAATTCCTAGTTAAATTATTGTTATGTTGAAGTTGACTGATTTGATAGAGTAGAGTGACACTTCGAAGAAAACAATCAAACCATGGATCGAATCCAGGGCGAGCTTTGAACGTAAAATTTTGTAGGAAAATGTTAAAAGAGTGTCTAAATTTAAAGTTATCTTGGATAAAAGTTAGAAGATTTATCATGAATAAATACGGTTTAAGATGATGAATAACCGACACTTTACTCTTGAGGAAAGCAATATACCATGGAATATGTGGTGTTTTACTAGTGAAAAGTACGCTTTTTTCTAAACAAAAGATTTTATTTTTCACTTTAGAAATCGAAAGTTATGAGAATACATTCACTTTCCTCTTTATACGTGAGTCACAACAAATTAATTGACCATCGCCTAATTAAGAGAAACGATTGACTAACGACACAGTTATTTTTTAAGGGAAACGGTGCTATCTCCATCACGTGTTTTCACCTAAACCATGTAACTTCTTAAACCGGCTTTTATGGAAAATCGAGAATAGAAAATCTCAGCTGGTTAATGTTTGCTCAAATCCCATTAGGTGGGGTTTCTTTTCTTCTAAATGGAAAAAGAAAGAAAGCAAGGGAAAAAATAACATCAAGAAAATTGAATACTAAAATAGTGGTCGGTGACGAAATTCATTACAGTCGGGACACTCGGAATGGGTGCTTCGTTTTGAAGGTGGTGCGTAGGGAGACCTAATAGACGATAACCGTGTGCAAGCCATGGGTTTTGCTGATCTACAGATTCCATACAGAACTGGTTGATGGTGTTATTTCTTTCTTCTCCTTTTTCAAGTTTTTTGTTCTTGATGGATTGCACGATGAAGAGAAAGTCAATGTTATAGATGAGTTCCTTCTTTTGCCTTCAATTTTTTCCTTTGTATGAAGGTGAAACTCTCTTTTCCCCGAATTCACGCTGAAAGTTGAAAGATTTATCATCAAGAAGACCGGTTCATTAATTAGGAGACTTAATTCCAATTTCCACGACAAAAGGAAGCAATTTCAACATTGCCGTATCTTTTTTTCCGACAGAAAATGGAACATAAAAAGGGTATCTTACACAGTCATTATACATTGACGGTCGATCTTGTTAATGAATATTTCCAGATTAATAATTCAAGCCAGTTTCATCACAAATGGATGAATGGTCTTGTTAATGAGCAAAAAAAATTATTTGTTATCCACTGATTATGCACAACACAAGAAAACCAATGCTTTCAAAACAACAGATTTTCTTTATCTAGGCATTTAACCAGTATTTTCAAGCACTTATCAACAAAACTATTTGATAAAAGAAAGTACGAAATCCAACTCTCAGTTGGAAAAACTTAGACAACTTATTCTTGGGTTATTGTAATATCGAACAACGAATAAATTACGCAAATATGAAAATTCTCATCTTTATGATTTTTTCAGAACAATGAGTAGTTGGAATCATGATTCGAACCAAACAAAAAAAAAATACTTAGAATCACGAGAATCAACCAGTCAAAAAAATCATCACCTAAATTGAGCATATTACAAATGGGTTACTATGTAAGGTTCAATACAATTCGTGAAACCTAATCTCTTGTGAGACTATATTTTCTTATCCTTAAATCCTCAAAACAAGAAATAGCTAACTCTAATAGAAAAGAAAACTTCACTCAGACAAATACAAATCGCAGAGCTTCGGCAAAGTCGTACTTTTTGTTTGAGAAGCACTCCAGGAAAGTAATGAAGTATAATAACCGACAGAGAAGGGCAAGACACAAAAGTATAGGAATGGAAATTACACTAAGTATAAGAGTGAGAGCATAAAGTATACTAAAAAATATTGCCGTAGGGTACCAGTTTCTTCGCTTGTGGTTCAACCACATAAGCTTGTCGTTCCTCAGGATCTTATATCAGATCTTGCAATGGTTTGGTCTTGACCTTTTTCCTACCTCCTTTGTGATCGGATTCTTCATCTTGGAATTCTAAGGTCATCTTGCCTTCCTTTTGGCTTCAATGCTGTGCTTTTCTAGCTTCCAGTTCAAACATCCTAGAGCTCCTCCGACATTCCCCGCTAGACATGATTGATTGATTGATTGATCCCTTTGTTCGTCAAAACGATCTTGAAGTTTAGCTTCTACCAAAAGAAAAAAAAATTAGTTTTATGCCTTTCAATATATATTGTCGACTAACAACAACCTAATCAACAAAGAGTAACGACTCAACTTCTGCTAAACACAAAAAATCACAAGAGCCATCCAGACAATCGCTACATAAAGATAAAGAAAAGTAAGCATAAGTATGTTGTTATGTTGTCATCGAAAGTCTGGAACCCCAAGACCTCAGGTTCCGATGGACCTAAGCTTACCATCTTTCTTCCCCTATTTGTCAAGCTTTGATTGGAAGCCAGCTGAAAATCGGATGCATGCTACCCGCTGCTGCAGCGCAACTGTTGGATCAACTGGGCTGAACCACCGAAGCAACCGCTTCGTAGACAGCATTGCTTCCTCGTAGATTGATAGTTGAACCTGGCCGAAGTCGGTGTTGTGTAGAGGCGAAAAACACGGGCTTTCCAATAAGAGATGGGACAGGAACCTTAACCATTGTGAAGTAATTGCACTATGATAAAGGCTACAATAACATTGTAAAGACTGCAATGAATCTGACTCTTGAAGCAACACAAAACGGCCAAATAATAAGCAAATATGCTTTCTAAATACCCAAGGTTTCGATGTACTATACCAGTCAGAATTTCCTAAATAGCAATGTGATAACCCAAAGAAAATGATTGAGTCACAACTTGTTGACAGAAACCTTAGCATAAGCACTGTTTTACTATAGAAGACTTATTTTCACCATTAATTGGGGCTTGAAGCAACCGCCATGCAGCCAACACGTGGAAGTAAAATCATAAATGACCTCGTTTCAAAACAAAAAAATTTGAAATTAAAGAACAATTTTCTTTGCAAGATATTAGAAATTAATGCAGTAGAGTACCAATTTATTATTGGCACAATAGGTTTATATTGTAGTGAATCCAATAATCTTACCTCAAGATGTGAATACGTATGTACTTGCTTTATTATTGGCCCAATAGGCTTATCGGATGTCTGAACTAGAAGCTAGAAACGCACAGCATGGAAGCCAAAAGGAAGGCAAGATGACCTTAGACTTCCAATATGAACAATCCGATCACAAAGGAGAAAGGAAAAGGTCAAGACCATACCACTGCAGGATTTGATATCTGATACTGTGGATCAACAAGCTCTTGTGATTGAACCACAAGCGAAGAAACTGGTACTCTACAGCATTTTTTCCTTGTATACTTTATGCTCTCACTTGCATATTCCCTCGGTCAAGGCCAAAACCAAAGAGCACCTTCGGTTGGAGTTATTCCCTGAAAGAAAACTTCACCCAAACAAATACGAATTGCAAAGCTTCGGCAAAGTCATACTATTTGTTTGAGAAGCACTCCACGAAAGTAATGAAGTATAAGAACCATCAGAGAAGGGCAAGACACAAAAGTATAGGCCCTAAATGCCTAGAAGGGAGGGGCAAACTGCCAATGAAGTTAATGCACAGCTATATCATTGAGTGATGATCGATGTCATTCTAAAGCTACATGCGCATTATGTCTATACGAACAAAAGTTAGAAAGCCTGTGATGCCCTGGGAATTAGACCCTCTATAAAGAGACCGAGTTCAATAAAAAGGATTATTATTGAATTCCAGTTGGTATAAAATTTCGGATCGTAAGGAGGTAAGTGACGAACTTTGGACAATTCCCGAAATGTCGTTCGGTTTAGATTAGGTCTCAAAATCTCAGCCGCCGCAATTTAGGATTTTTAATCCTCGCGCCTAGACCTAATCCGGAATAAGCCTAGCCGTGAAAATCCAAATTTTATTCTCGATCAATTGAGCCAAAAATTCGTTCAATCCTAAAATGCCAAATTATCATTTTTGCCCTCCAATAATTCACAAGAGGACAAGTTTTTTAGTGAGAGTTAATGGGTGGGCCCCACCAGTCATTCCCCCACCCACCAGTCAATCCGGTCAACTCAGCCCCCCTCTCTCTCTCTCTCTCTCTCTCTCTCTCGCTGGTTTGCCCACCCCTACTATTACCCGCACGACTTCTTCCCCCTCACACCCTGAACAACCTTCCTTCTCCCTTGTGCTCGCGCGACGCCACCACTATCTGCTTCCAGCGACCTCCGCCCGCTACTTAGCCTCCGTCCGACAGCCGTACGCCGCCTCGGAGCTACCAAATAGCCCCCGAAGCCCGATGCCGGGATCGCTCTGTTTCGCCTCCAGCTAGGTTTTCCGTCGCCCAGCCATCTCGAGCCACTTCCAGCCACCACCGACAGCCGCGCCATCCTTTCTCTGACACCCCAAGCCACCGCACGACCGTTGACAGCCGCCGCGAAGCAATGAAACTACCGCGAACAGCTCCAAAACAAACCTAAAGCCGCCTTCTCCTGTTTCGGACTCATCGCCGTCCCACGTCTGTCCCGGCCTCCTCCTCCCAAATCCGTCGCTCTCCGGCCACCCCCAATGACTATTCTCCACCCCTCACCACCCCACGAAGCTACCGGAAGTCGATCGCCACCGGTCAATCCGGTCAACTCAGCCCTCTCTCTCTCTCTCTCTCTCTCTCTCTCTCTCTCTCTCTCTCTCTCTCTCTCTCGCTGGCTTGCCCACCCCCACCGTTACCCGCGTGACTTCTTCCCCCCTTACACTTGAACAGCCTTCCTTCTCCCTTGTGCTCGCGCGACGCCACCACTATCCACTTCCAGCCACCTCCGCCCGCTACTTAGCCTCCGTCCGACAGCCGTACGCCGCCTCGGAGCTACCAAATAACCCTCGGAAGCCTGATGCCGAACCGCTCTGTTTCGGCTCCAGCTAGGTTTTCCGTCGCCAGCCCACCTCGAGCCACTTCCAGCCACCACCGGCAGCCGCACCATCCTTTCTCTGACACCCCAAGCCACCACACGACCGTTGACAGCCGCTGCGAAGCAATGAAACTACCACGAACAGCTCCAGAACAAACCTAAAGCCGCCTTCTCCTGTTTCGGACTCGTCGCCGTCCCACGTCTGTCCCGGCCTCCTCCTCCCGGATTCGCCGCTCTCCGGCCACCCCCAATGACTGTCCTCCACCCCTCACCGCCCCACGAAGCTACCGGAAGTCGATCGCCGCCCGTAGAGCCCCGAAACTACCCCAGAACCACCTCCCCTATTCTGTCATCAAGTGCCCTATTTTTGAGCCAAGCCGCTGTTCCATGGCCTCCGGCCGTCCGCCATCGCCGCCTACGCCACTTGTAGCAACCCCGGACACCACTTGACCCCGGCCAATCTTTCCCCTAGCCTTGGAAAGCCCGAAACCTCCCAAAACAGCCCCGGCACCACCATCCTCTATTCTAGCCGCTCCTGTTTTGCCCCGCACACTCGCCGGCCGCCACTGTTCCGGCCACAAACAACCACCGGCTGTCGTCCCGAGCCTCGTATTGTTGTCCCGAGATGTCGACACGTCCCGCGGACCATCGTTGATTGAGTTTGGAGCCCGAAGCTCAAGTTGGGTCACGAGTCGTCGAGCCGTCCCATCTCGCCGCCGGGCCGAGTGGAGTTCGTTGTCATCGCCGCCCGAGTTGAGACCGTATGAGCTAATTTTAATTGTGAGTTAGCCCCTAACTCTCCGTTAGGACACTAATTGTGTTCGGAATTAGATTAATTAGTTAATTAGGGTGTTTAGGTAAATTAATTACGATCGGGCTAGATAGAAACGTGGTTTAGGATAAATGACCGTAATTAGTTAAGATTAGTCGATTAGCTAGATTGTCTGTGGCTAATTGGTGAATAGAATTGATTAAATGAAGTGATTGTGTTGATTGATCGCGAGCGAGCGAAAGTTAGAGACGAGCGCGCGATTGATTGTCAATTGAAATTGAAATTTTGATTAAAAATTGATTGGCTACAATTGATTAATTGATTCTTGAATTGCTGGGTGTGAATGCCAAAATTGGCTGTTGATTGCCGTGGGAGTCCGATTAGAGGTTAATCGTCTCCAAATGCTTGATTTGTTAGTCGATAGAACTGTGCATTCATGTAACCACGTATGAGATCAAATTGCATGATTTTGCGTGAAAATAGCCTTGGGCCAAGTATTTGAACATGTGGGTATGAGCATTCGACTCAATTCAAAGAAATGAACTGGTTGATTGTCGAAGTACTTGAGTGGTCACATAATTGGACAATTCCGACAATCATTATCTTCCGGTTGGTCGGTCCCGGCAATCATTGTCTTCTCGTTGCTGGATACGCGTCGATCATTGTTTTCTTGTTGTTCATTTGTGGGTCGCAGCTTGTAAAGGGCCGAAGCCTTTTAAGGATTCCTGTTAGCTCCATGTTGTGTCGATAATCATTGTCTTCCGGTTGGTCAAGCGGAGTCACATGGATTATTAGAAGCCATCGCCGGAAGTGAGGGACGATACCTGGTCATACTAAGAGAGCACAAACCGACTAGTGTGCTGGACTTACGGGTCGTTGCTGATAATAAATGGACTACGCGTGGTGTTTTGTGCATGCAAGTGCTGTGATGCTTTGCCAATGGATTGATTTGGGTTGGTTGGTTTGACCGTTGAGTCTAGTCTGCATCGCATTATGTGTGGCCTAGAAAGTAAGTTTGCATGTGGTTGAAATATTTGTTCTTTGTTGATGTGCCTCCTTGTTAAGATATCTGAGTGAATCAACGCCCTAACTGGGCTTAGGCGTTGACTCACCGAGATTTATTTCTCACCCCGTCATTTAACCATTTTAGGTCTCAAGTGATGGAGCCCGTGATGATAGGGCATGGTTGTCAGAGTAGTTTTTGGAAATAGATGAAGGTTTAACCTTACCCGACCAGGTTTCTTTTTGAGGTCTTAGCGAGCTGCCTTGAAGAATGGGGTTGTCTATATCTTCCGTAGTTTGTTGACACATAAATTTTGATTTTTCGTTTCTACACAAAAATCGTTAAATTAGTTTTCATGCATATGCACATTTATTTTATATCAGTCATGCGTTGCATTTTTTAATTGAACCAATGGCGGATGGACCCGAGCGGATAGTTTTGAGCTTAATTAAGATGAGCTCGTGGTGATATAAATTCGACCAAGCTGATGGCCGAAAATTACATTGTGCTCAATTCATAAATTAAGTAGCAAAATATTTTGAACTGCTCTCACATGTGAAAAGGGAGGAATTTGCAACATCCACGTAAGTGTCTTGCAGATTGTGAAAAGCAAATTCGGAAAAAATAAAAGAATGAGGGAAAGACTATAAAAGATGATATCCTACGATGCCACATTGGAAGATGAGTGTCGGTGTAATTTGGCATGATTGTGGGCGAGATTTGATTAACGAAGAAGAATATTTGATCGAAAGGCAAGGATATAAATAAACAAATCAGATTGGTAGTGGAGGGGATTATTTATCAAGATTTCATATATTCGCTTTAAGGGTTTCGTAGAGGTTCTCGCAAGGCTAGCATTCAGATTTTTAGGAAATTTGATCTTCAGAAAAGATATGCATGAGCCATAGTGAGGGTAGAGACAAAATTTACGATATTTCTTTAAGCATTCACAAGAGGCAAGAAGCTTTTGTTTCTTTCTTTGATCCAAAGCCATCCTTGCCTATAAAAAGAACACGCACGGCCATAACGAAGGGGGGAACCCATCAGAATTTTCGGCACTTGTTCCACGAGTTCAACTATTCTAGACATTGGAGATAGTCCTCAACCGGCGGAGCCCCGATCGTGTGCACGTGATCAAGCTCCATCGTTTGTCGTCGAAGGGTCGGTCGTCCTCCTCCGCACATGACGTGGCCTCACTGTCCGAGTCTGTTTTCAGTTGTCCAGCAACTTCCTTTGGTGTTCCAGCTCGGTCTTGGAGTTACCACAGCCCGCCAATTACCGCTGGTGCCCGAAGCTTCAACCGTCGATTGAGAATCAACCTGCTTTGCTCGAGACCCTCCGTTGTCTGCCTCAGCTCAGCAGTAAAACGAGGTTGATCAGCCCCTATCTTGGCGTTATTCGGAGCTCTAATCATTTTGTCATTTGTGCTAGACTTCCCAGCAAAGTTTGGCAGTGAATCGAGCTCAGATAGGCGCGTTCTTGGATGAATTCTCCAGACTGTGCGTGTGTGGAAACTACTTTCAAAAGGTATAAATTTCTCGCTTTTGAATACAATCCATTGTGTGTTAACTTCATAACATGCATATATGATCGTATACTTTGATGAATGTATGTGGATTTGTGATCAAGATGTGAAAAAATTGAGTCTTCTTCATAGTAAAATTAAAAATCGCAGACATCTGGCATGAAATTCTATTTTCTTGAACAAGTTGGACTAAAAAGAAAAATCAGAACTTGTGATGAGTTGATGGGAATTCGGCATGCAAATATGTTGACATGCGAAATTAATTCTCTTGTGGTGATGATCTCCTAGAAGTTGAGCGTCATGCGTGAACTATTGATTCTTATGGTCAAAATGCCAATTCTTATTTGAGTTTCCTAGGTCCACGTACCTTGTCGCACGTTAGCCTTTCCCTTTTGGTCGGCTAACTCATGATTGATCGGATCTGAGTGAAATATAACTGAAATACATTGATGGATCATTCCTCATTCATACATCTCAAAAAGGACGGAAATTTCAGAATGTCACACATACTCATTGCATGGTTGCTCCCGATAGATAGAAGATGGTCTACGTCAACACTTGATGTGTGCAATGATCGTTTATGTATGAAGATAATCTCCTTCGGAAAAAGAAAAAAATTATCCTAGGTGATCAAGAAATGGTGCACAAAATATTCTTAGGGTTTCATATTTATCACGATTTGTTCGGGTTTAACTCGGCAAAGCAAAATGCGGGGTGAAAGATTTGGGTGTTACGCAAATTTTCCTAGTGGTTCCATATTGCAGAGAAGTCTTTCCATCAAGACCGCCATTTTTAAATGCCCTATCGGAAGCTCGACGACAGCAATTAGAGAAAATCCAGAAAGATGGGCAATTCTTTCCTAAAGAATGATGATCCCGGGCCGAGCAACTTCCAAGCGTTCCCACCTGCAGAACCGAATCAAGATGTTCCCGAGTCAAGCAACGCTCGATAGGCGCTACCCGGAGAACCGAACCAAGCCGATCCTCTCGGCTCCAACACATCTCCACCAAACCAAATCTCCTTCAAGAAGACGCTTTTCTATGACTTCCTCCCCATCAAAGTTGCCAAAGACACGGCGAGGGCGCGAAAGATTCCCTGCTGGATCCCCACCCAACTGGTCGAAATTCGAGACTACTTGCGGTTTCCCCTGTTCCCATCGGATCGCCAACCAACCGTCACACCCCGACTCTCGCGCTCGCGACATCCCTACCAATTCGTCACAGGTCATAAAGGATAGCATCCCAAGTACACTATCGACCTACTTGCTTACGACGCATGCGGAAATATGAACTCTTCGGTCAACAAACAACATGGGATAGTAAAGCAGGAAATAGACACAACAATCATTCAGCCAAAAGATATATTGTTTCATAATCAGAACGGATGATCCTTAACCTTACGTAGCTAACAGCCAACCTATACAATCCCATGTTTCGGGGCGGCACTCTAAAACCCTAAAAAAGATATACGAGTCGGGTAAGGTTAACTCTCATCTACTCCCAAAATCCTACAACGACCCTTGCCTTAACGTCCACGAGCTTCATCACTTGAGACCCGAAAGGTTAAACGACGGGGTGAGAACAATTTCGGTGAGTTAACACCTAAGCCCGGCCAGGGCGTTGATTCACTCAAAAAATCCTACCAGGTAATCATAGAACCATCATGCATATAAAGGTCAACCACATGCAAATTTACCGGTCTTCGACCATACATAATGCAATGCTCAACTCGACTCAACTCAACGGTCATATCGGACAAATAATTGGCATAGCATCATATCAATTTGCATGCGCAGGACACCACACGAAATTCATTTATTAATCGGTGACCCACACGACTAGTGTAGCCCCAATACTACAACCGGCGGTGTCTACTAGTAGGACCGGGCATCGTCCCTTACTTCCGACTATGGTAACTAAAAGCTATGTATCCGGTGCGACCGGCACGGCATAGCAGCATGATATTCCAAAAAGGAGCGTCGGCCCGTCACAAGCTGCAACTAGCATCCGAGAATTCGCGTGATCCGTACGACCGGCACATGCACGAATTGATGTGCCTTTGACAAGTCGTGTGATTCCGTATAACCGGCACAATACGAACTTCTTAGGTTCCCGTATTATTGGCATGGTTTAACCTCATCATTTGACCACTCAGGCACATCCGACAACCAACCAATTTTTATCTTTTATTTTTAGTTGGATGTTCATGCGGACGTGCTCAAAGACTCGGCCCAATGCCATTTTCATGCTAAAACATGCAATTTAATTCCGCACGTGGTCATATGAATGCACAGTATCATCCACAAGACTTTGTATCTGATATAGGGTGCCCGACACTCATAACTATTCACGCAACAACCAACATTCAACACCAAGCATCCAGTTAAACATTTAATTACCACAGATTAATTAAACACAAATAATAATCCCCACGATAATTATTAACCCAATTTCATATAATTAACGATCGTGGGCTTGGCTCTGACCTATCACTCGTTCGCGATCAAACACCGGCAATCACTCCCCAAACAATCAATCTAGTCTAATCACCAATTAGCCACAGACGACCTAACCAATCCGACTACCTTAAATAATTGTGGCTATTTATCTTAAACCTAATTTCTATCTAGTCCGACCACAATTAAACTACCTAAATACCCTAAATTGCTAACTACATTAATTAACTATTATTAAGCTCAATTAGCGCCCTAATCGGGGTTTAGGGGTTTAACTCGTAAGAAAAATCAGCGGTCGATGTCGGGTCAAACATGAGACTTTTGGATTGGGTCGAAATTTCAAGTTCTTGTTTTCCGATCGGGTCTTGTTCGGGTCGAGTTAGTGTTTAGGGTTTATTTCCGGTCTGTTCGTGGGTGGTTTTTTAGGTCGGGTTTGGGTCGGGGCTTCGGGCAGCACTCTTCCGGGTCGGGCATGGTAGGCGGCGGCAGCAGCTGGAGGTTCGAGCGACTAGGCCCGGCTAGTGGTGGTCGGAGCTCGAGAAGGTGGCTGGTGGCGATTCATGGACTCGGGTCGGCTTGGGTTTGATGACGCGGTGTCATGACGGAGGGTGAGTAGCTTTGGCTAGCTCGCGACCGGCGGCAACCAGCGGGCTCCTCGAGGTCGCGAGGCTCGCTTTGGCAGCAATAAGGCTAGTGGGGGCTATGGACAACTAGGAGGAAGAGAGGGAAAGCGGGCCCGAGGTGAGGGAGCGATGGGTTAGGGCATGGATCTGGTGGTTCGGTGATAATGGTTGGGTGACATGGCGAAGGATGATGGACGACGATAAAGGACAACCGGAGAGAGATAGAGGGTTGGATTAAGGCGGTAAGGGGTCAAGGTGAGGTTGTGGTGGTGATACGGCAGAGCTCGAGCGACACCTGGTGAGGCACAAGGTGTTCGGTGACCCGGCGAGGTAGTGGCGGCGGCGGCGTCGAGCAGCGGCAGCAACGTCGAGCGATGGCAGCAAGCAAAGATGGAGGGGGACTACTCATGGCTTGGGCATGAGGTCGTGTTCGCGGGGCGACGAGGCGTGGTGGCGGAGAACAGGTGACGAGCTGACAAGGCGGCAGCGAAGGCGGAACGGAAGTGGCGAAGGGGCAAAGTAACAGCAGAAGGAGGCGTCGGGGGGGTGGATCTACTCGCACGGGAACAAAAGGGGGTACGTGAGAGAGAGAGAGAGAGAGAGAGAGAGAGAGAGAGAGAGAGAGAAAAGGTCACGTAGGGGGAAAAGAGTGATGTAAGGGTGATGGGTAGGTGGGTTGTTGGGGGAAGCGGCCGAAGAGACTTGGGGGACCCATAGGTCCCTTCAAGTTTAATTTTTTTTGTCTCATACGCATAAAAATCGAGGGCAATTTGGTAATTGGTAAAATAGGTACCGGTAATAATTTCGCTCAATCAACCGAGGGCAAAATTTGAATTTTCACATTTATGGTTCGGTTCGGGCTAAGTTCAAATGCGAAAGGTCTCGGTACTACGACTCAATGACTTGACTATTCTAGCTTGACTTTCTCATGCCGACGTCTCGTAACAATCCAAATATCGTCTCTTAGATCCTCAAAATCCAATTTTATTCAACAGACTGGAATTCACGGTTGGACTATAACTAAGTCCAGTTAACTTATAGATATGGAGGTTTTAGGGCATCACAACTCTCTCCACCTTAGGAAATTTCGTTCCCGAAATTACAGTACAGATGCAACTACCCAAAAAGTTAAGGATAGCTACTCTTTATGACTTCTTCATTCTCCCAAGTAGCTCTTTCAATCTCATGGTGTTGCCAAACCACCTTAACTAGTGGGATCGTCTTGCTTCGGAGCATTTGCTCTTTCCTATCCACGATCTTGATTGGATGTTCCACGTATGACGCTCGCTCGTCCAGCTCGATCTCTTCATAACTCAGCACATGAGCGAGATCCAGCTCGTACTTCCTTAACATTGACATGTGGAACACATTATGCACCTAAGCAAGTCTCAGCAACAACGTAAGACGATATGCCAAATTTCCAATTTGCTCCAAAATTTCAAACGATCCAACATACCATGGGCTTAGCTTCCCTTTCTTGCCAAAAGGAGATGTCCCTCTCACAGGCGACACCTTCGGAAAAACATAATCACCCACTTGAAACTCCAGAGGTCTGTGCCTCCTATTGGCATAACTCTTCCGGCAACTCTAAGCGATCTTCAACCTATCCTTGATCACCTTGACAACTTCCATGGACTGCTCCAGAAACTCGGGGCCGGTGATCTTCCTTTCGCCAACCTCATCCCAATAGGCTGGCATTTTGCACGCTCTATCATACAACGCTTCAAATGGCGCCATCTTAATATTTTGCTGATAACTATTGTTGTAGGTAAACTCAACCAGATGTAACTATTTCGCCCAACTACCCTTGAAATCCAAACCACACGCTCTCAACATGTTCTCCAAGGTCTAAATTGTTCTTTCGGACTGACCATCCGTCTGTGAGTAATAGGCTGTACTGAACCGTAGCTTCCTTCCCAAAGCGGTCTGCAGACTTTTCCAAAATGTGGCAATGAACTTGGGATCTCGATCTGAAGTGATCGCCACTAGCACTACATGTAATCCTACGATATTCCTCATGTACAGCTCTGCATATCTATTCAAAGCAAAGTCCTTTCTCACGGGAATGAAGTGCGTTGACTTCGTCAATCTGTCAACCACAACCCAAATTGAGTCATGACCTATTTGTCTCCTTGGCAAACCCAATACAAAGTCCATTGTGATATGCTCTCATTTATACTCTGGAATTTCTAAAGGCAGTAGCAAACCTCCGGACTTACAAGGTTGCGCCTTAACCTGCTGGCGGGTCAAATACTTAGCCATATGCTTGGCTATATCTGTCTTCATGCCATTCTACTAGTAGTGCTGCTTGAAATTTTGATACATCTTCGTACTTTCAAGATGGATACTGTAATCGATACGATGTGCTTCCGATAAGATATCCTCCCTTAGACTTACATTGATAGGTACAACCAAACGTGCTTTGAACTTCGGTATCCCATCCTCGACTACTTGAAAGTCGACCCTTCGTTTTACCGAGTCCTCTTGAAGGATCTTCCGGATAGTGGGGTCCGTCAACCGCAAGGTCTTAATCCTTGTTTGTACTTCTGGCTTAATCCTCAACGTAGCTACGAGACTTGATATGCGACTTATCTCCAACTTGAATTCCGAGTCTCTCACTTGTTTAAGCAAACGCCACTCATGAACTCATAGTTGAGCAATCACCGATTTTCTACTCAAGGCATCCGCAACCTTGTTCGCCTTACCCGGATGATACAGGATCTCGCAGTCATAATCCTTAAGCGGCTCCATCCATCAACGTTGCCTCATGTTCAACTCCTTTGAAGAGAACAAATACTTCAAACTCTGGTGATCGGTATACACTTGAAAACTTTCTTTGATCAAATAGTGCCTCCCGATCTTTTGGGCGAATACAACTACGGCTAACTCCAAGCCATAGGTCGAATAGTTCAACTCGTGAGGTATTAATCGACGGAATGCATACGCTACTACCCTTTCATGTTGCATCAGAACACAACCCAAACCTCTAAGAGACGCGTCACTATAGATCTCAAACCCTTCGGGACTAGACGGAATCGTCAACATAGGAACTGTAGTCGCCTTATGCTTAAACTCTTGAAAACTACGCTCACACTTGTCCGTCCACACAAACTTCACATCCTTTTTCAATAGTTTGGTCGGAGGCGAGGCTATGGTAGAAAAACTTTTCACAAAACATCTATAATAGCCTGCCAAACCCAAAAAGCTTTTGATCTCTATCATTGTCGTCGATCTTGGCCAGTCCCCGATCGCCTCAATCGTAGACAGATCCATAGCAATTCCCTCGCCAGAAACCATGTGGCTTAGGAACGCCACGTGAGCTAACCAAAACTCGCAATTACTGAACTTCGCATAAAGTTGATGCATCCTCAGAGTCTCCAACACTATCCTCAAGTGTTGTTTATGGTCCTCAGAACTCTTCGAGTACACCAGGATGTCGTCTATTAATAGTATCACAAATCTATCCAAGTACTCCTTGAACACCATGTTCATCAAATCCATGAAAGCAGTAAGAGCATTCATCAAATCAAACAGCATTACGGTGAATTCATACTGCCCATAACACGTCTTAAATGCCGTTTTTGGTATATCCTCCTTCTTGATTCTCAATTGGTAATAACCCGTCCGTATATCGATCTTAGAAAATACCAAAGCTCCTTGCAGCTGGTCGAACAGGTCATCAAAACCTTGGCAGTGGATACTTGTTCTTGATAGTTATTTGATTTAGCTGTCTATAATCTATACACAACCTCATGGATCCATCCTTCTTCTTAACAAACAACATTGGCGCTCCCCAAGATGATGCACTAGGGCGAATGAACCTTTTATCCAATAACTCCCGCATATGAACCTTGAGTTTCTTCAATTCCGACAATGCCATTCTATACTTCGCTTTAGAGATTGGCTCTATCCCAAGGGCTAACTTTATCACAAACTCTATTTCTCTTTTTGGGGGGAGCCCCGATAACTCCCGAGGAAAGACATCCGGAAACTCGCAAACCACTACGATGTCTTCCAACTTCGGTTCCACAACCGATGCGTCCACTACCGTCGCCGGGTATCCTTAATACCCACTTTTCAACAAACGCGTCGCTTCCAATGATGAAACCAACAGTGTCGAGGTCCTACCTCGACCTCTAACAAACTCAAAGTTGACTCCACTAGGGGGGTTAAATTGCACAACCTTACAACTACAATCCACTATAGCCTTATGCTTCGTCGGCCAGTCCATTCCCACAATCGGATCAAAGTTAAACATCTCTAACACAATATTGTTTATCCTACCCTCATAACCATCTATTACCAGCTTACGGTCGGGATAGCCTACGGTAGCAACTATGCTTTCCTTTAAAGGTGTAGAAATCTTAAAAACAACATCCAAAGGCAACATACTTAAACCGGACAATTCAGCAAACCTAGCAACCATAAATGAGTGTGTAGCACCCGGATCAAACAAAACATACCCCATATCATTGTGCAAGAGGACCATACCTGTAACGATCGGCGAATCGTTCGCCTTTTCTCATGTGATAGCAAACATCCTTCCTTGTGCCCGAGGTCGACTCTGAAAGTTCGATGGTGCGTTCCGCTTAAATTGTCCTTCCCGCCGTTATTGCGCCCGCCCGACCTGCTACCTCTACGGGCAATCTTTCACTTGATGATCGAACCGGCCATACCCAAAACATGCCCCTCTTCTAAAAGGACATAGACTAGGTCCATGCCTTTAGCGGCATAAGTGACACACCCTATCTTGGCAGAACACCGACTTGCTGATCGCCCCTCTTTTATTGGGTAGGATGTGGTGCCTACCACTGGGCATCGGCTTCTTTCCTTGCTGAATATCCCTTCTATGCGAGGGTATGAATCGCAATCCGATTGCGGCAGCCCTTTCGGCTAGGTCACGCTCTACCATCTGCGCTTTTTCATACAGATCATCATAGTCTTTCATATTGAGGGGCAACAACACACTCTTGATCTCCAGTTTCAGTCCATCCCAGAATCTTCCTGCGCTATCCATTGGGTCCTCTATCATCCTTGGGGCATATTTTGACAGTTCAGCAAACCCGGCCTCGTATTCATCCACTAACAGTTGGTTCTAGCACATGCGAAGGAACTCTGCCATCTTATGTTCCATTGCGGTATCCGAGAAGTATTTTCCGTCGAATGCTTCCATAAAAGCATCCCATGCTAGGACCATACCTTAGACAAAGACCCCGTCCTTAGTGGCTCTCCACCATGAACTCGCATTGCCCCGAAACCGATAAACGGCCGGAGTGACCTTGTCTTCGTCCGTACACCTCAATAAGGTGAACACTTTCACCAGTTCCTCTATCTAAAAGGTGGTAGCATCAAGATCTCCGCTTCCCACAAACTTAGACAGCTTCAACTTAAGGAACTGTTCCACCAACTTTTGTGCTTGGCGTCCATCATTCGCCGCTTCACCTGGCACATTCCCTTGTGGTACTTCAGCGGCGGTTGCAGCATTCTGATTCCTCACTTACCGCCCCCATCAAATCTCCAATGACTCTCGGCGCCTCAAGGATCCTATCAATCCTCGAATCTTGCCTAACGATCCCGACGGTATGAGGCGCTCCCACTTCTTCCAATAGCTCATCTATCTGCCTGACCGGCCTATCACGACATGCCCTTCTACCGCGTTCGCTCATTCGCATGCAAAATACAGAGTCCCGCTTACCCCATAGCAAAGCGTGATCAAAACGCAGCCCAACAACTAAAACACAGATACCAATCACATGCACAACGCTTACAGTCCTACTCACTATCCCAATGACCCGATGGATCAGGCTGACCTTGCTCTAATACCACCTTGGGCGGGGATGTCACGCTCCAACTCTCGAACTCGCGACATCCCTACCAATTCGCCACAGGTTATAAAGGATAGCATCCCGGGTACACTATCGACCTACTCACTTACAACGCATGCGAAAACGTGAACTCTCCTATCAACAAACAACATGGATAGTAAAGTAGGAAACAAACACATCGGTTATTCAGCCAAACGATATATCGTTTCATAACCGAAACAAACAACCCCATACTTCTGGGCAGCCCTCTAAGACTCTAAAAAAGATATACAAGTCGAGTAAGGTTAATTCTCATCTACTCCCAAAATCCTACAACGACCATTGCCTTAACGTCAATGGGCTTCATCATTTGGGACCCGAAAGGTTAAACGACGGGGTGACAACAATCTCGGTGAGTCAACACCTGAGCTTAGCTAGGACGTTGAGTCGCTCGTAAAATCCTACCAGGTAACCACAAAAGCATCATACACATATGTTGACCCCTAAATTTCGATTTTTAGAAAATCATTCATAAAAATGAGAGTTATTCATAATTCTCACAAAAAATAAATTTTCATGCATTGCATATTTAATTTTCGTCATGTCGGGTAGTCTAGAGATGAGTCAATTGAGCATGATTCCAACGGACGACCGAGTTAAAATCGACTCGAAAGTCATTAGGGAGGGTGCGGAATTTTTTACTATGATTTTGGACTCAAAACAGCCCGTTTGAGATCTTAAAATTGCAAAAAGGCCTTAATTAATTACCCATTTTATTAGTTAAGGTCTAGGTGAGTCCGGAATCACAAAACGAGCCCATAAAACATTGAAAAATAGCCCATTTCTCCCTCCTCATTCATTTGGCCGAAAATTGTAAAAGTCTAAGTCCAATAGGACTCCTCAAGCTCGGAAGTTTCGATCTAACGATCGACATCTAATTAGAGCTTCTAATCTAACGGTTTAAATAAACCCCGCAACTCAAAGTCCTACTCTTTGATATAAATACATCTTGATGCCTAGGGTTAGCGAGAGGATTATTTTGCATTCAGAAAGTTGAGATTCACATGAGATTGAGGGAGACCAAGGAAAAGGCACACACGGCCGAGAAAGGGCAGGCGCGAGAAGAGAGAACAAGGCGCGTTCGAAGCTGCTGTCTATAGGTATTCTCGCATCGAATTGGCTCGAGTTTCCCCTCGCGAAATAAGGTAACTCTCGTATACTTTTAGCTTTGATTCAGGCTTGTCCACCGAATTCGTCGTTGCTGTTTGTTTCGCACTGAAACTCGTTGTTGTTTCATGCTATTTAATGCTAAAATTCGCCACAGTTTGATATCCGATATTTGCTGCTATCAATGGTCGGAATTGCTGCTGTTATCACCTCATTTCCACGGTGCTCTTCGTTTTATTCTCACACCGAATCGCTGCTATTTTCCTTTTGAAATCGCTATTGTTTTCATGTCGAAATTCTTGCTGTTTAAGATGTTTTTGCATGCTGTTAAGTGCCGAAATTTGTTGCTGTTCATGTTGATTTTTATTGATTTTCCTACTGATCTTTAGTGCTGAATCAGAAACCGAAATTCGTTGCTGTTCGGATGTATTTTTTTTCTCTCTCTCTGGGCGCTTGATGAAAGTTTTTGCTCGGCATCTATAAATCAATCCGAATTTAAATTTACTGCCTTCCGAACCTCGTGCATGTGCGGATTTTTGGTGCTTGGTCTTGATTTCTTTTTTCTCATTCTGGCAACTTTTTCTAAATCCGTGGACTGCTGAAAATCACTTGCTTGTTTCTTTATTATTCGATGGACGAGATGACTCGTGGAAATTCGGTTGCTTGCTTCGATTTGGTGTCCGGAACTACGAGATAATTCTGTTCATCCAAAAAATTAGATAGGGATTTGACGGATAAGGCAAGATAATGTTTTAAAGGAAATATCTGAATGTTGTCTCATAATCTTCGAATGGTTGGATCAAAATTTTTTTCGAAAATCTGAACATTTTGGATAAGATCGCATCCCGATTGAAAATTTCAAACATATCTTTAAAATCCGGGAAATTATCTAAAAAATGCCTCTCAAATCTCAAGAGATAATCTTTCCTATTTTTAAAAGATATGAAATCTTTTGTGGATAGGAGCTTATCTCCTTGAAAATTTCAGAATCCCTTAAGGATTTTAAAAATTCAATAAATATTTGCACATCTTTAAACAAAACCGCCTATAATGTATGCTCCCCGGTGCCTAGTCCCTTCGGAAAATTAAATCACACGCCTTAGCCACGATCTCGTGGAATGGGATAGTGATTTAAATATAGAAACTTGTATTCCGCCCTTTGGCGAGAAGGGATGTTGTATTTCTATATATTATCCGCATACTGGCTCGAATCTTCGAGGATGTAGCGGATAAAATCTCGCTCCGGCCCGGATCTTCGGGAATGAGAAGATTTATCGGAAAATCGGATTTAAAGGTACATTATGGGCATTTTTGTTTAATTTTGTTCAAATTCATCTGTTTCAATTCAAAAAATCCGAAAATATAAAAAAAAAATCAGAATCACAAATCATCAATCAAGAAAAGGCATTTTCATGAAATTTGGTACCGAAAGGGTGTTAATTAAAAATTAACATAATCAAATCCCCGAACCCTAAACCTCCGGTTAGCAGAAAATAAAGTATTCTCCCGTACTTTATTTAGGTATCTAATCTACCTACCAAAAAAGATTAGTGGCGGCTCCTAAATTGAAAATCAAACCTAAGTTGCGAATTGGTAGGGCTTGGGAGAGTCCGTATTAGGTTAGTTAATTCATCTAATTAACCTAATAATCCATTCACCTAAAAACCTAATTTTTGGGTCGCGACAACATATAGGTCAACCACATGCAAACTTACCGGTCTTCAGCCATGCATAATGCAATGTTTGACTCAACTCAACAATCACATCGGACAAATAATTGGCATGTCATTATGTCAATTTGCATGCGCAGGACACCACACAAAGTCCATTTATTAACCGATAACCACACGATTGGCGTGGTCGGCAAACACGACCGGTATGGCCCCAACACTACGACCGGCAGTGTCCACTGGTAGGACTAAGCATCGTCCCTTACTTCCAACAACGGCGACCGAAAGCTATGTATCTAGTGCGATTGGCACGGCATAGCAAACAGGCATTCTAAAAAGGAACGTCGGTTCGTCACAAGCTTCGACCGGCATCCGACAATTCGTGTGATTTGTACGATTGGCATAGGTATGAATTGATGTGCTGTTGACAAGTCGTGTGATTCCACACAACTAGCACAAGATGAACTTGTCGGGTTCCCATACGACTTGCACGGTTTAGCCTCATCATATGACCACTTAGGCACATCCAACAACCAACCAATTTTTATCTTTTACTTTTAACCGGATGTTCATGCAGACATGCTCAAAGAGTCGGCCTAAGGCCATTTTTGTGCTAAAACATGCAATTTAATTCCCCACGTGGTCATTTGAATGCACAAGATTATCCACAAGACTTTATATCTTATACGGGGTGCCCGACACCCATAATCGCCCACGCAACAACCAACAATCAACACCAAGCATCTAGTCAAACATTCAATCACCACGGATTAATTAAACACAAATAATAATCCCCACAATAATTATTAATCCAATTTCATATAATTAACAGTCGTATGCTCGGTCTGACCTATCGCTCGCTCGTGATCAAACACTAACAATCACTCCCCAAATAATCAATCCAGTCTAATCACCAATTAGCCACAGACAACATAACCAATCCGACTACCTTAAATAATTGTGGCTATTTATCTTAAACTCAATTTCTATCTAGTCCGACCACAATTAAACTACCTAAACACCCTAAATTGCTAACTATACTAATTAACTGTTACTAAGTGTAATTAGCGCCCTAATCAAGGTTTAGGGGTTTAACTCCAAAAAAAAAAAACGGATGATAGGTGTTGGGTCGGGCACAAGGCTTTTGGATCGGATCGGGATTCCAAGTTACTGTTTTCGAGTCGGGTCGGTATTTAGGGTTTATTTCGGGTCGGTTCGCGGGTGGTTTTTTGGGTCGGATTTAGGTCAAGGCTTTGGGCAGCATGGTTTCGGGTTGGGTCTAGTGGCAAGCGGCAGCGGCTAGAGGTTCGGGCGACCGGGCCTAGCGAGTAGTAGCTCAAGCTTAGGACGGTAGCTAGTGGTGGTTCGCAAACTCGGGTCGGCTTGGGCTTGCCGGTGCGGCATCATGGTGGAGGGCGAGGAACTCCGGCTAGCTCGCGGCCGGTGGCCACCAACGGGCTCCTCGGGGTCGTGGGGGCCGGTCGGGCAGCAATAGGGCCAGCTGTGGGCGTGGGCGATCAAGAGGAAGAGAGGGAAGGCGGGGCTGAGGTGAGGAAGCGGCGGGCTCGTGCATAGATGTGGTGATGCGGTGACAGTGGTTGGGCGACACAACGAAGGATGCTGGACGACGTTGAAGGACGGCCGAAGAGAGATAGGGGGCGGGACAAAGGCGGTAAAGGGTCGGGATAAGGTCGTGGTGGTGACACGGCGGAGCTCGAGCAACAGCTAGTGGGGCACGACGTGGTCGGTGACTAGCGGAGCAATGGCGGCGGCGGCGTCGAGCAAGAGCGGCGAGGAGGTGGAGAGGAAGAAGAAGCAGCGGCGAGCAGAGATAGAGAAGGGCTGCTTGCGACTTGGGCAGGAGGTCGCGTTCGCAAGGCGACGTGGCATGGCAGCAGAGGACCAAGAACAGCCTGACGAGCCGGCAGCGAAGGCGGAGGGGCGGTGGCGGAGCGGGGAGGCAGCAGCAGAAGAAGGCGTGGGTGAGTGGGTCTGCTCGCATAAGAACAGAAGGGGGAGAGAGAGAGAGAGAGAGAGAGAGAGAGAGAGAGAGAGAGAGAGAGAGAGAGAGAGAGAGAGAAAAGGTCACGTAGGGGGAAAGAGAGTGATGTGAGGGTGATGGGTAGGTGGGTTGGGGGGAAGCGGCTGAAGAGACTTGAGGGGGGGCTCACGAGTCCCTTCAAGTTTAAATTTTTTTGTCTCATGTGCATAAAAATCGAGAGCAATTTGGTAATTGGCAAAATAGGTACCGATAGTCATTTGGTTCAATCAACTGAGGGCAAAAATTTGAATTTTCACATTTATGGTTCAATCGGGGCTAGGTTCAAGTGCGAAAGGTCTCGGTACTACGACTTGAAGACTTGACTATTCTAGCTTGATTTTCTCCGGCCGACGTCTCGTAACAATTCAAATATCGTCTCTTAGATCCTCAAAATCCAAGTTTATTCAATAGACTGGAATTCACAGTTGGACCATAACCGAGTCCGGTTAACTTACGGATGTGGAGGTTTCAGGGCGTCACACCGACCCTCATGAAGGTCGTCAAGGAGGACAATGTTTTGATGACAAAGTTGACGATCCCGCCCCCAGAAGCCTTCGATTACATGTTCCGACACTGGTCCATGTCCGACGTGCAAAATATGCTAGCAGGCCGCAAGCACTACATGATGGTACGTGACAACATGGGTTGCGACAATGGTGGTGGTGGTGGTGGTGGTCGTAGTAGCGGCGGAAATCGCATTAATGAGCCTTATTGGTACAATGCCTCGAGCGTATACATCATGAAGTGCGGCCACCGTGATGAGTACTATCTCGCATTTGAGGGACTGTACCGGTCGCGACCGATTAGGGCTGGGGATTCGATCGAACTGCGATGGGATGTCACTTATCGGTATTTCCATTTGAAGGTGGTGCATAGGAGGCCTGATGATCCATGATCAAATGTGCATGAAAATGCATGGAGTTTTGCAAACATTTCAGAGGAGGCTAAAGGTTGATTTCTTGTCGGTGGCGTTCATGAGTCAATCTTTGGAAACTGAATCCTGTCCAATTTTGAGAACTGGAGATTCGATGTAGAAGCTGTTGATGAAGATGTGTTTTCTTTTTTTCTTTCTTTCTTTCTTTCTTGAAGTAGGTTAGCTTCTGCATTCATACAAATCAACCGCTCACCCGTCGTTTTTTTTTTTTTTTTTTTTTGGCCCTTTGGTACTAAACTTCTATTGACGTTCACTACTTTGGTATAACGTTGTTTTGAATGAGTAGGATGAAAATGGAGTGGCATTATGAAGAAAACAATCAAACGATGGATTAGATTCAGGGTGAGTTTGCTCCATCTCTATCTCTCCACATGGCATCTCACCCCGGTCTTTCTATCTCCTCTCCCCCCTCATCGACCAGCCTTGGCAAGACTCCTATGACGGTGGCCGTTCAACCACGATTTAGGGCGGTCCGATGGCCACAGTGAGTGTCTAGAGCCCATGAAGACGGATGGAGTCGGCAGGGCACTGTGGTGGCTAACCTAAGGGTTACAGTCGTACGCGTTGGTGGAGATATGAGATCATAAATAAAGCGACACCTTGCAAAAGTACTCGTAAAAAGAAAGAAAGAAAACCAACGACCTTGGTTGTAAATCCACCTCTCGTTGGCACTTAAATTTTGGCGACCCAATTTTTCATTTATTGCATAGAAAATCAGAAATCGACTTCGACCGCTAGACAAAAGCACTAATTGAATAGCTTATAAATAGTCGGCGCATTTGAATATTAATAGTTAATCTAGTCTGCATAGTTTGCATTTAGTTGAACCAGCGGCGATGCCTAATTTGGATTATTTGTTGCTAATATTATTTGTTTTGACAGGAATTATCCAATTAATTTGAACAGAGAGAGTTTTCAAAATCATTTTTTTGTTGCTTTGAATTTTGCTGAATATTGCTTTGTGGGTTTGATATATTTCGTGCACTTACTATATGAAAATAGAGAAAAATATTGCATTGCATGTTTGTGAAATATTTGGTAATTTATGAATTTTTCCAATTTAGAGTAGGATTTGATATAAATTATTTCCAAATTTGAATTCGATAATTTCACACTTTAGATAGTATTTATATTTAGAAGAAAATAAAAAAAATAACATGTGCATATCATATAGATTGGCTCCATCATTCTTGCGCCACGCCATTACTGTCATGTCATCATCATGCCATGTCATCATCCAAGTCATTATTTATGTCATATCATATGCCATGTCATATTTTTCATTTCATTTGCATGTTAGGATCATTTAAATTAAAATTGCATGTCATGTTGAATTAGTAGTATGTATGCATAGATTAAAATTGCACCTCATACGTTGCATATAGCTAGTTGTCATAAATAAGAAAAAACACCCAAAAAATAATTAGTTAGAGTTGCATTTCATTTCGAAATTCATGTTTAGGCTATGCATGTATTTTAAATTAACATCTTGCAGACATTGGGACGTAATCGTAGTGGATTTGTGCTTTGCTTTTGCATTGAGATTAGCCTCATCTCTAGCAATTTATTTATTGCTTTTGTTTATTGAGTGTTAAATTATTGATTGCGCGCCTGCATGTTCACTCTTGCACATTAGTGTTTTAGTTTTAAAATCAATCCAAACTGCTTGCAAAATATTTTTGAAATAAGGAGAAAAAGGTACCAAAAGATTAGATTAATCTAACATGACTAGTGGCGATCGGCTCTCAAACGGTCCGGCTCCCACCCAGGAAACGGAATCCAAATCGATGGGACCAGTTCCCCTTTCTCTAAAATCGGGAACCAGACCAGACCGAACCAATCAATCAGGTTTGGTTCTCAAGTGGGTAAATGGAACTGGTGGCAACAACATGGTCATTCTAGATCAGCTTTAATTCTCTTTATAAGTTAAATGCATTCTTAACAGTCTCATTACGAGAACTTTGGTAAATAAAACCCAAGACAGCTTTGTTATGTAGCCGCCTGAAAAACGATAAAACAAAGAAACCATCTGGAAACCCACTGGACCAAGCACTTGAGAAAATCACAAAAGCCCAATCCTCATTGTTCACCACAGAGAAGCCAAGTGCCAGCCCCAACGCTCCCGCAAATCCCTGTGCCGAAACACATCATCAACTACTCTACCATCAATACAAACACAGTTCCGTGAGTAGGGATGAGCAATATGGACCACACAAATCGGGAATCGCCCAGACCAGACCAAATCGATCTGTTCTAGGTAGTTCCTAAGGGCACCGGTCCTATTCCTAGTTTTACAAAATCGGAGCCAATGATTTTTAGTCCGGCTCACTTTTTCAAGTGGAAACAGGATTTCCGGGACTAGACTGATTATTCTCATTTATTTTTTTATTTCTTAAATGTAAACCTCATAATCAATCGCTCAAGTCTCATGCCTCCTCTTTCCCTGTTCACCCGTCCCGAGTCACGACTCCTCTTTCCCTCTCCTCACTCCTCTAATCAGCAAACTCTAATCGGTCGTAATGACCGTCTGGTCCTGTTCCATTGGACAGCTAGAGAATAACAAGAATTATTGTGAATCCATCGTTCTATCGGACCGCCCGAGAATCGAATCGATCCCAAGACCATCCGGTTTGATTCTCGGTTCATGGGTGGGACGGACCAGGATCACATCACCCCTAACCGTGAGTCCTCAAAAACCATCTTCACAAGTCTTTTTCTCCCCCTTTTATGTGAGGTATGAGGATGAATAAAAAGCATTTCATTCAATTCGAAGACAATCAGATACAAAAATGATATACGAAGAATGGCAAAAGAAAAAAAAGAAACAGAGCACTTGATATTTACCTTGATGAGATGAGATGCGATTGATTGGTCGGAAAGAGCGCGAGAGGAACGCCAATGACTCAGGCGAGAGGGTCAAGCGAGAGAGTCTAAGACTCCATTGAGAGGGACGCGGGGCGTGAGCGACTTAGGCGAGAGGGTTGAGCGAGAATATCTACGAAGAGCGAGCGTGAGAGAGTCAAGCGATTATGTTAGGATTAGCTTTTACTTTTTAGTATTTTACATATTCATGAGAAGTTAGGAAAAAAATAATCAGTCCGGTCTGAGTGGGTAGTTCACCCTTATAAATGAAAAACAGGACCTTGACGGAAATTAATTGGTTATAATGTTATGGATTCGGAAACCGAACTAGTGACCCCGTGGCCTGCCCAAAACCGACTGGTTCGATTTGGTCCGAGCCATTCTCAATTCAGACAATTCCTTGTCCTTCCTAAGCTTAATCAAGTACGCGTATCCATGAATCTCTACTTCGCACAATTAAAGTGTGAGAGAGCCCTTTACTTAGGTGTCTAATCGACTTACCAATAACTGATTAGTGATGACTCCTGAATAAATTGATTGGCATGTTAAAGCTGATCTAAAAGTTGCAATTAATAAGACTTTGGAAAGTACGTGCTAAGTGTAAGCATATCATCAATCCATTAAAACTTTTCGTTCGGTGGTTCATGTATTTAGGAGGTCGTGACACCTCTCTCTTTTCGCTCCACCGGTCTCTGACTAGAAAACCAAGGTCATCTTACCTCCAACTCGTAGGTTGACACCCTCAAACTCCACCAAGACATTAAAGGCCTCAAGTTTGAGATCTTTCATGGTCATTGATGGAGGTGAGATGAGCTTCACCTAAGGTTGGCGATGGTGGTCCGTGATGGTTAGGCCATCTTAGAGAGAGAGAGAGAGAGAGAGAGAGAGTATATCGGGTTTCTAAGTTCTTCGGGACTCATAATGACCATCCGGCGGATGCTGCTTTCATTGGTGGTTAATTAAAATAGATCAAGTGTTAGAAATTAGACCTTAATGCTTTTTTTTAATTTAAAAATGAAAATTTTGTGAAAGCATCACAAGATTTACTAGGGGTTACTGTTGTTTGGGTTGTCCTATATTGATTGTGGAAGGAGCAGGTGATCGGTTTATAAGTATGAGGAAAAGTTTCACTCTTTGAGCTAGTTTTTGGGATGACAGAGGCTCAAAATCACCCAACACCGATATCAAAGCCTGAGTTACCAACAAATCTAGACTCAACAGTCACACGCGAGAGATATGGATTATCGCTACTTTCGATCCATGGCCCGATCTGTGAAGAGGAGATTGTTGGGGGTTGTCTCACATCGATAGTGGAAAGGGCCGATGGTCAATCTATAAGTATGAGGAAAATGCTCATCCTTTGAGCTAGCTTTTGGGATGAGAATCACCTAGCAACTGTGTCTATAACCGGGGGTTACTGTGTGAACAAGACGATTATTGATATTGTGCGAAGCACAGGTCGACGCAAAGGGAGCAGGTGCTCGAAAGCACGGCCGGGAGCCTTCGCAGCCTATCCGTTTGATATATAGTGACAACGGGCTCCACGGATGCTTTCCTTATTTTAACGTGCCGGTGCCCATGCACCTTGCTCCCCTAATTGAGTGAAAATATTATCTTTTCACCCCCGAAGTTTTACATTCTAGAGTTCATATGAAGCCTTTTAAGGTCATGTTTAGGACCAAGGATAGACCAAGTGTTAGAAATCAGACCCTAATGCATTTTTTTAATTATAAAATGAACATTTTGTAAAAGCGTCACAATAAGTAAATTAAGTTCAATTATAAAACTCATCCGGCAACATCTGGCTCTATAGAATTGAACTTTTTGCTTTTTGTTTAGCTCACAACTTGCAACCGAGGCACTTGGACTTTTTATTGGCCCAAAGATTTCATATTATACAAATGATGACACGTAAATCCACGTACAATTTTTATAATTCTTTTTTCCTTTCTTTTTTACTCTTTAAAAGAACATAAGCAAACATTACATCGATTTTGTTTATCATGATCATTATTTAATCTGTTGCATGCTGTCCAAACACTTGACTAAACGAATTCCATTCATCATTTAGAGAAAAAGGCCATAAAAAATTCTAAATTATGTCCATTGTGACATATTTACCTCCCAAAATTTTTTTTTTGGTGACACCAAAAACTTCAAATTTGTACTCATATGACACATTTACCCCCAAACATGTATTAATGTGACACTTTTACCTCAAATTTATACTAGTGTGACACAAAATTGCCCTAAACTTGTGTCCGTGCGATGGAGTAAATGTGTCACATGCCACGAGTTTGGAGTTTTTGGTGTCACACAAAAATAATTTTGAATAAATGTGTCAAACAAGTATAAGTTTGAAGTTTTTGGTGCCACAAAAAAAAAGTATAGGTTAAATGTGTCACAAAGATATAAGGGGGTAAATGAGTCACATAAGTATAAGTTTGAGATTTTTATTGTCACAAAATTTTTTTGGAATAAATATGTCACACGAGTATAAATTTGAGATTTTTTGTGTCACAAAGAGAAAATTTGAGTAAATGTCTCACGATTATTTTTTCGGGGTTTTGTTTTTTGTTCCCATTTGAATCAAATAAGTAACCGTATGGAGTCGCCTAAACCTCAAAGAATAGTGCCGCTACCCAGCATAGCCACCGGCCGCCGCTCTCACCACCGCCCAACGGTGTCCTGTCGCTCTCCGTCTCTTTCTCTTCCCATGTCATCTCACCCCACTCTTTCTCGTTCATCTCTCCCTCGTTGACCGGCCTCGACGGTCCTCCTACGACGGTGGCCGTTCGTGGTAACCACGATCCACGGTCGTCCAATGGCCCCGGCGAGTGGCTGGAGCCCATGAATACGGAGTTTTTTGATTAAGATTAAGACAAAGTGCTAGAAATTACATCTTTTCTCGAGATTAGGCCATAAAGCTTTTTTTTTTTTTCTAAATTATAAATACGACAATTTTATAAAAGCGTTGCAATGTTTACTTACGTCAAGTATAACCTCATTTAATAAGAAAAACTCATCTTGGCAACATATGTCTCCATAGAATTTAACTTTTTACCTTTCGTTTAGTTCGTATATCGCGACCAACGCATTTTGGAAAGTTTTTTAGCTCTAAGCTTTTTCACATTATAGAAATAATGACACGTAAATTCACATTTAATTTTTACAATTGTTTTCCTTACTTGTTTTACTCATTAATAAGCATAAACAAACATCGTAATTGATTTCGCTTTATCATGACCATCGTTAAATCCGTTTTGTTCGGTCCAAATGCTTGACGACGGAATGAATTCCATCTCAATACCATATGAAGAAGTGTATAGTTACGTCGGTTTCATTCATAAAATAGATTTTCCTCTTGAAAAATGAATGCATTATATTTAATCCATAGTATAATACAACCTTTCATTTTATTTTTTATTTTTTAAAGTAAAGTATACAACCCTTTTTATTCAGGCTTAAGCAAATGAAATTCGGGTCGGGTCTCGACCCGCAATTACACCCGTTTTGAATCGTATCAAAATGAAACACCATTTCACGCGGACGGGCCAACGGCGACTCCTCTCTCTCTCTCTCTCTCGATCGAGTTTAATTAATAGACAAAATACAAATCAAACAAATCAGCGTATCGATTCGGCACGGAGAAACCGGCTCAAAATCCCCTCTGAAGCGACGAGGTTCTGAGATCTCGATCTCGCTCTGCGCTTCGATAGCTTCTGGAGGCGAGATCTCAACCTTCTTCCGGCAAATCCTCCCCTCCGATCCGCGCGACTCGCCTTGATCCGGCCGACGGAGAGATGGCCCCGGTTTCGGCTCTCGCCAAGTACAAGCTCGTCTTCCTCGGAGACCAATCCGTCGGCAAGACCAGCATCATCACTCGGTTTATGTACGACAAGTTCGACAACACGTATCAGGTAGCTCCTTTTTCTTTTTCTTTTTTTCCTTTTTTAAACGAGCAATTTGGCTGTCGTGCGTTCTTCTGTTTGTTTCGTTCGGGTTTTGATTGGTCCGGCCGCGTCTAGGTTGGTCGCGCCGATTGAATCCAATCCGCGTTGTCATTTCCTTGTTGAGTGATGCTCTGGAAGCGATCGGTTGTGCTATTTTGATGATTGAATTGGGGTCTTGTGCTTGTTCTCGATACGATGATGATGGTCTGATCTTGATCCGCAGTCCCAGCTGGATCTTATGTCAGTAGTCATTTCGCTTTATCGTATTCCTCTATCTATCGTTTTTGGGAGATTCAATGCTACCTCCGCGATGGAGTGAGCATATAGCATTGTTGCTGGTGTTCCCTATCATCTTCGTGTATCTATGTTTTTGTACATGCATTGGGCAAGATCGTTTTACTTGATGTTCTGGTTGTCATGAACATCAATTTTTCGGTTCTTAGGGCGTTTTGCCTTAGTTGATGCTGAAGTTTCTGGAAAATGCATGCTGAATATCAAATCTTGCCTGATTGTGTAGATTCGAGAGCGGGAAAATTCTTATGCTTATTCCATTTTTTTTTTTTTTTTTTTGTTACTTGGAACTTCAAAAGATGTTAAGGATGCTGTCAATTTGTTGTAAATAGGCTGCTGTGGATTTGACCTAAATTTTTGCTATTTGTGAGAATCGTTAACACTGGTGGGTGGCCATCCAAAATTTTAAATGCCATACCTTTGTGGAAATGATACAGGATTTGAGTTGTTCGAAGGCTTTAATGCTGAAGGACTTCCGTATATTTCAATAGCAGGTTTCACAAAGTTGTTTTCTCTTTAATTGTTGGTATTTTTCACATAAAGTTATACAATTAAGGGTACTAGTTAGGTTGATTAGCTGTTTTTATGCTCGGAAGTTGAAAGTATAACACCAGAAATACATTTCTGATGAAGTTTTATGGGACATGAAGGTTTTGGGTGAAAAAACTTTGAGCTAATCCTTATTTAGGCATTATGGTATCCTCCAACAGCAGTTGATCAAGGGTATTATACTTATTGCTGAACTTCAACATGCCAAAACGACAATGACCTTTTGCAACACTAACATATTAGTCGTGGTGGATTTTAGCTGCATCTTCAAAAGATTTTTTTCTCCGTGTTTCCCTCTAGGTACATTCATTTGACGTATATTAACATGGTTGAGTCATTGGCCTTGTCCATGCATTAAATCTACTCAGCAAACTTACTGCTGTCCTTTAATGTGGATGCTTATGCATTTGAATACTGAAGCGTTCTGACTCAAGCTTAAATGGTGTTATGATTGTCCAGGCCACTATTGGTATTGATTTTTTATCAAAGACAATGTACTTGGAAGATCGAACTGTACGATTGCAGCTCTGGTGAGACCTCATTTTGTTTTCATGTTATGGGTGCTTCTCATGTTGATTTTGATTTATAGTATTCACTACATGATGCATCGACAACTTAAAGATGTAATAAGCAGAGATGGATCATGGGTTGGCCCATAAGTTCACCATTTCGAAGGAAAAATTTGTAATCATGGAAAGCAGGGGGGTGCATGCATTTGTGGCAGTATCATTTCTTGTGATACGCATCATAATGGTGTCACAATGAATTAGTTGCTGATTTGTGCGGTTCAGGTTCTTGTGAAACCAGAGTTTGTCCACTACGCAAAAACAACCTAAGATGCAATCTTATTGCCCCTTATGAATTAGCATGACTAAGTAGTTTTCTAGGTTCTGTCAATCATGGTTCTTACCGTATTATTTCAAAGACTATTTGGATGATTAATTGACACTAGTGAAATTCATGGATCAAGTTACTTGATGTGGAAATCTGAAACTTTGAGCTTTCTCTTATTGTTGATTTATCTGTGTATCGAGAAGGTATTAGCTGATGATGGGATTACTGAAGAGAGTGTTTTCAATAGATTTTTTGGCCACTAAGTAGCAGTATTTTGTAACTCTTTCCAACTAGCCGATTTAACTAGTTGAGCCAAGTATCAGTCCCTCTCTTGGTATAGTTTTTGATTGGTCCAACGGGATATTTTAGCAGTTCCATGGGCTAACAGACACTGATCAGTTCGATCTTTGGTATAGTTTGTAAAGACTGCTGAATACTCTTCCACCTATTTAGTTTTTTATAACATCATTTTTTGTGAGTTGTCAAGTAAGTCCTATGGATGGTTGGGTTAGAGTCACACTACCAGCTTGTGAGTGTAGATTTGATTTGTAATGCTTGTACAAACAGAGAATAGGATATTTCTGCATTTATCTATTGTTTTTGTCCCGATTGGATATGGCTTCTTTTAGTGCCGACGTATATGCATTGATCCTTTTGTTACAATGTATTCACTTGCATTAAAAATTAAATGCTGATGTATATTGCAGGGATACTGCTGGACAAGAAAGGTTCCGGAGTCTGATACCAAGTTACATAAGGGATTCTTCCGTGGCAGTTATTGTATATGATGTCGCAAGTATGATATACTTGTTTCTGTTCCGACTTACCTCATATTGTTGGGTGAAGATTATTATCTTAATTTTCATTATATATGGGCAGTTGTTTCTAGTCATATATCAGATTCTAAATTCTTTCTTTGCTATTGAATTTGTATGCATTCTTTATCCAGTTAGGTGTCTCAGTCAGAAATATCTTCATATGGATGGGTTTGTGTAGCTTTCTTTTTCTCCTCACTCCTTTTTTATTTTAGTTCCTCATGCCTGCTGTATCTTCCCATTCTGCATGTAATTCACAGATAGTGAATCCATCCAACATCTATGGTGATCTCCTAGTAGAAAGGGGGTATCGAGCCTTAACCTACTCTATTTTGAGCTTAAAATCATACTTGCTTTGCCACATTGGCAATCAAATTGCAATTAATTACTATTGTAAGAAAGTGCTCGGTGAGTTAATCATGTGAATACTTCATATTTGAAGAGGGAATAAGGCTAGATCAAGTACATTGCATCTCCTGTGCTGCTTGCCTTCTCCATTTTAGTTCCTTCCCATTTGATCTTTTTCCTCTTGTGTGAGCACATGCGCAGCTTTTTTCTTTTTCTTTTTTTCAAATTTTGGGTCCAGGGCAGCTGGATCACACCCTTTGGTGTCCATGAACAATTTTCTTCCCTAACAGAAGCTACGAAGTATAGATTCTAGCAGTAAGTAGAGTAGGTAGTAAATGTCAAATGCATTCATTGAGTTGTGAAGTATGACATAAGGATACCTATATATGTGCATCTATAGGAGTTATAAATGCCAAATTGCACTTGTTTGTAATTTGAACTTCTTATTTCTTAAACCAAGAAAATCATTAAAATAGCCGCAGTGGTAAGTAGGAAGTACCTTAACAACCTCTTAGTCTGCATGCCATTTCTCATTTAGTTGATATTGTTGCACTCGATATGGTTTTTCAGGCCGGCAATCATTCCTTAATACTTCCAAATGGATTGAGGAGGTTCGCACTGAAAGGGGAAGTGATGTTATCATTGTACTTGTTGGAAACAAAACTGATCTAGTGGATAAGAGGTAAGTTTTGCTATATTGCATTCTGGAATGGAAAAAGCTGTTTATCATGGGAATAAGAGTTACTGGTTTGCTTTTGTAGTTAAGTTTCATTCTGTGCTACCTTGAGTTCTTGCAAGACTGCATTTCTCAACATTTGGCATGCACTTTGACTCTCTAATGTCATTATCATAAGTTATAAAGATAAAAACTACAAGATGATATTTTTCTTGCAAGTGCTGGAAATTACCTTCATTCTGTGGTCATTTTTTAGAAATCACCTTCACCTCGTGTTTTGCTTCTTAATATTGGCCAGGCAAGTATCAATAGAAGAGGGAGAAGCCAAAGCTCGCGATTTGAATGTTATGTTCATTGAAACTAGTGCAAAAGCTGGGTTCAACATAAAGGTAATCATCAAATGACTCGAAGCTACTTTTCCTTGTATTAAACAACAGGAGCGCTTTTTTCCATACAGAAAAGAGTTTTTGTTTAAAAGCATCGAGCTACTAGTATACACGCACGGAAATGTTGGGAGAGAGATACCATCTGACTTGAAGAGTCAATCATTGTTTTTATGACACCAAAAATTTAGATCCACGTAATAGGTTGTGTAACCCAAAAAAAGTGTCATGAAGTTAACCTTCTGAATACACTTCCTCACTATACCCAAAGTTCCTAATATCTCCAGGAAATAGTTAATGGATCTAGTGGATGACTCTACTCCCATATACATTGTTGTTTGTTCGTCCTTTCCATGCTAACTGAAAAATGGTGGCAGTAATTATGGACACTCAATGATGGTTAAGCAGTTGTTGGATAGCTATTATATATAAATCATGTGGCGACCCAGCCTGATCTTCAGTCGATGCGTGACTTAACTTTCTTCTCGTACTTGTGTCAAATAGTTCATGCTCACTTTTAATGCAGATTATGTTCTTGAAAGTCGATTAATGTGTAAAATGTAAATTATCTTTTCGAACTTGTTTGTTTAGGCATTGTTCCGTAAGATTGCAGCCGCCTTGCCAGGAATGGAGACACTTTCTTCAACAAAGCAAGAAGACATGGTTGACGTCAATCTTAAGTCTACCAACCCAAATGCGTCCCAGTCACAACAGCAGTCTGGGGGATGTGCGTGTTGATAGATTCGAGCTTGAATCTTCGCTGAACATTTTCTCGATGTATGCTTCCTTTGTCATTTTGAAGTGTCTTGTAAGTTTATATTCCCATTTCCTTTTCGTAGCATGGAGATTTTGGTCGGTTTGTTTTTGCTTATCCTCATACATAGGATTTGTCTGACTAGCCTTTTTAGGTACTGATGTTGTGGACCTGAAATGACTAAGACCAGTACTAGTATTGTGATGTATTTGAAGTCTATATTGTTTCCATCCTCCTAGTGGGAGAAAGAACCATAACGATAGAGTCAGGATTACTTGGTCTCTTCGCATTTATGTTGAGGAATATAGAGAGCTGCAATGCTTATTTAATTACATGTGTGAATATTTTCATGTTAGAAATACAAATTGCAATAATCTTAATGGAGGGTTGGCTGGTCATCTTTATCTTCAAGAATGCTCGGGCACGGAGAATATGGCCAGTGTATTATGCCACCTTTGTGGTGTACCTCTTTACTTTCTTTGTTTCTGTGTCTCGGGAAATCCTCAGAGTCGACGGGCGAAATTGATGAGAAGAAATGAGACGAGTAGCATCATAAAGGGTGGCCTAAATACTGTTCATAGCCAAATGTGTGGTCAGAGCAGAATTTCATGGTGTCTCTGCCTGTCGTCTGTGGTGTTTGGAAGGCTGAAAAGTTGAAATTGTTCTCTCAAGTATAACAATGAAGCTATCCACCTTATATTTGTCATTAGCTTTTATCAACTTTTAGTTGGAACTGCGAAGAAAGTAAATTTCTTAAGTTTACTGCTCTGCTAGTGGCCCCAAACCGAGATTTTATTCAAACAGATCTCGCAAAGGTTTGGTTTATAGGGAATCTAAGCCTCTTATCAGATGGAGATAACAGTTGACTGGTTAAATAGATCTTAAGAGACAAAATCGAATACCAAACCAAGCTGAGGGTCAAAACTAATTGAGATTCGTTTTATGCTAAAGAGAATGGTAGTTGTCTGTTAAATTCAAGAAATTGCAGTTCTCTATAATTTAGAGGAGTCACTACATGATTTTCTATGATATCCATGGAGAAATCTCTAGAAAACAACAAAATTGATTGATTGTCGGATATCATGTGGCAATCAAACTCAATGCCCCTTTTGAATTTTCTTGAATGACACCCCAGGCAATAAAGATTCATAGATAGTTTCGAAAAGAGTCAGGACCCTTGGCCCCTCCCATCCCGTTCTTCCCCTCCCAAATAATTTGTCAATCCTTGCTCAGCCGCAAAGAGCCTCAACTAATTCAATCGGCAATTTTATCTATTGATCGCCTGATCGGGACCTTGGTAAGGAGCCAACTAGGATGAATGTGTTAACTATGGATATGATATTCAAAATAGACTGATTTTATAATTATCATTTAATTTGAATTAGCAAAAGCAATGTCTCCTTGTATAATATGGATTGCAAACATTCATTATATGAATGTAAATGAATCAAATTACCTATCCCTCATTCTATTAGTGGACTATCTCTCTAGGGGTATAAGATAAAAATTGGGGAGGAAGTGATTAGTGCTAATGATCCTCTCTAGTTGCTAATCTCATAGTCATACATATTTTGCAACACCCGCGATCCAAACGTTCGAAGTTGGCGAGCATGTCATCCTGACCTTTTCAAGACGTTAGCGGTCCGGAAGTTTCTCCGCCCGAGTTGCGAAATGTTCAGATTGAGCCAAAGCTAATTTGCATAAATCACACTTAGAAGGTCTGAGGCTAGCTAGCGCCTCACCACTGCCCCCACAAGACATTTGTAGCCGCAAGGTTGCTGTGCAGGAGATATGTTACAGTTAGGCAACGCAACAATAGTCATTTCAGAAGTTCACTCACTACGCGATCAAGTTCATGACCTCATAACAGATACCCCGACTCATTCACCATTATACAAGTTAACTCGACAGGAGAAGAGAGCCTATGTATAATGTTAGAATCCATCACACGATCGTACCTTGGAGTTTCATATATTCTATTACATCTCAAGGAACAATCGATCTTAAGAAGAGCTTGTGGACAAAAGGACAACCCTACAATGCATGCATGAACAGCCAAGAGACCGTGTCCAACGTTGCTCCACAAGGCTGGCCACCTGGGTTTTTAACCCGATGCGTGGTGGGAAGGCATCTCTTGCCTTCTTTTTTGTTCCCTTTCAACCAATTTTGCCTTTGTTTAATCCTCCTTGGAAAGTGCATCGAACACGTCCAAAAGCGCTCCCTTCCAGGTTGTCCTCTTAACTGGCAAATATGGGCACTATGCAGAGCAGACAGAGTCAGACAGCTTCAAAGTAACAGAGGAGAGGAAGAACTGTTGCCTTCCACGAGAAACCTAGTACAGTAATGTGACACAACTTAAAATGATTTGAAATCTGTGGGTGATGTTCAGGGAAAAGCATTAAAAAAATCATAAACTTTTTTTGTTTTAGTCACTTTTTTTTTTTTTTGGGCATATTGTTTAGTCACTTCAATCATAGCCTGTTCGATAGTACCAATTGAGTCATACGTATTTCGACAATTTGTCAATATAGTCCATTAGGTCAATTTTAACAGAAAATCGCTAACTATACATAACACGACAAGCGTTGACATTTTAAATTTTTCAATAAATTTTTTTGAATTTTTTTTTTGAGATTTTTTTTTGTTTCTTTATTTTTTGACAACTCAAGGCCGGCGAGGGTCATTGCCCATGCCAGCCACGGTGAGGCCCTTGCCTAGATCTAGGGGAGGACCGACACCCTCGTCTGTTGGATGACAAGGGCCGTGACGTCCTCGTATGGTTTGGGCAAGGGCGTCATGGCCCTCACCTGAGGTCGGCGAGGGCATGATGGCCCTTGCCCTAACTAGATATGGGTGAGGGCACGAAGGCCCGGCTCGTGGACAACGAGGGCCACAACGCCCTCGCCCTAGCTAGTGACCTCACCGGCCCATAGTTGGAGAAAAAGAAAGAAAGGAAAAAAACGAAAAAAAAAAAAAGAATAAAAAGTATTAAAAAAATTTTAGAAAAATTATCGACGTCAACGGCCATGTCAAGTAGGACGGCCAGCGTCTTTGTTGGTAATTTTAGCGAAATTTGGCTAGATAGATTATATTGACAAATTCGTCAAAAGATTTATGACTCAATTAGCATAATTAAAGGTTCAGAATTGATTTGGGATAAGTGTAATAGGTATATTACATTTTTGGTGCTTTTTTCACGATGTTTGATATATTGACTTTGGATAGGTCTTGAAGCAATTGAGATGGTATGTTACATATATCAATCAAAACACCATTTTAAGTTGTATTCATTTTGGGAAAAACTTCATGTGATAAAATAAAATGCTAACTAGGAAATTATTTTTCAAGAAATATTTTTTCCCCTTTTCAAGTTAGGGAATCCATTTTCCTAACTTTAAGCATGCATGTGCTCTTTAACCTTAAATGTTTTCCCTTTTTTTTACCGATCATTTCGGCAAACCAAATGTGTGAAAATCCGAGAAACTATTCACGAAAAATTCTTTCACTCAAACAAACACTCCCATATGTCACTCTTAATTTTCTTGTTTTGCCCTTGTCTATATGTTATTCAAACAATTTAATGTGATTTAGTATATAAAAATGTAAAATTTACCTAAAAAAGGACAAAATGCCAAAGCAAGAAGTTACCAACCCATTTTTCCACGAAAAAGCGCACTAAATGAAATTCTTTAATTGTCCTCACAAGGACCACGATTCACAGTCAACCTCATGTTCTCTATATTTCTTATCCTAAATTTTTGAAAAAAAAAATGTTTTTTTAAATTATTGAAAACATTTCAAAATGTTCATTTAGTGTTCCTTTTCTAGAAAGGAATTTTTATAGTGGTAAATAAAAGAGAACGATGTGGAATGCATCTCATGCTCCTAAGTCATAGCCATGTGAAACGTTCTCTCTTCGTGCCAAGTAGCTGGCTGGATCAAAATTAGCACGCAAAACCTACTAATTTTGCAGAACGTGGATCGGCCGAATCAACAAAGCTGTCTTTGTTTGTTGCTTGGAAGAACGAAAATGAAAGCTTGTCCTCAAAATTGCCCCAAACCACCACATTTCCCCCCTTTGTAATAAGGACTTATACCCAATCATACATTACACCCACGTGTTGTTTTCTTATGTAAACGTTTCTGAGATCCTTCTTTGTGGGAGAATGACAATCTTGATTACGCTGTTCGTCTGGTACGATTTATTTCCTTTCACTAGGGTTTCGGCGGAAGAGAAATTATCAACAACAAAAAAAAAAGTCCTAAATCTATTGCAAATGTGCCAATCTGGTCCTAAAATTTTTTATTAGGTCAATTAAGTTATAAACATTTTAACAATTTATCAATTTAATCCATCTGACCAGTTTTGCCCGACCGTCCGACCGTCACCGACGTGACATTATCGATGCTGGTGTGGCAATTTTTAATAATTTTTTATGAATTTTTTTCTTTTTTTCCTTCTTTTTCTTTTCTTCTCTTAGATTTTAAGGTTTAGGGCCGGCAAGGATCATCGAAACTGGGCGAGGGCATGGCCCTCCGCCCAGATCTAGCAAGGCGAGGGTGACCACGGTTTTATTTTTCTTGCTAGGGTTTCGGCAAAATTTTTATTGGTTCATAAAATCCAAGAGCATCAAATTGTAACCCTCTCCTTGTAGATCCATCAGGACGATATTGCAAAAGCCAAGAACCGAAAGTAGATTCTCAAAAATCCGTCGACGACGACTATTAACGATGTCTCGAGTTCCCCAGCAAAGTCATAGTCAAACTAAATCTAACCTGGTTCAAAGCAGTACGCGACATCGTGCTTCGTGAGATCCTAAAGACTGAAAACCGTTCCTCAACAATGGCAGTTTCCCTATTCAAAAAGGTCTGACTTTGGACCCTTCCTCCGCCCGTTTTGACCGGCACCAGCTCGAAATCGTCTTCCTTCTCTTACCATAGCCTTCAACGTGAACACTCTCAAAACAATTTTCATTAATGTCACACTAATTGTTCTTACCGCGCCGGCTAGTGTCGATTTCATGCACATGATAGAACTCGGGACGATTTCACCTATATTTTTAGGGTAAAGTATATTACAAGTGCCAAAACTTGTATAGGAAGCTTGCTTTAATGCTAAAACTTTCAAAACGATAACTTAAATGTCAAATTTTTTGAAAAACGACCACTTTAGTGCCAACTTCGATTTAAATCATCAAAAATTCAATGTGGCCTATTTTTTTATTAATATTTGAGCTAACGTGGCTCGTCGGAGTTGTCATTGAAGTGAGTATTTTTCAAAAAATTTGACATATAAATGATCGTTTTGAAAATTTTGGCATTGAAGTGATCGTTTTTCAAAAAATTTGACAGTCAAATTATCGTTTTGAAAGTTTTGATACTAAAGTGAACATCGTACACAAGTTTTGATACTTTTAGTGTATTTAAGCCATATTTCTGAGAGCATACGTATCTTGGAATAATGATAGCAGGAGTTCGAAAATTGTGTCGGGTTGATATTTTATTTTACAAAAAAAAAATATCAGTGCATTTACCCGAAACTCGTACACTTTATGCACTTTGAGACTTCTGTTAGGTTCGTTTGTGTTTTGTTGGACAAGAAACCTTACTTGAATTGTCTTGAATTTACCCTTTTTGGATCCTAGGTTGTTGTCTTGATCTCCATTTGTTTTGACAAAAGTAAATAATTTAAAAAATATTTTCTTAAAAATGATTGCTTGAGATAATTAATCAATGAAAAATATTATTATTATCGACAATTTATATCTAGACATTTTTGTGATCGATGAAAATATTATTTGTCCATTTATTTTTATAAGCGAATCCAAGCAAAAATCTTTAGAAAAATATTCGATTTTTTGTGAAACAAACACATTCTTAAATTGATTAAATCGATACATGCGGACCTAGCCAATGGACTAAAATGCCATTGGGGGAACACGTTGAAGTACCAAATCGCAAGAAAAAAAATTGTTCAAGGACTGAAGTGCCAAACCGTCACAAACTTTAGAACTTCTGCCGTTACTATGCATCTTTTATCGCCATTTTACATAATTTCAAAGACTTTTTTGTTGAGGAATAAAAAAATATTGCCACATACCTTTTTCGCTTCCGTCCTTGTTATTTATAATCGATCGGCTTTTGCATACCCAACTAAATTTACCTTTTCTATTCGTTTGAAGGTAGATCCATCCATGTCGAAAAATAGAGATTTTATGTGGAAAAAATTGACTGCGACCCGACCCGCGTAACTGTGTCCGGCCGAGAATTAGGTATAAATCCCCGCATTTTCTTAAGGCGTCGAATCTGGTTCGAGAGATAATTTTCTATGACGAGGAACTCCGTCTTGATATGCGAATAAATTCATATCCAACAGAACATGCTCCGCCTTTCTTTTATATATATATATATATATATATATATATATATATATATATATATATATATATATATATATATTAGTGCGATTTCCATATACACTTCGGGTTTTATTGACACTTTAGAGAGTGTCTCCTAGCCTCAGGACGGGATACTCACATGGTGGCGCTTCTCTTCAATCTCACATCCCTTCTCCGAGCTATGATCCTTTAGTGAGCATTTTCGTCGAACTTACCTAGGCGCAATGGCAGGCCCCTTCCCACGCTCATGTCGAGGTTGTTCCGGCTGCTACTGATCTAGGCGAGACACTAGGTTAAGCAGTACCGATATCGCGACATGCCGCAATATGTTGGTACTTCATTTCTAAATAATAAAAAAAAATAAAGAATTCCAACACGTTTTATATTAAATATATATTTTTATATACATGTGTATATAAAAATATTAGTAGTAAATTTTTTTTTCTTCTTCTTCTTCTTCTTTTCTTGGGACTGGCTAGGTATATTAATTTTGAGGTGGTTGGGTATCACTGAAAATATTTAAAATTGATCCCGTGCGTGTTAAAATGGCGTGTCGGGATGCTGAACTTGCGTGTTGCTAGTGTGACCGGTGCGCTGACCATGTGTTGGATGTTTGACACCCGTTGATCATGTGTCAATTGCTTATCGGAGAGTATCGCACGCGTGTCAATGTCCGACACGCGTCCAACACGACACATATACCTTTGAAGAGTGTCTGTGTTTCTTAGAGTCGCTAGGATGGCATGGGTTTTGTCCCCTGTTCATAAAAATTACTGTTGCGATATGCTTGTTTTAATGAATCCTTTTCCAACAAAAACCTTAAAAACCTTAGCTACATGCGGAAAATTATCCATTAGTCATAAACCTACTATACGGATGGCAATTCATTCATAAATATTTTCAGTTTGTGTCAATTTCATTTTAAACTTTTGTACGAAATTTCAATATAGTCATGTCAATCAATTTTCACCAAAAATCCCCCATGTGGCAATGCAATTATCGCACAACACCAAGACAATGATTTTAAACGAAAATTGACTAGAATAATTACATTAGAAATTCGTACAAAGGTTTAGGATTGATTTAGAAAAATTGAAAAGTTTATGACTAAACCAACGTCCGTCAATAAATTTAAGACTGATTGGACAATTCTCCTAGTTACACGGCTCAATCAATGTTGGAACAGGCTTGTTTATTGTATCTTGTTCTGGGACAGGGGCATTGCTTCATCCACGAATCTTTTTTAAAGGTGTGGTGTTACCATCAATTTGTAAATTAGTTCAACTGAATCTCTAAAGTAGTTTAGGTTTAATAGTTTAGGTTTAATGTCCTCTTCTCGTAATGAACATTATGGATATGAAGAATTTGGGAGGAAACCACCGCAAAAGTCATAAATCTATTGCAATTAGATCAATTCAGTCCTAAATTTTTTTATTTGTCAATTGATTCCTAAATTTGTTGCAATTATTCCAATTCAGCCCATTAGGCCGATCAAGATCGACATGACGACGCCAGCACCAACGTAGCAAATTTTTAACAATATTTTTTTTCCAAATTTGTAATTTTTTTTATTTTTTAAATATTTTTTTGTCTCTTATATTTTGGTTTGGTCGGCAGCCCTATTGGCCACATATCGAGAGCCAACGACCTCTACCTCGGGTAAGGGCCTTCAAGCCCTCACTAACTACTCGGGGCAAGGTCGAGACCCATGCCCAAATCTAGCCCTTGTCCAGGGGCCACAACCCTCCGCCAATGGCCAAACAAAACAAAAATAAAAAGATAGAAAATTATTAAAAATGAAATTTTTTGAAAAAATACTGTTAAAAATTTGCCACATCAGTGCCGGCGTTGCTACGTCAAGATCGGGTAGCCAAGTGGAACTAAATTGACACAACTACAAAAAATTAGGGACTAAATTAAAAAAAATTAAAACTAAATTGGCACAATTATAATAAATCTAGGACTTTTATGATAATTCTCTCAAGAATTTGGTAGATTATGTTTTTTTTCATTTTTAATTCTCACGCTCCATACAAAATTTGAGGGAAAAGATGCTTGACATTCCCTTCCTTAGAGGAGAGTTTTAGTCTCAATTGGATCATTTATTTTTCCTGAAGTACATAGATAATTGAAATTTTTTTAAGTAATTGGATGACCTAATTGAAACAATTAAAAATTTAGGTATGATTTGTAGATTTAGTAAAAATCCCAAAATTGATTACAAGTTCATAGAGCATATTGCGTAGAAGACAAAAGAAAAGGGGAGCTAATGCCACAAAAAATTTCAAAATGATATATTTGTGACAAATTTACCATTAACCAATAGTTTGAGCACAAAAAATTCAAACCGGTACATCTATGATAAATTTAGCCCAAACTACTTTTATTTTTGCTACAAAAATCTCCAAATTGATATATCCGTAATAAATTTATCCCAAACTAATTTTTTTACCACAAAAAATCTCAAATTGGTACACCAGTGACAAATTTATTCTCTATTATTTTCTGTAAAATAAGGCTAATATCACGAAAAATGCTAAATCGGTATACCTAAAAATCCCAAACCGATACATCCGTCAACAACCACGTCTCATCAAATTTAGCAATTTGAAGATAAAATTTAATGAAAACTAATGTATGGTAAATTTATCACACATTTACCAATTTGTGATTTTTGAGATCAAAAAATTAGTTTGGGATTTTTTGTGGTTAAAAAATTAGTTTTAGGTAAATTTGTCATAAATGCAGTGGGTTCGAACAAATCCCGGCGGAAGGTGGAAAAAAAAAAGACCAAAAAGTTCTAAAGAAAAAAATTGAATATGCCCTTAACCAGCATGAAGGTCGTGCCATTATTGGAGATTATCATTGTCACTTCATTTCATTATTTGATACAATATCCATTTTAGACTCTTATTTAAAAAAAAACAACACTTCATGCTCTGGTTTGGAAATTTTTGACGTTAAAATTAAATTTATGCAATAATGGCTTAAAAAGATGACCATGTTTTTAACAGAAATCCCATTTTGAGAGATGGTCGTTAGTCATAACCCCAAACACAAATCCTCTCTCTCAATTTTTGAATTAGAAAAAAGGGTCACCACCCCCCAAAGTCGCAACAACAACAACCAAAAAAGACACAGAGCCCACCCCAACTTTCGTTGTTGCCTTCTCCTCCTAATCCCACCACCACCGCTTTTTCACCCCGCACTCAACAAGAGCCGACGCCGCCACCGCCGCCACCACCCACCGCCGCCGCATCAATTCGACCTCCACTCTCACTCCAGAGAGAGATATACGACAAATAACCCAAACCAAACACGACGCCACCACCCGTTTGCCCCGAGTAAATGAAGTGCAAGAAACACCTCGGTGACCTCAGCAGCGGCGCCGGCGTCTGCGCCTCCTGCCTCCGCGAACGCCTCTTCGCCCTCATGGCCGCCCAAGCCCAGGTTCAGGCTCAGTCTCAGTCTCAGGCTCAGGCCCAGGCTCAGGGCCGGTCCTGCGCTGCCGCGGAGGACCGCCGTAAATCCGACGCCCAACCTCAACCTCAACCTCAACCTCAACCTCCTCCCCTTTCGTTCCCTAGCTCCGTGTCTCCCTACGTTTCTCGCCGGAAGTCCGATCACCACCATCACCATCGAATCCACAGTACGCCTCAGGTCGCCCCTACGTACAGCGCCACCTCGGAGGCCGGCGGCGGAGGAGGATTCTCCTCCCAGAGGTCTTACAAGAAGAAGAGCCGGAAATTCTCCCTTCTCGCCCACCTGTTCAGATCCAGATCCGAGAAGTTCGATTCCGGTCCGAATGAGGACTCTTCCGATTCGGATCCCAGGGCTTCTCGGGCGTCTCCTTCGCCTTCGTGGTCGTCGTTCCTCCCTGGCCGACGGAGAGCGCAGTCGAGGCTGTCCTCCCTCGGAGATTCCGCCGTCGCGGGCGGCCGATGCGGGAAGCCCTCTCGGATCCCGGCTCGCGGGATGTCGCCCGCGCGAGGGGATGATTCCGACGAGAACCCCGGCTGCGATCGGTCGCCGCCGGGGAACGTATGCTCGTCGGACTCGTCGCCGCGGTTTCGGAAGACGCCGGTGGCCGCTGCCGCCGCCGCCGCCGCCGCTCCCAAGACTCCGACCCGACCGAGGCCGAGCCACGCGAGGAACGTGTCGGGGTTCGCCTTCTGCCTGAGCCCGCTGGTGAGGGCGAGCCCCAACCGGGACTGGAAGCACAAGGGCTGCGTGCCGCCGGAGGCCGGGTACTCGGGCGACGTCAGGGCGTCGGCGAAGCCGCACCTCGCCACGGCGACGTCGTTCGGCAAGAACCGGTCGCGCAAGCTCACGGATTTCGGGAGAGCGCACCACAACCGTTGATTTGGACGCGACCGTTGACGTTGACTCAGGTGATGGTCGTGATCTGGGTTCCTCCGCAAGGGACGCGTTATAGCTCGCGTTGATTTTTCATGGTTTTTTTTTTTTTTATTGTCCATATTAATAAACAAATTACAGTCCGATACACACAATAATTTTTTTTTTCAGTGTACAAAATTAAATTGGCGATTATGACAAGTGATTGGAATTACGTGTTTGCCCTTATTCTCGATCGAATTTTACATTGCCGCGGGAAGACGGTGGATGCGAGGTTGGTACCTGCATTTTTATTATGGTTTTCAAGGGGTTTTTTTTTTTTTATTTTCCCTCTCTTAGGAGGTTGCAGGTATGTGTCCGAGTGGAATTGTTTTATTCTTGTCTGATTTAGAATAAATTACTGCCGTCGCAAAGAAGGATGTTCTATAAATCCTTATTGAAATTGTTTTCTTAATCTTCTGTCCAAACGAGAAAGATGCTCGACAAAAGGAAGGATTTCTGTCCTAAGGGTTTTTTTTTTTTTTTCCGTTAAGGGTTAATACATAAAAATTTTTAAATTGATACGTCTTGCCACATTGTCTTTAAGAAAAATTTCAATTAAGGATTTGTTTTAAATAAGAGTATGAAGTGCTCAAATCCTCTTCTAAAAGTGCCTAGTCGAATGGCATTTTCATCCTCGCCAAACCCCAGCCTCTCCACTTTGCTCGAAGTTGGGCACCTCGTTGTTGAGGACGGATCAAGTCGCGTGGAGAGCAAGACTCTGTCCCCATAGAAATTCGAAGATAGCAATGGATTTGTAGTTGCAGACATGGTTGTCACACTTACACTTGGGTTGGTTCGGGAGTCGCCCTGCTCGTTCGGCGAGTGTTGGCTTATTTATGAATGAGAGACAGAGGGAGAGAGAGGGATGAGGAATGGGTGTGAAAATGGAGAATGCAGCGTTGGGGATGAGGGCGGCTCTTGCTTGCCCCGCCCGACCGGCGAGGGCAACTTGAGGGCAACGAGGTAGGGGGAAGGGAAGAGAAGAGCGAAGAAAGAAAGAAGAAAACTAAAAAAAAGAAGAAAAAAAACAAAAATATGAAAAGAAAAAAAGGAAACAAAAAATATAAAAAAAATTAAATGATAAAAATGCCCTTCGGCCGGCCAATGCCCTTATTTGAGAAATGATAGCACCTCCGATCTTTATTTGATAATTTTTCTTTTCTTTGAATTATTTTTCGTCTCATCGAAAATCACAAACTCTTGCCTCATGGCATACTACCCCTAACTAATTTTCCATCTCATGGAAAATACTAAATCAGTGCTTTTGGTCCAAATATACACTCTTTTAGTAGTTTGAGATCCGATGCGGACTTATGACTTGGGTCGGGTATTGATTTTGATTTTTCTGTTGGGATTTTCGGTGAGACGAAATTTGTTTGGAGAAATATTACGTTAGAGATATAAATTTGATATTTTTAGCAGAATTATTCTTTATTTTTTAAAACCAATGGATCTAATGTTTCCCACATGGTCAAAACGATCATTAATGATAGCATCTATTCATTCTCAGTTTCGATTCAATCAAAGATTTGACCAAGGTCGCAAACATTGAATTTGGAGGAGGGCTTCTTTAACAATCATCCTAAGCAGCATAATGCTCGAGATAAGTTCAGCTTTTCCATGGTCAAACCAATCATTAATTCCAGTAGAATGTCGGTCCAACGAACAAAATTCGTGCGGTGGTCCTCTCGTTTGAACATGCTGGCCGTTGACCGGTTCGAGCATTTTGCGGCCGCAAATAGAATGTTGGTTTTCCATATACGCCATTGGGAAGTTCTCGTCATATGAATGCGTAGAAATTGCTTTGATTAATTATTAATTTTACCCTTTTTTTTTTCATGGTATCACTTATTTGACCTTGATTAGTAAGTTCCAACTTTATTCATTCTTGTCCTACGACTCAAATAATTTGTTTGTCGATTGTCATTTAGTTCCTATGAGTTTTTGCGTATGCTGATGAAAATAATTAAATTGGAATAAGTTCCCACGATTATCGAGCAATGAAAAAAGAAAATCACAGAAAAAGAAAAGAATTCCATCTAATGAAATACTGTTTTAGGGGCCGTTGGGCACATAGTCGAGTGGTGAGGGAATTGAGGGATGAGGACGCTTATAAGTGCGAGGTTCGATTCCCACACTTTGTAAAAGTGCCATACGAAAGTTATGATATTTGTTATGTCTTTTTTTCATGTTCCTTTTTCTATTGCAGTATTGATTAATGTTAATTGATAAATTAGACAGCTTATGTGTACGGAATTATCACTTGTAATTGATAAGCTAGGTCTAAAGGCCCAAATTATCTGCAAGGCAAAATTTAGAGCTCTTATTTGAAATAATAACTATTTGAAAAGATATTAAGTTTTCATGGGCAACACTTAGTGTTGTGATATAATTCTGAATGAAAGGAAATTGCATGTATGTGTATGTGGTGCATTTGGATCCAAATGTGAAGACATGTCTCTTTGTAAGATTTTGTGGGATTATTATCGCCAATAGTTCTAAAAACTTAAGTTATTAGATGAAGCTGTGAATTAAATATTTGAATATCTTAATACTCCAACCTTACACGTATGCTAGACTTAGATGTAGAGGCAAATAGCGGCCTACGTGGACTTAAATTTAGGACCTCTGTGAGACTTATGGAACACTGGCAACCGCCCTATCATTGATGGTCCAAGTCAGAAACAAGCCGCGCCATGTAGGAACACCGACACCGAGTGAAGTTCCATGTCAAAATCTTCCAAATTAAATTAACTGGATGGACTACATTGGATGATCATCAAAGTTTAGGAAAAATTTAGTCAAATTAAATAGTTTAAGACTAAATTGGCAACTGAATAGTAGGTTTAGTGCTTAATGGTTAATTTTCCCCAAATTATTGCCTAGTTTGTCCACAAAAACATACCTATTAGACCGGTTGCTCTATTAAATAAGACATTCATATGAGTTCAAGAGATTGCTATCATGGCAGAACGCTTTGTCATATGTGACACTTAGTCTCACACTTTACAATTTTAACTCATGCTATTGCACGATTCAAATATCGCATATCAATGTCACGTCTTTTTGTCATTATCACTATGTACACATCAAATTGTTTTTAAAACAGACACAGATTACTTAATACATGAACTAACATGTTGTTGTTATTTACTCCACGAAAATATTAAAAGGAGAGTAGTCACGTCTACTCTGTAATTGGTAGGGATTGAGCAGTCGAAAGCTCCAATACATATTATCAAGCCCATGGCCAAATGAAGCTAAACTTCTAAGGGATGACCAAAATTAAAAAAAAATGAAGCTAAATTTCTAAGGAATCTTTCCCCAAAAGTTCAATTTGAAGATACCATATGGGTCGAAAAGTTCTATTTTGACTTAAAGAGTGAAAATTTAATCAATTACATCCGAAACTTTCTATCCTTTAAAGAAATTCCATCCTCGAAATTGCTCCAGTCTAATCTTTATTCAACTTCATCCCTAGACAACCTAAGCTTTAATACTAGTAAATCCAACAACAAGAATCTTATAAGCTTCCATCGCTCCCCGTACTTCCAGGATCTCAACCACTCCAATTCTCTCAATTTAAAGAAGCTTACACAATTGAGTCAGCGTCATCACTGAATGAGCAGATTGCTAAACAAGTAATTAACATGTCTCATCATCTATGGAATCAAACCCACTAGACCAATACACAAACAATGGATAATTCAATCACAATGCTTGATAAAGGCAAATTTTCTAATGATGAACGCAAATGGTATGCAATGGTGTAAACAGTACAGAGCTGTTAGGGGAAAAGTCATTAGAACTCTTAAACCTCATGAATAAAATGCAATCAAATACTAAGACTTCTAATTAATAAAACTTAGTCCTAAACCCTTTTAAAAAAAATGAAATCAAGTTTCTTTTTCGGTGGGCATTACTGGAGATTTCCGTCATTGCACCCGAATTGAACTTTTCTATAAAAGTTTAGGACTTGACTATCCTAATTGAAAAGGTCTAAGGCTCACTTGCATGCTTGATAAAGGTTTAGGAATTGATTGTACCAATCGAAACAATTATGACTCTATTACATCTGATATCCGCGACTTGGGGTGTACTTTTTTTTCCTCTTGTAAAAGAATATCCATATGAAGAGTATACCTTAGAGACATTCTTCCCATATTTAATGTGTGATTCACATAGCTCTTTTCTGTGTGCTACATCGTAAAAGTTTGCTAGATGTCCCATCTTGCGTGACCTGTCTGTCTCGACGTTTACTCCTTGCCCTCGTCTGTCGATTTGGTGTAGACCCATTGTCAGTTTTTGCCATATTTGTTCTCGAAATTCGCACCTATCATAGGGTTGGTCCTTCCTAATTCTACCCAAGCCTTGTGTGGCTTTAATCAATTCCCCTAAACATCCGTTTTATTTTATGGACTTCGTATGCAGGGAGGCAATGACCAATTCTTCATCCCTCCCTCTAGAAGGACTCAATTATTCGTGGAATACAGATATTTTAAATAAGAAATAGATCTATCCATCAATTACTTGAAAGAGACGCAGAGGCAGCACAACGGTTCTAGCTGAACTAGTCTTTGCACCGATAATTTATGAAATTAAAAAAATGAGACTCCGGTGAGAAAAGAAAAACGAAAATTAACTTGAGACTCAATGCTAGAATGGCTTAAGCTTTTGAGTTGAATTATCTATCATGGTATCAGTTGAGTTTTATGGGTGGGTTACCCACAAAAGATTAACTGCCAAAGGCAGTTAATACTTTAAACGTGATAAGGGGTCACGTCTTCGGTTGTTGTTCCACATTTACGTTCAGAATGGAGAAGAACAAAATGTAAAAAGCGACGACAAAATTCTGCTTTTTTTTTTTTCCGAACAACGAACCGGTGGACGAATTCTCTCACCGCAAAAGGAACATTTAATCTGTGGAACAAGAAGGTATGTTTGTAATCGTAATATACGCTTTCGATCAATGATTCAAGGCTTTTTGGGCATGTTAATTCTGCAATTTGTATGAATAGAATTAGGGATTGGTTCCCTTTATTATCGGAGCCAGGTTTTGGCCTTTTTGCATGTGTATCCATCTCCGTTAGTCAAATTTCACGTGACACTCTTAATCTGACTTGCACGTGAGACGATATACAGAAATATCCCACGTCGCTTGACAATGGGTTTTATATACTCTTTACGTATGTATTGTCTCTTTTCATCTATCGGTTTCAATTTTTCTAGGTTAGGCATTCTAACATAGTCGGTGAAAGAGAGTTACCGAGCATGTGACCAAAAACTTTTCCTGACGGTTAACGGTGCGAAATAGTTGGCCGGCCGATCTTAGAGGAAAAAGAAGGAGACTTGACTTGCGTCTCTCTTCTTTCTTTCTTTTTAAGGATGTGGTGGGTACATCAACACGTCTTTTCGATTGGAAATTGCTTCGAGGCCTTTGTTAAAACTCTTTTTCTACATCCGTTGTGCGGTGTGGGTCGGCATGTGGTTCGATTTAAAGCGTGGCGATTCCTCTCGTCACAACGTTGATCGTTCGACTCGAAATTGCTTCAAAAGGTCTTTTGCTTTTTATGCTTTGCGGCTGAAAAGGCAAGGCATCTTATGCTATCGCTGACGAGCCCCGGCCCGCACCCACTAAGCTAAAACTCTCTAAGACGATAACAACCAAGGATCCCGCCATCCATCCCGAGCCGTACTCGCATGAAACACACCTGGCATAAAATGTCTTATAAATTGCATTTGTTAATAAATTTGAGAAATTGCATGAAGGAATGATCGATTTCATATTGTAAAATATGGAAGGACAAAATTTTACGCAGCTGCACCAGCAACTTATCATACATATGCAGGAGTCTAATGATCAAAATATGGTCCGAAGTATCTTCAGCATTCACTTACATGAGTCATCCAGGAAATAAACAATACTTTGAACTTAAAAAAGGAAAAAAAAAAAATAATAATCACTCAGCAGGCTGCAAAAGGTTGATAGAACCTACTGGGGGCAGGGATATAGAGCAATTTTCACCTCCTAACCATCAATTTGAACATTCCATAACCAATCAAGTGAACCGTAATCTTTCCATTACATATTCGGCCACATCTAAGGATTTGTTTATTTCACGAAAAATGTGATCTTTCTGAAAATATTTTTTGAAAAGTGATTTTCGGAGAAAATGACAATATTTTCCGGTATTTGGTTGAGATTTGAATATGAATTCAAAAATAATTTCCACTTGTTGGGTAAGGAAAACCTCATTAATTTTCTACGTAGCCGTTACGTCAGAAATTGTTGACGTGGACCTACCTGTACACGTGGCATGGCCAACGATAACATAAACAATTTTTCTAATTTTATTAAAAAGAATTACCAATATTTTTTTAATTTTTTTATGATCTTTTTTTTTCTTCTTTCTTCCTTTGCAAGTCTTTGGCCACAGGCGAGGGACAAGCTCGCCCAAGGCCAATGAGCTCATCCCCAACCTGTGGCCAGTCGCTCGTGGTCAGTGACCAATAGAGAAAGAAAGAAAAGGAAAAAAAAAAAAATTAAAAAGTATTTAAAAAATAAAAAATAATAAAAAAGTAAAGTAAAAAATAAAAATAAAATAAAAGGAAGGTGAAGAATTCTAGGGTGAAAAGAGGAAGGAAAAGGATTTTCTCTTTTAAAAAAGAGGGAAAACATTTTCCCAATGTGTTTTTACCATATTTTTCTTGACTAATTTATTTTATTGAACCAAGCCCCGAAAAATCCGAAACTTTTTCTGGAAGAGTTTTTTCCGTGCAACAAATCGAGCTTAAATCGAGCTTAAGTACTTGCATTCTACGATCCTTCCACCATTCACGATAAGAACTTTGCATTAAATCCCTTTTAACTATATGATCAAAACTATCCCCCAATTCCTTGAGGAAAATACATTGCCTTAGGCTACATTTGGAAGCCAGGATAAAAGTCGGGATATGATAAATTTTATCATATCCTATGTTTGGTTCATGCTCGGGAGAGGATACAACGGGATATAAAGGGGATATAGCCTGTATATAATTATCCCATGGGGGAGGTGGGACAAAGGTGGATATGATTTGTTTTGTTCATGATATAAAAACTATTTTTTTGAATAACAATCTTCTTATATAATAAAATTAAAATAATTATTATATTTAAATATATTTGAATTCTAATGTTAAAAAGAAAACTCAAAATAAAAAAAAAACTAACTTTCATTTTTATTTATTATAAATCTTATTTATAATTTAATTTATTTATTCTTTATAATACATAGTTTGTATGTGTGTGTGTGTGTGTATGTATCCTAGTATGTATATCATTATATATTTTAAGTATAACAGTATAGTTTATTATTTAATGAAAAAATTTATTAAGAAATTATGGAAGGGAATCAAAATAATGATAAAAACGGATTTATAATTAAAAAAAAAGTAAAAATGAAGTAGAAGAACCCAGATTTTAAGTGTATATATTCAAACTTGAAAATGATTTTTCTAATTCTCAAAGAATGAGGGGTAATTAAATTTCTAAAAAAAACCAAAAATCTCCATCTCCTTCCCATCTATATATTTAGTTCATGTGGAAGTTTTATGACTACTTTGTAATTTTTTAGTTCACGGTCAAAGTCGAAAAAAGTGAGAAAGTTAAAACTTCTTCTCCTTCTTAGCTTTTCGGTTCATATCAAAAGTCTAAGAAAAGTAAAAAAAAAGTCAAATCTCCTTCTCCTCCAGAACTTTGTGTTTCATATTTTTTTTTTTATTTTTATTTTTATATTGGTTTAATTATAAAAAAAAAAAAAAAAAAAAAAAAATTTTTTATATTAAAAAAAATATTTTTTTTTTTTTTTTTTTTTTTTTTTTTTTTTTTTTTTTTTTTTTTTTTTTTTTTTTTTTTTTTTTTTTTTTTTTTTTTTTTTTTTTTTTTTTTTTTTTTTTTTTTTTTTATTATAAATTTTATTTTTTTTTAAATTATCTTTCTCTTTTTTTTTGATTTTTAAAATTCTGGATATGATATGACAAAATCCATTCTAACTATATGATCAAAACTATCCCACAATTCCTTAAGGAAAAGACATTGCCTTAGTTCATTTCTCCAACAAGTCATATGGTTTATCCTTCATAGTCTTTTTTGCCTAAGCCGAGGGAAAGAAAATGAACTGTGAGTTCTAGGGAGAGAAAAGCGAGACATCTTCTTGAATCTATAGCTCAAATCTCACCCAAATATCTTCAAATCGAAGATGAAGGAGACGTCTAACTGATGGGTGGTTTGACGTTGAAGGATCTCAACACTTGAGGTATAAACCACAGTACAAGTTGAGATTTTCTTCCCGTGAGGAATTTCAAAATTGCTTAATTAGGACTTAAGTTGTGTCGTGTACTCAAGAAGCGTTGAGGCCTTGGATTTGTCTCTAATCTGGTTCAACTACAAACCTCTCCAGTCTTCTTCCTGCTCAATCTTTGATGCTGAGAGATTAGGGTTCCTAATTCAAAGTCATGTCTGCTTCTTTTAAAGATGCTTGGAGGAGATGAGCTAAGGACAGGACATCATGGTTTGAATCTAAGAAACAAAGTTAAAAATGGCTACAAAAAGAAGTCCGCACGTTGACTCTATCGAGCTAGTAAATGGATTTATTTATCCAACACGTTTTATTTCAAACTCGCTGGTCGAAAACTCAATTTTTCATACGAAATATTCTTTTGAATGACAAAACGTATATCAATTTATAATTAGAATGTCGCATATATGGTTTTGTTATTTCTTTAATTGGGGTGCAGCAATATTCACAGAGATATTACACCTTTAAAGAATATTTCTTGAATGGTTAAATGCAGAATCAAAGAGGACAATAGCAAGATTTTATTCTCTAATATTGATCGAGGATAGTCTGGGGTATGGAAGTTTGTGGGAGTTTTTAATAATATTTAATATTTTTACAAACTTTTAAATTACTTTTTATTTTGATTTTTTCCTTTTTTTTTCTTTTTTCTTTTCTTTTCCTTCTTCCTCTAGCCGGTCGTGGGATCAGCCCCGCCGACTCTTGCCTCCGGCCGGTTTCCAATTCGAGAACTAGCTGGAGAAAAAAGAAGCACAAAAAAAATTTGAAAAGATATTAAAATGTCACATCAACACCGATAACGTTGGCAATGTCGATTGTCAACCATGTCAGCGTTGGCTGACTAAAGTGGGCCAAATAGGGAAAATTAGCACAAATACAAAAGATTTAGGATTGAATTAGTACAAATGCAAAAAAGTTAGGATTCAATTGGAAAAAAAATTGTTAAGAACTGAATTGACATAATTATAATTGGTTTATGACTTTTTTTTGGTGATTTTTCCTAAAATAACTTCATCAGGATACGATGGATCCTCATAACCAAGCACAAAGCAGTTGAAAAATAATAATAATAGGGGTGTATGATACGCTAGTGTATCTTAGAAATTCCCGTGAACACATATGAAGAACTTCTACTTCCTTCTTCTAACAGCCAAAAAGATTTGATGAATCAACGGCAGAGGGACGACTAAATGCTGTGAATGGATAAGTATCTAGTCATCGTACACATTATTGATCACTTGTAGACTGGACAAGTCAATTTGCCCAGCTTAAAAATATCATGTGAATCAATTGACTTGTGCCGTCGGCAATATGTTCCTTCTCCATTGGGTCACTGAACAGTGTTCATGGACTTTTCTGCGCAGCAGCTCATGTGAGCACAACTCCTTTAAGCTCGACTATGGAACCAAGTGTTTCTGAGTGGGAAAATAGCAGCTCGCATAGGAACTGTAAAGCATATAACGCATTCAAACATCTGGGGTATGGAAGTTTCTAGCCCTACAGCACTAAACTTCAAAATGCAAAGAAGTATAGCCGGACATTGTTTAGGTTTGGTTTCAGGTTTGAAGTCACAGGAATCCCACCCAGCAGCGACCTGCCTCCTTATTGCCTAGTTAGTGGTTTCAGACTAGGAAGTGTATGGAAGAGGTTTCTTTTGGGTTATGGCAGGGCAAACAGCTCTTCTTGGTGAAGTAAGTAGCTTCTCAAGAGTCTCTTGATGATGAAATCTGGTACTTGTTGATTCAGAAGGGGTAATTATACGCAGAAGATTTCTAGCAATCTGGTCTCCTTTTAGTGTCATTTGGAAGGAGAGAAATGAAGTGCCTTTTGGAATGGGAGCTGCTAGCCTGACAGTTTGATAGTACTGTCGCTTATTTCCGATCACACGATCTCCCATGCAATCAATGAATGCTTTATGCAAAACACGCGATGATGGTATATGGATCTATGGTTGAGATTGTATCATCTCTAACAGTATTGTCGGGAAAGTATTTCACTTTTGGAATAAAGGAAACTCCAACAGGGTTTGCCTCTTTTGGAACCGTTTTTAGGACCTTCCCAGTTGGTTGTGAAAGACGGGGGGTTTGTTGAGAGAGAAAGGGACCTTTGTTGATGTTTATTGACTATGACTATACTTAATTTTCTTTGGATTGATTACATATTTGGTCCTCTTAAGGTTTATAGCTTGCACGATTGGGTCTTCTAACTTTTATTTCACGCAATCATGTCATCTAACTTTTTGAATTTGTGCAATTTGGTCCTCTGAGTTTTGTTTGGTGCAATCAAGTTCTCTAACTTTCTTGGTATGTTTAATCAAGTGCTTTGTTTACCCGCTATAACTAATAATATCAAATCAGGATCTCCTTTTTCTTGTTTCTCACGTTCTCTGTTATATGGGGATTTTGGAGCCGAATTGGTTATCACATGTTATTTTCTGTTATGTAAGTAATGACATGTCATTAATAAACTTGACGGTTTAGTTTTAAGTGTTTGATGGAAGGATTTGATTGCATAAATTAAGGAAGCCGGAGGACTTAAATGCAAAGAATTGAACTTATGGGGCCGAACTCAACCGGCTGTATTAACAATGTCAAACCCTTAAAAAAAATGGTAAATAAGTCTTCTAATGCCCCTCCTTTTTACGTCTCTCTGTCTCCTATACATTCTCCAGCTGAATGTAGCCCTGAAAAAGCAATTCTATCGATGGCGAGAACGTAATTTTTGCTCATGGAAGTCCATTCAAAGATGTAGAGTTTGGAATGTGTTTGCTCTTGAAGTCTATTCTTTCTCTCTTGGTTATTTTTAATGTCCTACGCTATTAGATTAAATATTAAAGTGGGGTCCACAGGAGATACGGGGCGCCATGCCAACCACACCCCATTGAGCAGTTATCTGCTCAAATGTGAAAGATCACGTTGGTTGGTTTTACGTCAATAACGACGGCTTCCATCGCTCTCTCCCGTTCATTACTTCAAAGAAAACAGAGAACGAAGAACGCTCCTCCCCAAATTGTCGATTGTCGTTTGAAAAAAAACCCGAGACGCAAAGGGCTTCTAACCGGTGATCAATAAGGTATGTCCCGTGATGTATCTTCGTCGATCGTGAATCGGGTGATCTATTGGGCATGTTTCCACTTTTTTAAGTATGTATTAGATCGGATTATGTATCCTACATTGGTATCAGAGCATGTGTTACTTGATTCCCGCTCGTTTTGTGTTGATATGGTGTGTTTTAAGGATTTTTAACCCTAATCGCGTAGTTCCTGCTCATAGCGTTTTGGTTATAATTCGCTCATCAAAATAGTAAATTGAACATGCCATTAGAATGGGCTCGCCGAGACGATCGCTTTGAGTGGTCGCTGGCCCCGTGGGTCCGCCGGAAGCCTCCGCACACGCGCTACGCACCGCGACGGGGCGGAGCCCTGCGGGGCCGTGGCGTTTCGTCCTTTTTACGTCCATTTTTGTTCGTCATTTTTGAGTTATGAATATACCATCGTATTCGCCTCAAAGAGACGAAAATTTTGGCGAAAATTTGGTTGCCGGAGGAGGCCGGACGGCCGGCCACACGCCGCGGAGCCGCCGGCGGCGGAGCCGCCGCGCGGCGGGCCACGCACCGAACATGCGGCGCATGGGGGCCGGGTTGCGCACATAGCTGCGCCCGTATTGGGCCAGGTCCGGCCCAATACGAAAAACCTTCTCTTTATTAAAAAAGGGCCCAGTCCCGCCCATTTGTCTTATAAACCCAGGCCTTTTAATAAAAAAAAAGGAGAGGAAATTGGGCCGGCCCATTTCATTTTTACTAGATCCGGCCCGCGACCCGTTAGAGACCCGACTCGGTCTGACCTTTGACCTGGGCGACCGTTGACCTCGACCCGATTGACCGCTGACCATTGACTTTGACCGCTGACTCGGAAAAAAAAAAAAAGGTCTTGTTGGTCAACACTAATGGGTCTTGTCTTACCTATTATTTTATTTGTTATGATATGTTCATAATAGTTACAAAATCATTGGATTTTCATAATCCATTTGTGTTCCGCATCCGCTGCAGGAACAATGCCATGGGTAAGACGAAATGTGAGAACACCCCAAAGGCCAAGGAGAGCTCAAGCTCAGCAAGCTCTAAGGGAAAAGATTACAAAATTATGTCTTTATAAATGGGATAATACTTCTGACATTATAACCCATGTTATTAAGGTCAACGAAATGATCCAAGAAATCGTATGGGCTGGACAAGAAATGACTCCAGTAGATGCATTTTATGCACTATAGAACACTATACCTGTAGAATAACATGGTTTGATGAATATCGCGTGGTGGAATGATGCCGCCACATATAAGAAATCCGTGCTACATTTCTTACACGATTTTATAAGGATCGGAGCGATGAAGACGCCATCGCTTGCGATGAATATGTCTTGGCGCAGACAGAATGCGCCCTGGCGTAAAGGCAAGGGTCCTCAAAGGTTTTGTCCAAAGGAGCTGATTTTGGCCCCTGATTTGATTCATAATCATCCTTAAGACCTTAATTATTCTTTTCTTTGTACCAAGGAAATTACATATGCTCATGTTGTAACCGGAGCTAGGAGGATCACACGTTATTATATTTAGACTTTTATTTTTTAGCTAGTTCCTTTCCCGTATATCTTAGGAGACTTTTAGGAACTTGTGATTGTTGTATTGATGATTTCTGTATATGCATTATGTTATGTGTATATATTTCGAGTGGGAGTGTTCACAAGTTTTAGTAACCGTATGATGAACACAAAGTGATGATTGTATTGGTATTGCTTTTAGATAAGAAAATTTGGATGATGATGGGGAACTTAGTGAACTGTTGATTTTAGAATTTTTTTTTTAAAACTATATACCAAGATAATCAAGATGCATGAATATGATTGCATTTGTTGCATACAAATAGACTTTAAACACGTGCTAAATGTTATACTCAAATACTATGGCAACGGCATCTAAGAATATTGTTGCTGAGCTCAACAAGGTTGAGAAATTGAATGGAGAAAATTATGAAATCGAGTATGAAAATCCAGATGTGCTTGAAGAACTAGAGGCACGAAGCTCTTAACCCGACCATGATTGAGCCGGAGATGGTAATAACACAAAAGAGACAAAGAAGCCTTCGCCCCTAGAAGAAAAAGAACTCTATCGCTCGCATTACGTTGTTGAGTAGTATGGATAATGACATCATGCGGGAGTTCACAAGCATGAAAATGCTAAAGACATGGAGATGCATTGAAGGCTAGATTTGGACAATCACTAATGACACTTATAAGATGCCACATGGGCAAATATAAAGCAACATTTAAGGAAGATGTCGAACATGATTAGTGAGCTAAAGGATCCGACATGTATTATCCGATGAACAACAAGTGCGCCGTAATTCGCTCTTTGCCTCACAATTGGGAACACATGAAGGTGAACCCGACCCACAATGTAAACGCCACAACCTTGAGGATGTTGTGCGCCATTTGGAGCTAGAGGAGGACCGCCTTCCGCGGCTAAGATACAATCTAATGTGTAGTTCGGATCTAGCTCACATGGAGCTTCGGGCTTCAACCTGGAAAGTTCAAGAAGTGGACAGCAAAGATTTGAACCATCCGGCAAGAAACCGAGTTTGAGAAGCATGGAAAAGGGAAACGCCCCATGAAGAAAAACATTTCAAGGATGAAATGTTACAACGCAAGAAGGGCCACTTCGCGGAAGAAGGTAGAAACCCTTAACATACTTAAAAGTGTTTGTTATGTGTCAAGTTCTGATTTTTAACAATCTCATCCTTTGTGGACTATAAACTCGGGAGCCACAGACCATGTAGCCGAAGATCGAAATATGTTCGTGGAATTTCGACGAATTCCAAGTGGAGCGAGATGGATTTATGTAGGAAACAATTCCAGAGTAGAAGTCAAAGGAATTGGCACTTGCCAACTTATCATGCGTGGTGGACGCACTTTATTTCTACATGATGTTCCGTACGCTCCGGAGATTCGTCGAAATCTTGTCTCCGTATTAGTATTAGCCAAACTCGATTTTAGTATGAATTTTCACAACAATGATGTGGATTTGCTGTTAGGAACGACTTTTTATGGTTCTGGTTATTTCACGGATGGCTTTATTGTATTGGATATCGAACATACTAGTGTGAATGTATGTTATTCCCTGTTTGCATCTTCTAGTTCTAATGAGAATGATGTGAATACATGGCATGCTAGACTTGGTCATATTGGCCAACAAAGAATGAATAGATTAGCCAAAGATGGCTTATTAGGTAATATTGAGAAAGTTGAATTGCCTACCCGTGAACATTGCCCAATGAGAAAAACAACTAGAAAGCCATTTGGAAAAGGGACAAGAGCCGAATTCCCATTGCAATTAATTCATACCTACATCTAGGCCCGATGAATGTTAGGGCAAGACATGGTGTTGTTTATTTCATCACATTTATTGATGATTATACTCGATATGGATATGTCTATCCGATATCTCATAAATCAGAAGCATTTAGTTGCTTCAAGAAATTTATGACCTTAGTGGAAAATCGTTAGATAAGAAAATAAAAGCTTTGAGATCCGATCGAGGTCGAGAATATTTATCGATGAGTTCAAAATCTATGGATGAAAAGGGAATAGATAGACAGGCTATCTATTCCATACACTTCGCAATAAAATGGTGTTAGCATCTACTTGAAATGGTTAGGTCCATGATGGCATAAGCTAATTTCTGCCTTTGGGGCGATGCTTTATTAATCGCCTATGTACTTAACCGAGTGCCTTCCAAATCTCACTTCTACCACATATGAATTGTGACATCAAAACCCGATTTAAGCTTTCTCAAACCTTGGGGTTGTCTGCCTATACTCATGAGTCCTCACATAAATATGAAAAATTAGGACCAAGAGGCAAAAGAGTATCTTCATAAGATACCAACACTCAAAAGGATATGTGTTCATAGGTGAGCAAGAAAGTGGAAATGTGACTGAATTTGAATCACGAGATGTCACATTCTTAGAGAATGAATTTCCACGAAAGGGCGAAATAGGTGAAGATTGTTCCCTATTTGAGACATTGGATTAAGATAATGAGACTGTTGGATATAATGATCTAAGTGAAAGCAATGTGAGAGGTAGGGAGTTGAATACAAACCAATATCTATTGCAACCACTTGATGAATCAATGCCATTATCCGGTTCGAGTGGGAGCGTATTGGAGGATGAAGTACCCTTGGTACAATCTTCTCCACGACAACATGCAAAAGCATTCCTCGACGATGCTTTGAAATTGAAGGGGAAGCTTTCATGATCGCTCCATTGGATGAAGATGAGCCAAGAAATGTGAATGAGGCTCTATCTTGCCCTGATAAGGAAAAATGGATGAAAGCAATGAAAGAAGAGATGGAGTCAATGAAATCAAACAAAGTTTGGGAACCGGTTGATCTTCCGAAAGGACGCAAAGCCATTGGGAACAAATGGGTTCTCAAAATAAAGCGCAAGGCTGATGGCTCAATTGAGAAATATAAGGCACGCCTTGTAGCGAAAAGATATAACCAACATGAAGGAATCGACTATGAAGATACTTTTTCTCCTGTGGTAAGATTTACCTCGATTCGCCTCATTCTAGCAATAGTGGCTAGTTTGGATTTTGAATTACATCAGATGGATGTAAAGACCGCTTTCTCAATGGAGAATTAGATGAAGAGATTTACATGGAACAACCCGTTGGGTTTGTTAAAAGGGCCAAGAACAAAAGGTATGTCGACTTTTGAGATCGATATATGGCCTTAAGCGATCTTCAAGACAATGGTATATACGCTTCAATAATGCCATAGTAGCATATGATTTTGAAATAATTAATGAAGATAATTGCGTCTATATCAAAAGGTCCAAATGTCACTTTGTAATTTTATCATTATATGTTGATGATATATTGATTGCTGGAAATAATATGGAGTTTGTGAAGACAATCAAAAGTTGGCTATCTTCTAATTTTGAAATGAAAGATATGGGTGAAGCTACATATATTCTCGGAGTTAAGATTTCGAGAGATCGTTCGAAAATGTCATTATCTCTTTCGCAAGAGACATACGCCAATAAAATTCTCGAACGATTTTGTATGCAAGATTGGGTTTTACTCCTATTGCAAAAGGTAATGGATTGAGCCGAAGAATGTGTCCTAAGACTCCACAAGAGCAATAACGTATGAAAAACGCTCCATATGCCAGTGCTATTGGAAGTCTCATGTACGCTATGATGCGTACAAGACCCGATATTTGTTATGCGATTGGATTGGTAAAAGATACCAATCCAATCCAGGTCAAACACATTGGATTGCCGTTAAGAGAATCTTGAGGTATCCGAAAGGAACTGCCGATTACTCGCTAACTTATCAAGGAAGTGATCCGCACCTAGAGGGCTACACTAATGCCGATTGGGGAGGAGATTTGGATGAGAGAAAATCCACTTCTGGAAATGTATTCTTCCCGAATAATGGCGCCATATCGCGGAGCAAGAAGAAACAACAGTGCATAGCCTTATCCACCATGGAAGCCGAGTTCGTGGCATTATCAGCGGCAGCACAAGAAGGTGTTTGGCTTAGAAGATTTATGGATCATTTGGGTGTTACAAGAGATGCTGCAAAACCTGTGAAGGTTTATTGTGATAGTCAAACAGTAATGGCTTCTACTAAGAATCCTAAGTTTCATAGTAAGACCAAATACATAGACATTAAGTATAACTATGTCAAGGACATGGAAGCACGAAAGCAAGTGAACCTATAGTATATATCTACGCATAGAATGTTAACAAATCCCCTGACAAAGCCAATTCCTAGAGATGCTTTCTTTGGTTATATAAAGACTCTAGGACTACGTAGAGGTTAATGTATTGAATATTTGTAATTTTTCCCCGAACGTCAATAATTGATGTTGTTTATCAATATTTAAGTCTATAAGTTTATTTGATATTCATGTATATTAATGCTTGGTGCACTATATGTTAAAAAGGTATGTCGAACAGATGAGAGGTTAGCCCACTCACACGGGTAACCGCCTCTATTTATTATGTAGTGAATAGAGATGAGGCAATTTTAAGCTTATTATCTAGGTGATAATTGAGAGCTCAAGCTTAAAATACTAATACCGCCTTAACATGATGTTAAGATGAGGACTTATTACTTACAATGTCCGGAAGTGAAATAACCCACATATTTCGCTTTATCCGTCTTAAATGCCGATGAGAGTTCCGATGAAAACTCGTGGCCGGAGTTGTTACGTGAACTCAAGTTAGACAGAGTGTGTCGGATGAGCACCCAGCCTCGTATTAAAATAGAAAGACATAGCTCTATAGGGAAGGAGAACATACCGTAATACGTATTTCATATTACGTATGCACTATCGACCAATGAGAGTAGGCAAAAGTTTTGATCTCAACTTCTCTATGCCTTGTGAGACTCTCGAGGATAAAATGCCTCATTTTTAAGTACCCTCATGACTCTTCATTATTCTCAAGGTCTCTATTTAGTGTTTGTTATCTTAGGGTGTTGCCTATGGTCATGAAATTGATTCGATTTAAAGGGAAATTTCTAGAAAACCGAGCCGAATTGAGATTGAGAGATCTAATGAATGAGGAAGATTGATTTGGAGTTTTAAGTCACATTATGAATTATATTCACAGATCGGTCAATTATGATCATTTGGTGTGATCATAATTGTGAATATAATATGTCAATTTTAAAATGAGATCTAGTGAGAAATTTATATGTGACTAATCGATCTAGGGTACAGCATACAATTCATTTCTTTTTATGTCTAATTTTAGAGCCGTCATATACTCCCAACGGATATATGACAACGAGCTCTCGAATGTATCTGTCGCACGGGTTATTTGCCAATATGAACTTTGTGAAGATAAAAATTTTAGTTGTTAGTCCCCCCCGGACAAATAGGAGTTGTTTGCCCTACATGGGCGAGTGGGAGATATTAGATTAAATATTAAAGTGGGGTCCACAGGAGATACGGTGTGCGCCCATGCGGGTAACCACACCCCATTGAGCAGTTATCTGCTCAAACGTGAAAGATCACGTTGGTTGGTTTTACGTCAATAACTGACGTGCTCTCCATCGTTCTCTCCCATTGCTTCATTCCGTCACTTCAAAGAAAACAGAGAACGAAGAACGCTCCTCCCCAAATTGTCGATTGTCGTTTGACAGAGAAAAACTCAGAGATCGCAAAGGGCTTCTAACCGGTGATCAATAAGGTATGTCCTCGTGATGTATCTTCGTCGATCAGTGAATCAGGTGATCTATTGGGCATGTTTCCGTTTTTTTAAGTATGTATTAGATCGGATTATGTATCCTACATACGCAAATGCAATAGTGGAGAAAATTCAGTTTATCTCTTAAGTCCTAAGAAACCTTTGTTCTCTTGTTGCTGGTTTCCTTCTGAAGTTGCTGCTGCAAATGAAATCTATGAAATCAATGAAGGTTTAGAACAAATTTCATTTTAGGAGTATGACTACGATATCTCTCCCATATCGTGAAGTCGCAGATACTTTATGCTCCTTCGTGGATGTCGTGCTATTTCTAGTGTCTCTCATCTGTTTCATTTTCTCGAGCTGTAAATTTTCTTTCGTTTTGGCTTTACCATGATCGCAGTGTTGGACTTGTAAGATCTTTGTTTTGGTCATGAACAGGGGGAACTACCGATATGGTTTAGGGCAATGTTCTTTGTGGAGGGTATATGAACTAGTTAAAGAACTTTCAAGGTGGGCAGCCGGGGTGTTTGGGTCTCAAACCGTAGCTTTCGGACTCTCCATCCTCTCAATGCCTTTCGAGCTAGGCTAGGTATTGTTGTTTCCTGGTCAAGATTTTCTCATGCCAGACGCTATTCTCCTCCCTATAGTGATTTCGTTCCCCTTTGTTGTTGGTCTACACATTGTGTATTGCCATACGGAACTAGACTTGTCAAACGTGAGGGTTGGATAAGATTTGGGTCAAGTCACAAATGATCCAACCCAAATTGACCCATTAACTTGTTTATGATCCATTTATATCTCAATTTTTTTTATCCATACCCGACCTGACCTATATTGCTAAATCACTTCAATAAGAAAATTTATTTGTCACAATTTTTTTTAAAAAATTTACTAAAACATTGGCCAATTTTTATGAACTTTAAAAAAAAATCTAAATTTTTTATTTTTATTTTTATTTTTATTTTTATTTTTATTTTTATTTCCTTCGAAGACCGGTGAGGGTCATTGGCTGTCTCTCCCGACCATTGAGCTAGGGGTGCGACCCTCACTAGCAACCTGCTAGGGCTCGCGGCCCCGGCCTTGTGGCTAGTGACCCCCGCCTATCTTCGAAAAAATGAAAAGAAATATAGAAAATAAAAAAATTATAAAAAAAAACAGTATGCAAAAGAATGACATATCATGAATGGGTTGACTCAACTAATAACCTTGACAAGTTAATCCATTTACAATCCACATATAATTAGGCTTACAACTCAAAACCATTAACAACACATTAACTAGAACCTGATTAATCCATTTACGACCTATCTCATTGAATATGGGTTAAAAGTGGGTTTTCAACCCATATTGACACCTCTCTATATGGGACTAGTTCAGGTCTCTTGCTTCTCTAGAGCCCGAGTGGATTGCCCTTTGTGGGAGGACATTTCTATTGGTTTGAAGCTTGTTACAGAAACATTCATGATTAATTGCATTTGTGAAGCGGTTTTGCTGAATTTTTGTCATGTTGACAGGGGACGGTCATGTTGGGCATTGTAACCAGGAAACAATACCTACCTGTTTTATCTCCGAATGTATTTTCTCGATGGATATTCCGTGAACATTTATTTTAGATTATGAAGACCCGAGTCAACTCAGTTTGACTGGGATCGACACGGCCCGTTAGGCCTGGTCTGGTAAAACTCGTTCCCCTTTGTATCTGTTTGTTGCAGTTTTGCTGAGTTTGCATGGACGAGTGTAGAAACAAATGATTGAAGCGGTAGCCCTTCGATGGTGGTGTTTCGGTGTTTGGAGATGTTTCACGGTGGTAATTTGACCGTGGTCGCCGGCAGTTCGTACGTTCTCCAGCGATATTGTCGGCGGTGAAGTATAGACGCTCACGGTGAGAAGTTCTGGTGCGTTAAATGTTGATTGTAGTTTTGAAGCTCATATAGTTGATAAATATAGACGAAGATGACTGACTGGGCGTAGAAAAGCAACCAAGGAATGATAGACAAAAGGAAAAAGAAAAAAAAAAGAATAGAATAAAGGGTTCGTACCACCAAAAACTCTAAATTAATACACCTGTAATAGAATTTATTCCAAATTATTTTTTTAACCATAAAAAATCCCAAATTGATACACCAATGACAAATTTACCTCACACTATTTCTTCAACCACCACAAAACCCCCAAACCGATACATCCGTGACAAATTTACTCCAAATTGATATATCTATAACAAATTTATTCCAAATTGGTATACATGCGACAAATTTATTCTTCGTTAGTTTTCATTAAGTTGAATTAATATCATAAAAAATCTTAAATTGATACACTTGTGACAAACATAATGTAGAAACCCTAAATGTGTACACCCAACAATTGTCACGTGTTATCCAACTCAGCAATTTAATGATAAAATTTAACGGAAACTAACATAAGGTAAATTTATCCCAAATGTATTATTTTGGGGTAGATTTGTCAAGGATATACCAGTTTGGGATTTTTGGTGGTCAAAAAAATAGTTTGAGGTAAATTTGTAATAGGTTTACCAATTTGAAATTTTTCGTGATATTGACCCTATAATAAAATAGGCTTTGGTTTAATTTCAGTGAACTTAGACTTGATTTTGTTTTTTTTTTTTTTTTTGGTCGAAACTTGGACTTGATTTAACTTTGGGGATGCTGGGCCTGATTTAACTTTTCGGCTTAAGGTGGACTTGGTGTTATTAGAAGGAAAAATGGGCTTAGTATAGTCATTTGCAGAAGATGGGCTTTAATCATTTTGAAAAATGGGCTTCCTAAAGGCCTGATTAGTGCGAGTGACCCAAACCCACACGAGTCCGAGATCAGTCCATACAGGACCGGATCCAAGGGCCCGGCCAGAGTCCCTATTTTCCGAAATATTAAAAAATAACAAGAAACTTAAAAAAAAAATAAAAAAAATCGACCAATGGTTAGAATTAGAAGCCTTGACTAGGTTGTTAAATCTCAGTAATAGATTTAGTTTAGTTTTCAGTTGAATAACATACCTTTAGTTTAGGGGTATTCGGTTACCTTTGATAAGGCTTAGGTTTAGGTAGATTGATCTTTCGGACAAGAAAAACCTCATTTGAATTAAGCTCATGGGAGTTGTTGTCCCAGGGTTTTATAACAAAATCATGCATACTCTTTACCCGATAAGTATCGGGTTTCATTTCTCGTACTTTACTTAAGCGTTTTCAATACTTAATCATTTACTTCCCGCAATTTTTTCCTCTCTATAATGGTTAGGACAACCCTTGGAAACAAAATAAATAAAAAAAATTGCATAAACACGCAGCAAACATTGAACAACCTCTGGGATCATAATTGGTAAAAAAAAACGTTTGGTCACTTAGATGGACTATCCCACCAAGTTAGAGGTACAAAAAAGGGATGCAAATTAGGTTATTATCTTAACCAAGCCTCCGAACATAGTTAATCTCTGATTGCGTAGAAAATGAAACAAACTCCCATGTCTCGTTTGATTTTTAGCCGACCCGAAAGGCTAATGGTGACTCTTGTCTCACGTCGAAATCCTTAGGGAATAATTAGTACTTAAAATAAATCCAACGTTGCTCGAGGTAAGAGCTTGGAAGAGCCTGTGTTTGATCAAGGGTCGTTGGCTCACCTTTGGGCATTAGTTCTCACGAAAAAGGAGGGTCGCGACAGTTGGGCGACCTTGCCGGGGACTCGGTTATTAGACCTAAGAGGACTTAGGCCTAGAATAACTTCGTTGATTGTTCACTAATGAAATTTTAATGATAGCACGTGTCAAAGTCGTAAGAAAAATGAGGTTAGTTGCTAACATTATGTTAAATGTTCTTGTTAACCTTTCAATTTTGACAATTGAGTTCGAAATTTTTTTCACATTTTTCGACTAATTTTGGCCGATGGTCCTAGGGCTAAGCGTAATGGACCAACCGAATCGGGAACCACCTGGACCGAATCAAACTGGTCGATTGGGTTCGGTTCTTGGGAGTTACGGTTCGGTTACCGATTCCATGAAATTGGAACCGGCTAGGGTTGATTCGGTTCTCGGTTCTAGGGGAAAATTAGATTGCCCGTCTTGGATTGATTAATTTTTTGTAATAAAAATTTATAAATCTAAACCTAAACCTAATATCTTAGGATGTTTAGTATGACTTTCGGGTTTAGCAATAATCCAATGTAATTAACGAGAGGTGGTCCAATGAGTATTTCGTTCATAAGAAAAATTTAACAACAAATCACAAAAAAGAGACAGGTCTAATGATATTGCTCGGGAATCGAACTGGATCGATTCGTGCCGTCTAGTTCGATTTTCAATTCCAGGATAGGACCGGATCGGATTGGGAACTGATCACTCTTAGATCATCCTATGTGGCACGTCCGATCTTGAGATCAATAAATTTTAATAAAAATTTAATTTCTTCATATTTTTTCTTTGCTTTTTTTTTTTTTGGTGCCAGCGAGGGTCACCGAAGACCCATGCTGGCCATGAAGGCGGTCGCAATTTTTTACTTCCCGCAATTTTTTCCTCTCTATAATGGTTAGGACAACCCTTGGAAACATAATAGATCGAAAAATTGCATAAACACGCAGCGCCAGTGAGCAACCTCTGGGATCATAATTGGTTTTTAAAAAAAAACGTTTGATCACTTAGATGGACTATCCCACCAAGTTAGAGGTACAAAAAAAGGACGCTAATTAGGTTATTAGCTTAATCAAGCCTCTGAACATAGTTAATCTCTGATTGTGTAGAAAATGAAAAAATTCCCATGTCTCGTCTGATTTTTAGCCGACCCGAAAGGTTAATGGTGATTCTCGTCTCATGTTGAAATCCTTAGGGAATAATTCGTACTTAAAATGAATCCAACATCGCTCGAGGTAAGGGCTTGGGAGAGCCCGTGTCTGATTGAGGGTTGTTGGCTCGCCTTTGGGCATTAGCTCTAAACCTCTATTCTTCCCCTCCCACGAAAAAGGATAGTAACGATTAGGGTTAGTCCGGTTCCCAGTTCTAGGGAAAATTTGGACCGCTCGGATAGGAACGACTAATTTTTTGTAATAAAAATTCATAAATCTAAATCTATACCTAATATGCTTATGATGCTTAGTATGACTTTCAGGTTTAGGCTAACGCAATGTAATTAACGAGAGATGGTCCAGTGAAAAGCAACAAGTCTAACGATATTGCTTGGGAATTGGGTCGAATCGATTCATTTGGTCCAGTACGATTCTCAATTCTAGGGTAGGATCGGATCAAGAATCGATCACTCCTAGGTTATCTTACGTGGCACGCTTGATGTTGATATCGAAAATTTTGATAAAACTTTAATTTCTTTATTTTTTTATTTGTTTTTTTTTTTTTACGCCAGCGAGGGTTACTAACGACCCATGCTAGCCATGAAGGTAGTCGCCTCCGAGCGCAAAAAAGAAAGCAGAGAAAGAAAAAAAAATGAAAATTATGAAAAATTCAAAATAAAATAGGATATTATTAAAAAAAAAATATGAACGTCAACACGGGACGTGTCACATATGACGACCAATGTCCACATAAGCGCTTTTGAGCAAAAATTAGCCGGATGGATTCAATTGGTAAAATATGAAAATGTTTAGGACTCAATTGACAATATTGAAAGATTTATGATTAAATTGACAAAAATACAGCAAATTTAGGAATGTTTTTTTTTTTTGGATAATCAAACGTTCTTGACGCATGTTTGACGATTCTCGGCTGAATGAAGTAAGACATGAATTTCGACCAAAAAAGAAGTAAAACATGAATGGAATAGCTATTCGATGGGGAAAGAATTGAGTAGGAAAGGGAATGGGATCACTATGCTTCGGTTTGGTGTGCAGAATTGAATGGATATCGAAATAATTTCTTCAATTAGAATGTTGGTGAAAATCATAAATCAAAATACTGTAATCAACAAATAAATAGTGTATTTTAAATAATTGCTAGACAACTATATAAAATGAAAGCAAGGATTATATCATCATTGGATTTAATTCTAACATTCATCCTTAAGCTATAATAAATTAGATCATCAATTTGCTTTCTAGTTATTACTGGCTAAAACTATAATATTAGTGGACGTTAATTGTTTCGTTAGGAACAGTCCGGAACTATTATAGTGAACCAAATGTGAAGTTAATGTAGCTCATTGCATTCATAAATAAACTGGGAAAAAGAGAGAGCTCAGGTAGACACATTGCATCTTTCATAATACTTAAATTAACTCATAAGTTCAATGATGAAGTTACACTACGCCGTCTTTTAAGTATGTCCATTGAGGTGCAATATATATTTGGGCCGCATTCCATGCATAGTTAATATAAATATGGCTAATTAACTATCCTTAAAGAATAGATTATATCAAACACATTGTACAATTTAGAAAAGATATAAAAAAAAAGTGTTACATTTGATCTTTTCAGTTCATTGATAACGCCTTCTTACTTCTTATCATACTATGAAAAATCGCAAATGTTTTTATTTCTAAAACACCATTACAATGTACTCATGTAGATACATACACATATATGGAATATCTTTTCAAAATAACTATGTAAATTAGTAAGCTACAAATCATGATATTTTAAAATAATATTGGTTTCTTAATATTTTTCCCCAGTTCGATTATCATTGTTGACTTGACTTGTGAGAGCCCAAGGCATTTATAGGTGGAGCATAGAATTGTAATGTATGAAGCATAATTATTGCAATAAAGTGTTCTTTTAGTTTATTTGATACACACAAAATAATAGATAATTTTCTACTTGTCGAAAAATAAATGACAGCAAGAATTATGTGATAATGATGTAGTAAGCATAACTTAATTATGAGTTCATATTGTTAAATAATTATTCTAGAATATATCTACCAATTGGACATATGAATTGAGCTTCAATAGTTTGTAAATGTAAATTAGATAATAAATTTAATTTCTGATTGTAAGTGACCAGTTATATACAATGATTAACTTTAACTATGGATGACTTATGATTTTATTATGAGATACAATATTCTCATGGATATAACAAAATACATTTAGTAACAAATTAGAATAATATATAATTGTTGGTCAATTTCAATAGATATAAAATACATCAATGGTCATTTCTCGAATTTAAAAATCAAAACGTTTCGTGGATTTTATCTGTTTTACGAGAATATCTATTCTAGATCTAATTTTGAAACCAAACGAGGTAATAATCGCTTCATCAGAACTGCAAACCAAATGTGCAGTTAGAGTTACCGTTGATGCATGTGTTCCCGAGAGAATTTAAACATATTGTAAAACTCAAAGTACAACAAACTTCGAGATAACTTTTTATGCACGCTGGGAAAGATGTAAATTGCAAAGATGCAAATTGATGACATAATCTTATCTTACCTTATACGGTGTTACTACGTTCAAAATTCTCGAATAGAAAATGTTTTTGACTCTATATTTCATTGCAATTTTCACTCCCCTTCAACATAACGCGCTATAATATTCTTCCCAAAGATAGTGAGACAGCTGTAGAGTTCACATATTTTACTCTGACAATTTCAGGAGAAGTTCCTTTTGTAGATAATAGAATCGAGTTGATAATTCTTTAAATTTCCTAAACGTTTCCTTTTCACTTCGAATCAAATTTATGCAATCCTTAACTATCGGAGTCCACCAAATTTCAATTTACATGGATTCAATTTGCTTCAAAGTTTGTATTGACCCTTAAGATAGCTTTCATGTTATGTTGAAAAGAAGAATTAACACCGTAAGTATCTACGAAAAATGTGGAGCAACTTACCTATCTAAAAATAATTCTCCAAAAATTTGAAGCGAAGTCACACGGCTAAATAAATGGGTTGTCATTTGTGATGTTTTCTTGCTAGAAAGAGATGGCGATGATGTTGGGTTCTACTTGCTATTCTTGGACCATTCTCGACTTGATTGATTTTTGCTTTATTGGTTGACATGGGGTTTTCAATAGACGACCCCAAGTCTTTGTTTTCAAAATCTTTCTCTTTTGCCACCATTACATATGCATCCCATCCTTGTTGATCCTCCACCACATATCACGCCCCAAATTTCAATTACTCCCAGGCTGAGAGGGACATGATTTTTTCTCTCAATTACACACCAATATACCTTGTTATCTCTGGTCTTTCTTGGTGTGCTGTTAGATTCATGTACTTGTAAAGCTCAGAATGAACGGTCTGTCCTTAGAATCCCATGTGTTAAAGCAACAGGACCAACTTGATGATCAAGCCATCTGGAAGACGAACGTACTTGATGGTACTAAACCTACATTAGACATCACTTAAATCTCATCTAATTAGTAGCCACAATGGTGCCTCCACTAACTAAATGATCCGGCGTGCATTGATCCTCGAATTAATTTTATCACTAGAGATTGTAAGATCACTAAAGATCACTAGAGATCACTACACATTGTTGAAGTGTCAAGTGCTTTCAGTGTTGGACATTTGTCCATGCACAATGCCAGTTATCACCCGAAAGGACACATTCATCATCAATAGGACCGATGATCAATTAATTATTCTCAAAGAGATCTGCAAAGGCGCGGCATCTGCTCATAATATTAATAGATGCCATCAGCGACTTCATTCTTTCTCCTACATGACTTGACGTAGGTTAGGCTTTGGAATGATGAATTGCAAGACAGCTTAAAATGAGGTAGCCATACTGCTTTGATGGCGGATCCATGGCAAGGTAAGAAATCATATATATGCAAGATTGCAGCGATCATGAAATGGATTCATGATACCGCGTCAAAACTGAAGTACTATGTCCTGGCATGGACATGCAGAAGTAGTTTCAAGGCAAGCTAGTTTTTATTTTTGTGTTGTTCCTCAACACCAGATACCGATTTTCCTATGGCCGTGACTTGTGGGGCGAACGAAGAAAGAAGATGGAGGAGGAGAAGAAGAAGGGAGGAGGACAAAGACGAAGAAGAAAGATTGTGTATCGGAAGGAAGTGATGGGGAGAAAGAGAGAGGGAGAGAGATGGATTTGTTTGTTGACTTTGATGGGATGTGGAACCAAACCTCACCGTACGGCAAGAGATTGGCAGAAACTTTTGAATTTTCAATGGGTGTAAACTTCCAAGATGCGCGCGCTCTATATGGAGGTCATTAAACGCGGGGGTGGGCCAAGGTGGAACTTATGTTTGACTCCAAAGTCTAGGGACGATGTTAGAAAGTTTATGGGAATTGTTAATTATCGTGCGATTGTGAGAGAGGCAAAATCTCGTTTGATTAAGTTACAGCAAGTATTAAGTACGTAAATTATAGTCGCTATTGTCAACATTCTTAACGAGTGTCGAGTCTCGTGGAGGACGCACTAATTATAATTGTATCAATTTTACATCCTTGTCTTAGCTCAAAAGCAAGAACTACCTAAGACATGACAAAATGTCTTATAACTAATTAAATCTAAAAGCGAGAAAGCATGATTCTCATGAGCTTCCAAAAATCAAATCCGCCCATTCTTCCTATTTTCTTACTTTGAAACTCTTTGTTTTGCTCAATTTTCAATAAAATAAAGTGGTCACGCGACAACCAATCTCCTTAATTTAGGCTGCTTTTATTGGAGGAAAACTTTATGTTAAAGAAAAATACTTTTCGAAAAATAATTTCTTAAGAAAAAATTAATTTCCTTTGGTTTGGTGATACATGATTGGAATTATTTTTTAGTGTTTGGATCTTATTTCAAAAATAATTTTAATCTCATCACTTTATCTCACGCAAATAAAAAAGGAATTCAATTTCTTAGATGTTTTTTATTATTTTATTTATTTATTTTCTTTCTTTTTCCTTCTTCCTACGTAGTGACCGGTTGTTGGTGGCCACCGGCGAGCCTCGAGCTCGCCGGCACGTATCTATGGCCAGTCATTGGCTGTTGCCGAGGTCTAATGACTAGCGGAGGGAGAAGGAAAAAAGAATAGAAAAAAAAATAAAATAAAAAAGATAAAATAAAATATATAATGTCAAAATTAAAAAATTCGAGAGAAACAATTCCAAAAGGTGTTTTCACCTCTTTAAATTCAAGAATTCTTTTCTAATTTTATACATGAATCTCCCGTTGACTAGAAAGCGTTTTCCATCGACTAAGCTTTTTTCAGCAACGGATAAAAGTTAGGAGGACTAATTCCTGAAAAATACTTTCACTCAAACAAACGCAGCTTTGGTGACTTGATCAACCTCACACCGCTAATCAATTTCAAAACAAAGTTGGTTCATCATGTCAATCGATTAGAGTTAATTAGAAGTGGAAATGAATAGAGTAATGTCACTGGTTTGAGGTTTTTTTTTTTTTCGGTCGAAACTGGTTTGAGGTAATTGTACCAATTTCCTTCACTAATCTCCAATCGACCTTTCGACAAAAAAAAAAAAAAAATCTCCGATCCACATTAAATTAATGGCGATTGGGGTTGCTTTTTTCCTTCAATTATTCTAACAGTGTGCGTCCCTTCAGATATCCCCCGTATTTTTAATTTCTTGCGTTTGCATTCATTTGTCCGATTGACTGACTTCGGGCTTTCTCTATAAGACCAGGCGACTCCCAAGTCTCCAATCAAACAAGGATCATCCAATCTCTTTTCAATCTTTTTATATTGCGCCTCCTCCACACCCACCAAGCAATTCTTTACCAATTTCTCTTTGCCCATAGACAAACAGAGGCGTGATTAATGCTCTCAACTTCATGGATATCTGTCAAGTGTTTCTACTCGCTTTTGTTCTATTTCTAGCGATGACTACCAGTGTCAAGTCGAGTAATCGACGGAATGTTTCATCCTATGGTGACATTCACAATATAAGCTATCTATTTCGACCGAAGAGTTACCCATTGGGTAACCATGGATACGACCTGACTTGTGAAGATAATCACACTATTGCATATGTCTATGATGGTCGGTACTATGTGTAGTCTGTCAACCATAGCGCTGGCAAAATCATGTTGGTCAATGACGGGTTTCAAAAGGGTAATTGCTCATCTCTTCTCTGTAATTCAGTGTTGGGCTATAATAAAAGTACATTGGTCATTATGAACCGTTCAAAGTCGGTTAGTTCTCCATTCCACATCGCTACTGGTCCATGCATCGAGGGGTCTTACTCATCCAAGTCCAACGCATCATCAAATTGGAACTTGTATGCTTTGCTCAATTTTTTTTAAATCTCAAAAAAAAATAAATACTTTTAAAACACATTAACTTTTAAAAATGAAAATTTTTTACAACTTTTTTTTATATCCTATTATATTTTATTTTAAAAATTAATTAAAAATAAAAAATATAAATTAAAATCCGCATCGGATGTGAGGGATTTTGGCAACATTAGCTGTTGGACACGGACAGAATATTTTTCAGTTGGGACAACGCATTAACAGTAGCTCCTACAACTACGAGCAAATCCATAGCATCACGGCCGACGGATTTGTTGTCAGCTACGGTCGTCCATCTCCAGTGAAGAAAACTTTCTTCTGCTACTTTGATTTGTATGGCTACTTTCATTTCTATAACAACATTCATTCCCGTCGCTTAGATTTTAGCTATTTCGGAGGTCAGGTTTGTGGATCCATGCGCTACTATGGCGGTAAGTACTCCTTTCTTGTGCGAATTCAAGTACTCTGATTTGTCGTAGTCACGTATCAGGAGGAGGAACACAATTATCCATTAAAAAGAAAAGTATTGTTTCTCTAGATTTGTTGACCGCTAACAAAGCCAAAGGAGTTTCTTGTATCACCTACTCAAAAAAACGAAGATTGTTATTTTCACATATTGGTAAATGCACTCATCGCACCTTCTCATATTGTTTTGGACAAGATTCGACTTGCACGAAGTAGCTTGCTACTACTCTGTTTCCTTGGTGACTTTTGCTTTCGAGACTTCTTTTACTTCAATTCCTTTTCACACCATTCGTTCCTTCCACAGGTGTCCTCGATGATATTGCATTTTGGATTACTTGGGATTTTACAACACTATTAGGTAAGCCGCAATTATCTTGTTCTTGCAATAATTATGAACAAAAAAACACTCATTCTAACCTATCAAAATTTTCTCCGGTGCTTTTTTGTGTGGCGAAATTCGTAATCGAGATGCCCATTGTCGCGATATTCCTAATCTACAAGCACACAAGAAGGCACTTAGCAATGGACAAGAACGTCGAAGAATTCTTGCAGGCTCATAATAACTTTTTGCCCATAAGGTACTCTTACTCAAATATCAAGAAGATCACCAGAAATTTTAAGCACGAACTAGGTGAAGGAGGGAATGATTCCGTGTACGGAGGAAAGCTCAGAATCGAAAATGAAGTGGCCATCAAGATTTTACAGCAGTCCAAGGCCCATGGCCAAGATTTTATTCATGAAGTGGCCACTATTGGAAGAATTCACCATATTAATGTTGTGCAACTCATCGGCTTTTGCTTTGAAGGCTCAAAACAAGCTCTTGTGTATGATTTCATGACAAATGGATCTTTGGATAAGCACATTTTTGCTGAGGAAGGTGATCTTCATTACATGAAACTATATGAGATTGCTCTTGGGGTAGCGAGGGGGATTGAATACTTACATCGGGGGGTGTGACATGCAAATACTACACTTTGATATCAAGCCTCACAACATTCTTTTAGACAAGAATTTCACTCCAAAAGTTTCCGACTTTGGACTTACAAAACTTTATCCCACTGATCGTAGTATAGTCTCATTGACTGCGGCAAGAGGGATGTTGGGATATATGGCGCCCGAGTTGTTCTACAAGAACATCGGCTGTGTATCTTACAAAGCAAACGTCTACAGCTTCGGGATGTTGCTCATGGAAATGGTAGGGAGAAGGAAGAAATAAATGTAAATGCGGAACACTCCAGCCAAATTTATTTTCCATTGTAGGTGTACGACCAAGTCAGTGAAGGAAAAAGTGTTAAAATGGAAGGAGTTGTAGAAGAGGAGAGGAAGGTGATAAAAAAGATGATAATAGTTGCACTTTGGTGTATACAATTGAACCCCGACCATCGGCCTCCAATGAACAAAGTCCTGGAAATGCTTGAAAGAGATATTGGTAAACTTCAAATGCCTCCAATGCACTTTTTACCCATCGGATGTGCCGGATAACAGTGACAAAGCCGAGATGGAACTAGGGACATTCTCAGCTTCATCAAGTGTTCCAATAATTTCCTCTAGTTTTCCTGTTGTTGATACCGGCAATGTTTAGAGAGCCATGTCCAATTTGATTGGAAAAGCTTTGTGTATTTTTTATATGTCCGCACAATCTAGTATTATTTTGGGAGGGACTTGAGCTAGTTTAGCTCTATCGTGACTACTTTCCAGATTGTGTTCTTCCAGCTCTTAGGTTACTGTAATTTTATTGTATCTTAGAGAGTTTTACTCTCTTGCATCCTCCTTCGAAAGGATCAACAAATTGGTAAGAAAGCAACGACTAAAATGGTGGGGGAAGGTGATGGCATCGAGAAAGTTTCCTCCCTTGTTACGTGATTTAGGGTAAAATCAGCTAAAAAGCTAATAATAATCTGCGATCTTGCTACTTAACGTGCTACTATCCACGTGTGATTTCTGGATATCAAGAATTGCTTGATTTCGGCTTGTGAATTAATTTCCATAGAAAATAAACATACATACATTTTTCTCAATGGACGTTGTCTGTTTATGCGAGAAATGACTTTTATCAGAGTGGACAAGGAGAAGGTCTTAGATGAAGCAACTCAATGAAGTTTATATTTGAAAGAACACAAACTCCGTAATATGAAATTTTTTACAAGTAATAGATCGAAAAATTAGAATTTGCTCTTAATAATTATTGATCGACTATAGTGATTTTAATTGACAGGTTTGTAGAATTTTGGAGCACTTGAAAGAGACTTTATAGACCTAGCTTATAGAACCGACATCAGCCACTGAGGGAAGGGGGAGGAGGCAAAGCAAAAAGTAACATATCTCGATTCCAGGGAATTTAATCTCATCTTGAATTTCATGCTCAAACTTCTCTTTTCAGAAAAAAAAAAAAATTCTATTATGATCCATGTTAGTTTGCTTAAGGTAAATTGCAAGACGTTGTATTCAATGGGAAAGATGTAAAGTGCAAAGATGAAAACTGATGACATTATTTTATCTTACCTTGTATGTGTTGACAATTATATTGTATCATCTATCACTTCTTAATATTGTTTTTCATCTAAGAAATCGTGACTTTTCATTAACACTTTATCTTTCCGTTTATAAAAAGAATTAGATACGGATGAACCACCCTCAATTAATCGAATAATTTAGTGGAAAATTTTTAGGCAAAAAATGAATTTTGAAATTCTACGTAAGTAGGGGAAATTGATCAAAAATACCTTAACGTATTACACTTTTGTCAATTTGGTTCTAAACCTTGTAATTTTATTAATTGAGTCCTAAATCTCTTTCTTGTTTGCCAATTGAGTCCATCCCGCCAATTTTGGCTGGAAGTCATTGACATGGACACCAACTATCCTAAGTGGCATACCCGGCGCCGACATTGACAACTTTAATAATGTTTTAACATTTTTTCAAATTTTTTCTTTTCTTTTCTTTTTGTTTTATATTCCTTTTTAGTTCCAAGGGTAGGCGAGGCTGCCGACCACTTGCTGAGGATCGACCCCCGCCGGTGGCGACCCCCACCGGCCCCTTGGTGAGAGCCGCCATGCCCTTGCCTTGCCGGCCTCGGCGAAGGGGCCAAAGCGAGGCGGCAGCCTTGCTAGCCCTTTGAATAGAAAAATAAGAAGATGAAGAAACAAAGGAAAAAGCAAAGAAAAAAATAATTAAAGTAAATAAAATATTCAAAAAAATATTGAAATAGTATTGAAAATTATCCAAGTCAGCATCTTCCATGCCATGTTAGGACGGCTGGCATCCACGTTAGCAATTTCCATCCAAAATTGATCAAATGGACTTAATTGGCAAAATGTGAAAAGGTTTAGGATTCAACCGGCAAAATCTAAAAGTTTATGACTCAATTGACAAAAATGCAATGATAGGACTTTTTGGACAATTTTCCCTACATAAGTATAACGAAGAGTCATCAAGAGAAATACGTATTCTATTATCCCCATACATATCTAGGTTCCTATAAATAAGCAAGGACAAAATCTACAAAGTTTCGAATTGAACTTGTATTTCCTTAAACTTATTAGCAACCAATGTACACTTCATTTTTTTTTACTCTGCATTTCATCAAAAGTTTCACTCCCCTTCAACCTACATCTTGGCTCCGTCGCTGCTTACGTCAATATAATGCCAAACTTTTGAACACGCTATAAGATTCTTCCCAAAGATAGTGAGAGAACTATAAAGTTCACATATTTTATTCTTAACGGTTTTAGGAGAATTCTCTTCTATAAAAGTAGAATAGAGTCGATACTTCTTTCAATTTTCTTAACATTTCTTTTTCACCTTCCAATCAAATCTATAAAGTCCTTATTGATAAGAGTCCATGGATTCTTAATTTACAAGGATTCAACTCGCTTCAAGATTTGCATCAATTCTTAAGACGGCTTTAATATTGAAATAAATCCATAATATTAGGGAGCACGCAACAAAAATCTGATACCTTTCACATGAGAAAATCACCAAGATAGAGCCCAAGTCCGAACTTGTTAACATATTCAGTTGGATCCACCTTTGCTAAAAAGCTTAAATCAATAAGTTATGAGCCAACTAGAATATATTAACTGCTCTATTCCACACCAATTCGTAGGTACAAGATTTTTTTAACACAACTCACACATGCACCTTAACACATAATTATCTCCGAAAATATGAAATGACTTACTTATCTACAAAAAGTTTCTCCAAAAATTTTAAATGATGTCGTATGGTAAATACACAAGTATACATAGGTAATCAATTGTGATGTTTTCTTGCCAGAAAGAGATGGCGATGATGTTGGGTCCTACTCGCTACTTCTTAACATTCTCAACTTGCTTGATTTTTGTTTTATCAGTTGACTTGAGCTTTTCAATAGATGACCCCAACTCTTCGTATTCCAAATCTCTCTCTTTCGCCACTATCACATATGAATCCTATCCTTGTTAATCCTCAACCACAAAATGAACGGCCATATTCTCAGGATCCCACGTGTTAAAGCAACGGGACCAACTTGATGGTCAAGCCATCGGGAAGCTAAACATACTTGACGGTACTAAATCTAGATTAGACATCACTTAAACCTCATGTAATTGACATCCTTAGAAAGAATGAGCAATTCGGTAAGAGAGCAAAGACTAAAATGGTGGGGGAAGGTGAAAGGTATTGAGAAATTTTTCCTCCCTCATTACGTGATTTAGAGAAACAACTTTTATCAAAATGGACAAGTTCTTAAAATGATAAATTCAATGAAGATTATATTTGAAAGAACACATATTCCGTTTTAAAATTAGTATGAAATTGTCGACAAGTAATAGATCGAGAAATGGAAATTTCCTCTTAATATTTATTTGTCGACTGTAGCATTTTTTGATTGACGGGGTTGTAGAATTTCGGAGCACTTTATTAAAACTTCATTGTTGACAAGTCACAAATCTCGATTACATAGAATGTAATCCCATCTTGAATTCATGCTCAAACTTCCTTTTTTCAGAAAAAAAAAAATTCTATTATGATCCATGTCAGTTTGCTTAAGGTAAATCTCAAGACGTTGTATTCAAAGGGAAATATGTAAATTGCAAAGATGCGAACTGATAACATAATCTAATCTTACCTTACCCGGTGTTACTTCATTCAAAATTCTTGAGTAGAAAATCTTTCTTACTCCATATCTCATCACAAATTTCACTCCCCCTCAACCTAAGGCGCTATAATATTCTTCCCAAAGATAGTGAGACATCTATAGAATTCACATATTTTCCTCTAACAATTTCAGGAGAATTTCCATATGTAGATAATAGAATAGAGTTGATAATTCATTAAATTTCCTAAACATTTCCCTTTCACTAATCAAATTTATGCAATCCTTAACTATCAGAGTCCATCAACTTTTAATTTACATGGAATCAATTCCCTACAAAGTTTGTATCGATTCTTAAAATAGTTTTCATGTTATTTTGAAATGAAAAATTGATACTGTAAGTATCTCCGAAAAATATATAGTAACTTACTTTTCTAAAAATAATTCTTCAAAAATTTGAAGCGACGTCACATGGCTAAATAAATGGGTTGTCAATTGTGATGTTTTCTTGCCAGAAAGAGAAGGCGATGATGTCGGATCCTACTCGCTACTCTTGTGACATTCTTGACTTGATTGATTTTTGCTTTATCCGTTGACACGGGCATTTCAATAGATGACTCCAAGTCTTCGTATTAAAGGTTTCTTGCTTTTGCCACAGTATCACACATGCATCCCATCCTTATTGATCCTCCAACACATATCCTGCCCCAAATTTCCATTGCTCCCCAGCCGAGAGGGACATGATTTTCCCTCTCAATTCCGCACCAATGTACCTTGTTGTCTCTGGTCATTCTTGGTGTGCTCCTAGGGTCACGTACTTGTGATGCCTAGAATGAATGGCCATGTCCTCGGGGATCTCACGTGTTAAAGCAATGGGATCAACTTGATGATCAAGCCATCGGGAAGCTGAATATACTTGACAGTACTAAATCTAGATTAGACATCATTTAAACCTCGTCTAATTGGCAGCCACGGCTATCGCTTCACTAAGTAAATGGTCCGGCATGCATTGATCCTCGGATCGGTTTTACCACTGAAGAGTGTAAGATCACTAGAGATCACTGCATATTATCGGAGTGTCGAGTTCTTTCAGTTTTGGACATTTGTTAATGCACATTGCCACTTGCGACCTTAAGGTACAAATTCATTGTTAATAAAACCGAGGATCAATTATCCTCAAGCGATCTGCCAAAGGGCGGCATTTACTCATAATAGGTGCCATTGGCAGCTTCGTTCTCTCTCCTATGTGACTTGACACAGGTTAGGCTTTGGAATGGCGAATTGCAAGAGGCCTTAAGATTAAGTAGCCGTACTGCTTTGATGGCAGAATATGACCATGGCGATGTAAGCAATCATTTATCTGCAAGATTGCAGCAATCATTGAGTTAATGCAAACTCATCGTATTCAGGTCTTAACGTCTGATATTCTTAGTGCGTGGCCTCATTCTACTGCGTTTCTTTAAGTATTATCCTATGTCTGGTAATCCTGCATTGAATTTCCACATTCTATAAATAAATGTCATTGGAGAAGAAATAAGAACAAGCTATTCCGATGCAGGCCGACATGGTTTGACGGTACGACATCAAAACTGATCATGCTGTGCTCAGGGGTCAAAGTGCCAAATTAACCGGTTAACTTTCTTGATATTGCCAGATTGATGGGGGATGTGAATCCTTTTGGTCCATTTAGTGTGTCCTTATGCTGCTAAGTGAATATGGATTCTCATTATATTTCGCTGATATTTCTACCAATTGTTTGTACCGTGAGTGCCCATCATTGCAGAGAGAGAAGAACCGATCGTTGGACTTATCTACCAAGCCACGATATTATTGTTCCAAATCAAACGAACAAATTGGGGAACTTATGCAAAATAAATTCATGGTATTGCGTCGAAACTGATGTACTATCATATCGTGACATGGAGAAGAAGAAGTTTCGAGCCAAGCTAGTTTTTACTTTACGTCTTTGTTCCTCAAAATCAGATATCAATTGCCTATTGCCGTGACTCGTGGGCCGGAGAAAGAAGATGGAGAAGAAGAAGAAGAAGAAGAAGGGAGGAGGAAAAAGACGAAGAAGGAAGATCGAGTATCAGATGGAAGTAATGGGGAGAGACTGGGATCTTTTTGTTGACTTGACGGGACGTGGAACCAACAATCACGGCAATAGAGTCGAAGAAACTCATGAATTTTCAATGGGTGTAAATTTCCAACAGGAACATGTATAAGTCCTATTTTCTATTCAATCTACAGCATGTATTAAGTACATAAATTATAGTCGCTATCGTCAACATTCTTATAATTCCATCAATGTTACATCCTAGTTTCAGCTTGAAAGCAAGGGCTACAAAAGATACCACAAAAAGTCATGATTCTCGTGGGCTTTTGAAAAGTAAGTCCATCGATTCTTCCTGTTTTCTTATTTTGAAACTCTTCGTTTTGCACAATTTTAAATGAAATAAAGAGGCAAGGCGATAACTAATCTCCTTACTTTTTTTTTGGTCGAAAAATCTCCTTACTTTAGGCTGGGATTGTTTAGGGATAAACTTTTTGTTAAAGAAAAATACTTACCCATAAAAAATGATTAGTTTTCATTTGTTTAGTGATATGTGATTGCAAATATTTTCTAGTGATTTAGATCTCATTTGGATTATGATTTCAATCTCATCACTGTATTTAACGCAAATATGTAATCCGAATTATCACATTTTTTTTTCGTTGTCTTATTCATTTCTTTTCTTTCTTTTTCTTTTTCTTTTCCCTTCTTCCTCCACCGCTACCGGCCAGCGGAGGCCATGAGCGAGCCTCAGGCTCGCCAGCCCGCATTTGTGGCCGGTCATTAGCCATCGCCGAGATGCGGCGACCGGTGGAGAAGGAGAAGGAAAAAGAAAGAAAAGAAAAAAAAGATATAATGTAAAATTTTAAAAATTTGAGAGAAACAATTTCGGAAAGTGTTGTCACATCTTTAGAATTAAGAATTTACTTTCCTAATTTTATACATGATTCTTCAATTGAAAAGTGTTTTCCATTGACTAAGTAATTTTCGTGAACCAAACGGGTGAAAAAGTCAGGAAAACTATAATTCCCAAAACACTCAAACAAACGCATCCTTAGTAATTTAATCAACCTCACTCTGCTAATCAGTTTTGAAACAAGGTTGGTTCACCCTGTCAAACAATTAGAGTTAATTAGAAGTGGAGGTGAATAGAGAAATGTCACCAGTTTGAGGTAATTGCACCAATTTCACGCACCAATCTCCGATCCACATTCTAACAGTAGGCGTCCCTTCAGATTCTAGCTGAGAAAGACATCCCCGTATCTTGCCCGCCAATAGTTAGGGGGATTAAATTTTCGATAAAGAGAGTCATTGGAACCCACGGTCGCTTCAAATTATCCCTAAATAATTCCCATCTTTATATAGCTGTACTAGCTTAAATTTATACTTGAGCAACTATAGGTCTTCTTGCCACTTGCATTGCAAGAATTGGCTAAAGTACACTAGAAGTGCCAAAACTTGTGTACGGCTCTCACTTTAATGCCAAAACTTTCAAAATGATCACTTAAGTGCCAATTTTTCTAAAAAAAGATCAATTAAGTGCCAACTTCTTTTAAAAATGATCATTTCAGTGCCAATTTTAATTTGAGCTGATGTGACTTGCCGGAAATCCGACATGTGCTCTTTTTATTAATATTTGAGCCGACGTGACTCGGGGAGAATTGACACTAAAGTGATCGTTTTTAAAAAAAATTGGCACTTAAATGATCGTTTTTAAAAAAAATTAGCACTTAAGTAATCGTTTTGAAAGTTTTGGCACTAAAGTAATCGTTTTTCAAAAAATTTGGCATTTAAGTGATCGTTTTGAAAGTTTTGATACTAAAGTGAGTGTCATACACAAGTTTTGGCACTTGTAGGGTACTTAAGCTGCAAGAATGAAACTATATTGCAAATATATATGGCTTTGCTTTTGAGAGGAGTAATAGATCGCAAAATTAGAATTTCCTCTTAATAATTACTAATCGACTTTGGACAGTAGTGATTTTAATTGACTGGTTTGTAGAATTTCAGAGCACTTTAATGAAACTTCATCAACGTAGCTTGTATAACCGACATCAGCCACGCAGGAAATGATTTTTTCCTCAGGATTCCATGTATTAAAGCAACAGGACCAACTTGACGGCACTAAATTTATAGTAGACATCACTTAAACCTCGTTTAATTAGCAGCCACAGTGGTGCCTCCACTAACTAAATGATCTAGCGGTGCATTGGTCTTAGATTGGTTTTACCAGTATAGATTGTAAGATCATTACATATTGTCGGAGTGTCCAGGGTTTTCAATTATGGACTTCTGTCCATGCACATTGAGACGTGTCATGACACTGGAAAATAAACTTGTCAATGTGCATGAGGCATCAAGGCGTGGTTGCCTTTGTCTTGCGATTCAGGAGAGAAGTTACTACTTGTTGAACAAGGATGGCTAGAATCAGTGAGTTAACATGAATGAAAGGCATCTAAGATCCGCAGTCATTTCACCAATACAAACTATAACGTATAATTAATCAAAACCAGTTCTCTTGGTTTCGTTCTTTGATGAAATTACATCATTTTGATCAAGTGTTATGACTATGAGTTCAGAGCCAAAAAAACCAATGGTTGAGTAGCCATGCTGCTTTGATGGTGGAATATAACCATGGCAAGGTAAGAATCCTGCGTCTGCGAGATTGCGGTGATGATTGAGTTATGCAAACTTTTCGTATTGGACATTGATATTCTTGGCACGGGGCCTCATTCTACTACATTTCTTTAGTACTTCCCCATGTTTGGTGATTCTGCAGTGTATTTCTATACTCTATAAATAAATATCATTCAAGAACATATAGGACAAAAAAAATTCCGATGCATGCTAACATGTTTTCATCATACTGCATCGAAATTGATGTACTATGTCATGACATGGAGAAGAAGTTTCGAGGCAACCTTGTTTTTGTTTCTGATCTTTTTCCTTAAAACTATGCATCAATTTTCTCGTGGTCGTGACTCGTGGGGCGAAGAAAGAAGACGGAGAAGAAGAAGAAGAAGTGATGTTCTTTGTTGACTTGACGGGATGTGCAACCAATAATCACGGCAAGGGAGTGGAATAAACTTTTGCATTTTCCACGGGTGTAAATTTCCAAGATGCGCTTCATATGTAGCTCATTAAACAGGTAACTTTATTGACTCCAAAGTCTCCAATATTTAGTCTATGGACATTAATAAAAATTTCTTGGAGTGGATCAGTTAGGATTTATTAATTATCTTCCAAGAATGAAGAAAAAATCCCATTTGATTAAGGCAATATGTCGGTTGCACGCTCATACGAATGTATGTAAAATCCTTTTTCTATTCAATTTGCAGCATGTATTAAGAACAAAAGTTATAGTCGCTATTGTCAACATTCTTAACGAGTGTTGTGGAGGACGCACTAATTATAATTGTATGAATGTTACATCTTGTCTTAGCTCAAAAGCAAGGGCTACCTAAGACACAACAAAATATCTTGTGACTAATTAAATCTAAAAGCAAGAAAGCATAAAGAGGGCTTCCAAAAAGCAAACCATCTATTCTTCCTGTTTTTTTACTTTGAAACTCTTTGTTTTGTGCAATTTTCAATAAAATAAAGTGGCCATGCGGCAAGAAATCTGCGTTTATTTGGGGAAAACTTTATCTTAAAAAAAAATTTCGCAAAATAATTTCTTAGTAAAATAATTAATTTTCTTTTGTTTGGTGATATGTGATGGGAAGTATTTTTCTAGTGTTTGGATCTCATTTGAAAACTAATTTCAATCTCATCACTTTATCTCACTTAAGAAAAAAAGAAATTCAATTTTTATTTTTTTATTACTTTATTTATTTATTTTCTTTCTTTATCTTTTTCCTTCCTCCTACATAGCGACCGGCCGTTGGCAGCCATGGGCGAGCCTCGAGATTGCCGGCTCATCTCTATGGCCGATCATAAGGGATGAAAACAGGTTCCACCATTTTATAGACATAACACTTTGTCAATTGAGTTTTATTTATTTAGTTATTTTTTGGTTGGACTTTGTCAATTGAGTTCATTGGCCAATTTTTTTCGAAAATTACCAAAGTGGACGCCAATTATCTTGCGTGGTATGGCATGGCCGATCAGAAATAGCTCAAAAGTTAACTCGATAGAAGACAAGACGAAAGTCTTGTAACAATAGCTGGGTGTGCCATTGTATTTCTAGGTTATACGGTGCGGATTGGCTTCGGATGTCTGTGTTGGATGCAGCTTGGTGGATATGTACGTGAAGTGCGTAGCCGGCGGATCACTTCGTGATTCGAGAAAGATGTTTGATCGGATGCAAAATTCGAACGTGATAGGATCTGTCAACGACAAAAGTTTGGAGTCCAATCAAGCCTTTGAACTGCTCCATGAGATTGAGAGAGGAATCGGAACAAGTGCTTTTAATTGGATCTGCCTCTATCTGCCCTATCCGTAAGGGGGAGCAAATTCATGCGAGGATGGTAAAATCAGGGCTGGACTCAAATCAATGCATTTCTAATGCTTTGACACTACGTATTCAAGGTGTGGAAACACAGAAGCTGCTTTTCGAGTTTTCGGTGAGACGAGAGAATTGGCCACTATGCATGCATGGCTGGACTTAAGGATCCTTCGGAGTTGCCCTTCAGTTTAAATATCCAATGCTTTTCAGGGCTGATACACTGGTCAGGTCTCGCATACATTTCTTGGAGCTTGCTGAGTTCCCGGTAATGTTGAACTTGCGAAACAAGCTGCGCGTCGATGATTTTTTAGGAGGAACCAGACTACCCTGCTGCTTATATTGCAAAAGAAAGAAGATGAAACTGAAATATATTACAAAAGAAACCGGTTGTAGCTGGATTCAAGTGAAAAATAACGTTCGCAAGGTCTATGTGGGTGACAACACTTCATACCCAAAAGGCACAGGAGATCTGTCACGAACTGGACTGATTGGTTAGTCGAATGAACTTGTTCTTCATGACGTGGAGGAGGGACAAAAAGGAACAATATTTGATCCAGCACAGTTAAAAAAAAATTGCTGTTGGTTTAGGCCTTACAAGCATCTCCAGTCCGAAATCTGTCAGGGTGTTCAAGAGTTTCACATTTACGGAGATTGTCATTCTGTGATCGAGGACATCTCCACGGCAACCAGAAGATTTCTAGTCGTAAGGGATGCAAACTGGTCCACCAATTTACGGACTAAACATGCTCATGCAGTGACTACTAGCTACGATGCTTCTTAAATTGTCTCATTGATAGTGTAAAATCGAACCTCTGTTTTAGATTTTCCCCTTTGTACCTATGTTACTTGAGCCGGGACTCTATTGGTTGCGCTCACGAACGATGCATGTGTTTAAGGTAGTGCTGATTAAAGAATCCGGAAAGTTAAATAATGTGCACAAGCAGGTAATTCATTCCTGATATCTCTCTAATACAGTACCTCTGTTTTTAGTACAATTCTATTGATTAGGAGATTAATTCATTATCAGCGTCCACTTAAGAGGGTGTGAGTTGTTGATGGTAACTCCTTGGTCACGCGTTGGCTCTGGAAAAGAAGAGCTACCATTCTAAGGCAATAGGATCATGAGATGCTAAACACAAGAAAAGTCACAGAGGCTACAAAACAAATTGTGCACGGGTGATGCTACCTCTTCTCTGTTGTGTGGTCTTGTCAAGACAGAGGATACCTGTCATCCTCTGCTTTCACGGAATTGCACATTCTTTTCAAGTTCTTGAGCGTGAAAGTAGAATGCATGGAGCAATAATTTCGTGGCTTGTTGAATAAATCCACTGAACCGCATTGGTTATGGAATGGCGGAGCTTCAGCGCAGTGTCTATCGTGTCCCGGGCACGATGCTCCTAGCGATTTAGTTATAAACACCACAACTCGTGATGAACTTGAGCAAATTAGTATAGAGCCAACAAGAAGAATACACTTATCACATTTGAAACAGATTTATCACTCGGGCCGCCATGCCTCAGAGCATCAAAACGAGGTATCTCAAAATGTGTTTGATTATGACTTATTAAGCATCCTTCGACCGCCTAAGGAATTGGAATTACGTCAAAAATTTGCGCCTTAATTTAACAAATATGGAGGAGAAACAAACGAAGATGAAAATACGGAGAAAAGTAAAGATGTGGGGACCCAACAATCGCGTGGAAAAAGCGGAGGAGGAAAGATCAAATTGGGATGGCCACCGGGCCGTTCCTCTAATAGTGGAACCTCCACTCAGTTTGGATCCATTTGTCCCCGTTGACCGACTTTGGGCTTCTCTATAGTACAAGGGGATTCCAAAGTCTGCAATCAAACAAAGGATCGTCCCATCATCTTTTTATATTGTTAAGCCTCTCCTCCGATGGGCGTAAATTTCCAAGATGCGCCGGCCATGTAGGTCAGCTCGATTAGGGTTGGACATGACTCCGCTATCGGATGAGGTGACCTTAATAATGGGAACATCAGTTTGAGTTTGGGTCCACCTCTTTTAATTTATTGACTGCCATGCATATCTTACGTTGACTGACTCGGGCATTTTCTATCCGACGAGGCGACTCCAAGTCTCCAATCAATCGACGGTCGAGGTTCATCCAATCTCTTTTTCTGTCCTTTTATATCATGCCTCCTCCACCAGCACCAAGCGATTGTTTACCGATTTCTCTTTTTCCCATAGTCGAAAAGAGTCATGTTTAATGCTCCCAGCTCCATGAATATCCATCCACTGTTGCTCCTCATTCTTGTTCTGCTGCAGGCGATGACCAGCGATGCCCGGTCAAGTAATCCGCGGTGCATCGCTTCTTCTTGTGGTGATATTCGCAACATAAGTCACCCGTTCCGATTGAAGAGTGATCCGGAGGGATGCGGTGACCGCAATAAAGAGCTGGTTTGTGAAGATAATCGCACTGTTGTGCATTTCTATGGTGGTCGATTTTATGTGCAGTCTATCAATTATTCCGCCCACGAAATTAGATTGGTCGACGATGGGCTGCAAGAGGATAAGTGCTCGTCTCTCCCACGTCATTCATGGGCTCTGTATAACTTCTACAATCAGTCCCATCCAAACAACCCATACTACAATTTTGACGATCATACTGTGGTAATTGTGAACTGCTCAAAGCCGGTTAGTTCTCCATTGTACATCTCTACCGGTCCATGCATTGAGAGGTCGTACTCTTCCAACAGATCATCGAACTGGAACTTGTATGCTCCGATCGACCCAACAGCATCGGATGTCGAGGATTTTTGTACCATTAGCAGCTGGACATGGGTATTATATGATTCTTTTGGGGGTGAGGAGCATATCAATAGTAGCTCCTACAACTACGAGCGTATCCATAACATCATGGGCAATGGATTTACTCTCTACTTTGGTATCTATACAATGAAGCATACTTTCTTTTGCTACTTTGATATCTATCGCTACTTTCATATCCATTACTTTCCCTATCCTAACATTAATACCCATCAGTTCATCCCCGGTCAGGTTTGCGGATCCAAGTTCTACATCAGTGGTAAGCATCGGTTAGCAATGAAATTTTACCGAAGTTTTGCATGATTCTGTACACTCTTTCACTTGCTATTTTCTCTTCTAAACTGGAAAACCAAAGAGACTTCTATTATGCAAGAAAAATGACAAGATATATACATGATAGGGTATGTCAACGTTGTGTATTTTGAAAGATTTGTTGAGCTTCGCATTACTTATTAATATCAAGTTGAAGGAGTTGCAAGATTCGCCAAAGAAATGAAAAAGTATCTAGATTATAATTCCTTTCCCACTGTAAAAAAGAAAAAAGAAAAGAAAAGAAAAGAAAAGAAAGACGATGCTCGTGCGATGCTTGTGCAAGCAACCACATGACTAGTTTTTGTTGGCATATATAATTTACCTTTCCTTATTTTCTCAATTTTGTTCTTCAATTAGTCACTTCACTAGTAATCCAAGACACATTACTTAATGCTCCTCAGAAAATTAATCATTAAAAATGGAAAGCATTGTTCCTCTAGATTAATCCAAGCGAAAGGATTTTCTTGTATCGTCTATCATCCATGTGAAACGAGGCTTATTATTTTCCATTCATTTGCAAATTTACTCTGTTTTCCTCGTGAGTTTTGTTTTGCAAAGTCCTTTTCCTTCGGTTCCTTTTCACACCATTCATTCCTTTCACAGGTTTCCAAGATCATATCGCATTTTGGACTGCCACAGATTTTATAGTACTACTAGGTAAGCTGCAATGATTCGTTCTTACAATAACTATGGAGATATTTCTTACCTATCAAATTTTCTCCAGTGCTTTTCTGTGTGGCGAAATTCATAATCGGGATGCCCATTGTCGCGATATTCCTAATCTACAAGCACAGAAGAAGGCACTTAGCAATGGACAAGAACGTCGAAGAATTCTTGCAGGCTCATAATAACTTTTTGCCCATAAGGTACTCTTACTCGAATATCAAGAAGATCACCAGAAATTTTAAGCACAAACTAGGTGAAGGAGGGTATGGTTCCGTGTACAGAGGAACGCTCGTAAGCGGAAACGAAGTTGCCATCAAGATTTTAAAGCAGTCCAAGGCCCATGGCCAAGACTTTATTAGTGAAGTGGCTACTATTGGAAGGATTCACCATTTTAATGTTGTGCAACTCATTGGCTTTTGCTTTGAAGGCTCAAAACAAGCTCTAGTGTATGATTTCATGACAAATGGATCTTTAGATAAGCACATTTTTGCTGAGGAAGGTGATCTTCATTACATGAAACTATATGAGATCGCTCTTGGGGTGGCGAGGGGGATTGAATACTTACATCGGGGGTGTGACATGCAAATACTACACTTTGATATCAAGCCTCACAACATTCTTTTAGACAAGGATTTCACTCCAAAAGTTTCTGACTTTGGACTTGCGAAACTTTATCCCACCGATCGTAGTATAGTCTCATTGACCGCCGCAAGAGGGACGTTGGGATATATGGCACCCGAGTTGTTCTACAAGAACATCGGTGGTGTATCTTACAAAGCGGACGTCTACAGCTTCGGGATGTTGCTCATGGAAATGGCAGGGAGAAGAAAGAATATAAATGCAAATGCGGAACACTCTAGCCAAATTTATTTTCCATTGTGGGTGTACGACCAAGTCGGTGAAGGAAAAAGTGTTGAAATGGAAGGAGTTGTAGAAGAGGAGAGAAAGGTGATAAAAAAGATGATAATAGTTGCACTTTGGTGTATACAATTGAACCCTGACCATCGGCCTCCAATGAGCAAAGTCCTGAAAATGCTTGAAGGAGATATTGGTAAACTTCAAATGCCTCCAAAGCCACTTTTTTACCCATCGGATGTGCCGGATAACAATGACAAAGTCGAGATGGAACTAGAGACATTATTAGCTTCATCAAGCGTTCCAATAATTTCCTCTAGTTTTCCTGTTGTTGATACCGGTGATGTTTAGAGAGCCATGTCCAATTTGATTGGAAAAGCTTTGTGTATTTTTTATATGTCCGCACAATCTAGTATTGTTTTGGGTGGGACTGGAGCCAGTTTAGCTCTATTGTGACTACTTTCCAGATTGTGTGTTCTTCCAGCTCTTAGGTTACTGTAATTTTATTGTATCTCATAGAGTTTTATTCTCTTGCATCCTCCTTCAAAAGGATCAACAAATTGGTAAGAAAGCAACGACTAAAATGGTGGGGGAAGGTGATGGCATCGAGAAATTTTCCTCCCTCGTTACGTGATTTAGGGTAAAATAAGCTAAAAAGCTAATAATAATCTGCGATCTTGCTACTTAACGTGCTACTGTCCACGTGTGATGTCTGGATATCAAGAATTGCTTGATTTCGGCTTGTGAATTAATTTCCATAGAAAATATACATACGTACATTTTTCACAGTGCGCATTGTCTGTTTATGCGAGAAATAGCTTTTATCAGAGTGGACAAGGAGAAGGTCTTAGACGAAATAACACAATGAAGTTTATATTTGAAAGAACACAAACTCCGTAATATGAAATTTTCGACAAGTAATAGATCGAAAAATTAGAATTTGCTCTTAATAATTATCGATCGACTGTAGTGATTTTAATTGACAGGTTTGTAGAATTTTGGAGCACTTTAATGAGACTTTATAGACCTAGCTTATAGAACCGACATCAGCCGCTGAGGGAAGGGGGAGGAGGCAAAACAAAAAGTAACAAATCTCGATTGCAGGGAATTTAATCTCATCTTGAATTTCATGCACAAACTTCTCTTTCAGAAAAAAAAATCTATTATGATCCATGTCTATTTGCCTAAGGAAAATTGCAAGATGTTGTATTCAATGGGAAAGATGTAAATTGCAAAGATGCAAACTGATGACATTATCTTATCTTACCTTATATGTGTTGACAATTATATTGTATTATCACTTTCTTAATATTATTTTTCATAAAAGAAATCGTGACTTTTCATTAACACTCTATCTTTCCGTTTGTAAACAGAATTAGATATGGATGAACCACCCTCAATTAATTGAACAATTTAGTGGAAAAGTTCTAGCCAAAAAAATGAATTTTGAAATTCTATGTAAGTAGGGGAAATTACCCAAAAATACCTTAACATGTTGTAGTTTTGCCAATTCGGCTCTAAACCTTTTAATTTTGCTAATTGAGTCCTAAACCTTTCCAATGTTTGCCAATTGAGTCAATCCTGTCAATTTTACCCGGATGTCGCCGACATGGACGCCGCCTATCCCACGTGGCACAACTGACGCTAACATTGACAACTTTAATAATGTTTTAACATTTTTTCGATTTTTTCCTTTTCTTTTCTTTTTGTTTTCTATTCCTTTTTAGTTCCAAGCGTCGGCGGGGCTGCCATCCACTTACTAAGGGTCGACCACCGCCGGAGGCGACCCCCACCGGCCCCTTGGTGAGGGCCGCCATGCCCTTGCCTTGCCAACCTCGGCGAGGGGCCATAGCGAGGCAGCAACCTTGCTAGCCCTTTGAACAAAAAAAGAAGAAGATGAAGAAAGAAAGGAAAAAGCAAAGAAAAAAATAATTAAAGTAAATAAAAAATTAAAAAAAAATATTGAAAATTATCCAGGTCAGCATCTTCTATACCATGTAGGACGGTTGGCATCCACATTAGCGATTTCCATCCCAAATTGATCGAATAGACTCAATTGACAAAAGGTGAAAAGTTTACTTAGAGCAAATAATATTGTGGTTTCTCATATCAAAATATACGAATAAGATTTGCCCTGGGAGTCATCTGCATCTTAATCTGAAGCTATTTAGCTATTTTGGAAACCCTAATTTTCCTTCAAAGGCGATTTGATGTGTGTATGGAATTGGAGTCAGACTTAGATAGAATACATAGTAGCGTTGACTGCAAATCATTGAGTTGGGGAGTCACTGTACTTGTCAAAGAGGCTCAGGCTAGATTTGGCCTTTTCACCCGTCTAGGCTTTGCCCATTGTACCCGAGATGCAAATATACGTGGTGCAGGGGAAATTTTAGTTTGTCGAGTTGCATATTTATTCTCGAATGAGGTTTGTAACCTTTCAAGGATGCATTAGTGCCTCAAACAAGCTAATTAGAAGATGACAACCATTCGATCTTGCAGCCGTGACTTTAGTTGCGCGATGAATTTATTGCAGCTTCATTATTGAGCTGTTTTTAACCAGTAAAAGGAAACGACCACCTGGAGGACAGGATTGAGCAGGCCCTTTTTAGCCTTCCTCTGTCAAAGCAACGGGTTGATGCTATGGAACACAATAAGAAATTTGGTGCAACTACTTTGGCATCTGTTTATTTCACCTTGTCTCAGCTCAAAATTGTCTAATTTTGGGATGACAGTAGATATTTAGCTTCCGAGCTTGCTTTTACAGGTTGATTTTGGGTGTAACTCCGGAAGTTTGCTGTAATCCCTGGTGGACTATCCAACCTCGCTGAGAAGGATTGTCGTCGTTGACCTCTCACTCAAGAGTCTTAGACGTGCAGCAAAGGTTTCTTCTTTTTTCTTTTGTAATGTAAAACCACATTTCTTTGCGAGTTCTCTCACAAAGCCAGTTGAACCAAGTGAGAGAGGGATGTTGTGCATAAACCTACTTCCGTTGACATCCACTAGCAAGTCATATGAAATAAAACTGCACCGATTCTAGTCTACTCTGGATGGTACTGAACCAATTTTCGTTTAATGAACTTAGAATCATCAGCCGAGTATCATGATGGTACTGAACCTTACTGGGCCACCGAAACCCAAAGACCAAATTTCCTTTCGTTAAATTGGGCTTGCCACCCCACTCAAGCCCTCTGACATCTTTTTATGTTCGGATGCTTCTATGGGTGAATGCACAACCGTAAGCTTTTCAATGAAAATTTTATTCTGACAAAAAAAAAATGAAAATTTTGTTAACCACTAACACAAAAAAAAAAAAGATTTGTCCAATATAAGCACGACAAAAATCACTACGGGCACACATAATAACTATTTTATTTCTCTGTTTCTGTTCCAAGCCCGTTTCTGAAACAGGTTTGGAACAGAAATTCGTTTGGTAATGCAATTCTATATTTCTATTTTTAGAACAAATTTTTTTCTAGAAATAAATTTGAAACAGAAATGAGAAGCTAAAAATTATAACTTCTCTGTTCTAGAAACAGAAATGAGAAATAACATATCAAAGCCGTTCGTTTTTCTCAAGTCATTGTTATACTCTCTCTGTTGCTCTTCCCTTGTCGGTTGTCGCCCAACGCCGCCAACTGTCGCCCCGGCCAACCTCCGCTTGCTGCCCCGCCCACTGCTAGCCGTTGTCGACCCTCGCTAGCCGTCGTCGACCCCTGCCACCAGCCATTAACTCATGTAACAACTACAGCCTTCGCCACCACCGTCGGCCACCTCCACCCCCCGCTGGCCGTCTCCACCCACCGCCCCCACCGCCAACCATTTCCCTCCACTACCGCCGCCGACCACCTGTGAGGCACGGCCCCCGATCCTCCTACTTTGATACCACATCTATAAGCGTTCTCCCTTAACCCCATTCTCTATCCCACTTGCTCTGATACCATTCGCGTTCTGTTTTAATATTTTATTATATATAATAGGACGCATGCAGAAGACTGCAAGAAAATACAAGTACATGTAAATAGAAGCGGCAGGCACAATGCCTAAAGATATGAGCTCATTAAGGGTTCCTTAGCTGTGTAGCATGCAAACATAGCATTCAAACCGTAAGACCATTCAACGAATTATGAAAATAGCTACTTTCAATAGTCAGAAGGGTTATTTACATCGTCTTTCATTAACTGAAACCTACAAATTACACCAAGAGGAGCACAAAAGGAGAAGCTCTACGCCTCGCCTTTATCATCTGTAGTAGCTAGAACCTAGTAACTGGAAAGAAGGTGCCCAAGAGGGAGTGAGCCGAAGCTCAGCAAATTGAACGTCTAGCCAAACTGCTAAAGTATCCATACATCTTTCAATCAGGCGAAATCCAACAGGCAACAATTAACAGAATGAGCAACGAAACCACCACGAAACGACAAAAGCATACTACAAAAATACTAAGCGGTCGGCTATATCCAACAACGAAACCACCCACTCTTTAAGCCCTCTTTGAACGCTCGTTTGAGCACATCATCATATCTCACCGAGCAGATGTTGACCAACATGATCAGCTCTCATAATCTAGTTATTTGAGATCTGATAGAGCTAAACCAAGCAATACATTGCGTGATTAACCCCTATTCCAAGCTTAAGGCCAAATCCCCATCCAGATTTTTCTAGTTCAATTCGTTTCGATTCGACCACGAACAAGATGTTCGGCTCCCATATCCTTACTATCCATGACCAAAAGACCCTATCTCAAGTGACGGATCATTCGTCCAACGGGGTTTTCCCCTCCATGCACTCAAAACCCCCATACTCTATACCTATTTTCAAGATTGACAATCCGCATTCAATAAATGACGAAGGGGTAATCTAGTAGTAGGGATAGAGGTTTAATTACCTTGAGGTTGCTCTTGAAGAAAATGAAAGTTGAATCGACACAAGAACTAACCCGATCTCCCTCCTCTTCTTGCGCCATTTGCGGTTGAGAGGCTGACGATGGGTGAGTAAGTCAGGGATAGTAGTAGGGCTGAGGTCGAGGGAGGAGCGATGGTGTCGAACGTTGGGATAGGCGGAGGAGTCGCAGGTACAGGTTCCTGCGGAAATGAACGAGGAGAGGGGAGGGGGTTCCATGAATGAAGAGGAAGAGGGAATGGGAGAAGAGAGAAGAGAAGGCTTTTTATAGGGGGTGAGAGGCAATGACAGTTTGGGGAAGGGCTAAAGACGGTCGAAGGGCTTCGTGGTTCAAACCACAAACAAACTTTACTCTGAGCAAATTTCGTACACTAACGTTCCACCAAATAAAACACGACCTGTCCAATATTATCGTGCCCAAAATATTAAGCTCTAAAATTTTATTGCTCGTCAAATAATATCCCTCAACATCACTTTCGTTATTAAATCACTCGTAATTTGAATCCAACATAAAATCTGGCCGCTACAACTATAACGACTCTAGGACCAATATCCCGGTTGCTATTTATTTTCCTTCTTTTCCTTAAAGATTTTCGAAATTCTTATTTTCTTCTCTTATTTATAATTTTCAAAAACTATATTAATATATCCTATATTTCTATTTTTGAGTACTATTAGTAAATATAAACTAAGACCTCTTACAGTTGGAAATTTCCTTAAGGATTCTTATTCGACTAACTTGAGCTACCCAACTTTAAGACACCTTAGTCTTCTAACTTTCCTCCTTACTTTCTGCCAACCTTTACTGTTAAATGTAGGGAACTACTTATCCTATTTAATTAGCAAACATAGCAGCTTTCAAGATAATTACAAAACACTAGATTTTATATAAGTGGGTATTCGTCCCCAAACCTTGATTACATGCTCCGAGCTTTCTTAATCTATCTTACATCTCAAAATATAGAAAAGCCATTACACACCACACCGAATCTTGGACTTACAAACCATTACCTCCCAACCTATTTCATAAGCAAAATTTGTTGGAGGCTATCCTATCACTTTTCCTAGCTGCTAATTTCGTCGGATCATGTACTTGTACAAGACGAAATCACTCCAGCTCCCAGCAACTTAGCCTAAGGCGCAGCAGCGCCATTGCCTAGGTATCCAAGCGAGCCATGGAAGTTACGCAGAGAGCCTCTCATCATCCCATCCTCCAATTGCTCATCCCAAGAGACAAACACAATAGGGATCTGTTCAGCCAAGCCTACGTCCATCCACATAGTTGAGGTATCATGGACATAGGTAACTTTAGCATCGCTATGGGTCATGCCGGTTGGGAACCCAAATAGTGGCTCCATAGTAGGCTCATTTTCTTTTCACATGAAAAATAGAATGGAATGAGCGAGCGGCCTAATAAATGAAATTTCTAGGCCTAAAATAAGAATATCAGAACAATACTTAACATAGCGGTGAAAAATTCATTTTGGCCACAAAGCTATCTTGTGATCCATTTTATATATGCCATGCATCATCAATCATAAAACCTTCTCATAAACATCATATAAGAACAATTCATTAGCTTTTCTGATCACTTTTGGGCATCCTCTCCCGAACCTCTAGTTGGAACTTCCAATACTTGGCAACGTCACCACATATTTGTACGACGGCACGTCGAAATCATGTCATCATTTAAGTAACGACGTCTATGCCATCGCCTCAAATAAAAACCATTAGCAAATGATGGCAGATCCATCTATTGTCGTGAGCAACGACCATTAAAAGTTTATACATCACGTCGTTAGCCCCGAACCCCTACATCGTTGCTTTTCTCGCTAACAGTAGCGCGTCGAAGTCTTTTAATGTCATTCACAACCTTGCAAGTGCATGATCCATTTATTATCTTTAGCATTATCTATCATGCAAGAATAAATCAATGAAATCAAGATTGAATGAGGAATAAATCAAGTCGTTTGAGTCGGAAAGTCAACGCGACAAAAACTCTAAGCCATATTTTCCATTTGGCTCGGTCAAACAAAGCCCACCCGAACGGTTCATGCTTGGCCCTAGCGCAACCGTGACCGGCCTGTTTGAAACTAGCCCGGACCGACTCGATTCATGCTTGGACGAGCTGAGTCAATGCTACTTAGGTAGGACCGGTCGGCTCCGGACCCAACCGGTGCTGGTTTGGGCTCGTTCCGGAATCTATTTGGCTTGACAATTTTCATTTTTCCTTCGGTTGACCCCCGCTTGATTACCCCGATTACACCATCATAAAATGCGTCATATAAATTGTAGTTAATGACATGATATATATGCAATACATGTGAAACATATGGAAATGCACACCAAATCAAGTACTATACGCATATTATAGCATTAAATTTAGAAATATCATTTACCTTTCACGTTTTTCTTTACCGTTTATCTATTATAAAATGACGTCAGACAAAGCTATCGGTTGAAACGGTGACAATGGTATGGCGATACGGTGGGCTTGTGAGAGAGAGAATGTGGAAGGGAAAGAAAATGCAAGAGAGGACAAGTGGTCTTGATAAGCTCATAAATTTGCAAGAACCCTTAGGGTCCTATTTGTAATAGAATTTTTCTTAGTCAAAGAAACTTGCACCTCACTTTTTCCTTTAGTCAAAGACTCGGACATTACTCTTGCTAGATTTTTCTCTCTCTCTTTCTCTCTCTCATGTGAACTTTAAGAGGAAAGGATCCCTTCTTGAAAGTTCTCAAGACCTTTTGTCAACTCTCATTTATTATTGTTCTTAAATGTTTTAGCTTTGGTCGTTTCCTTCTTGTACAATACTCGTTGCTAGCTACACAATTTTGTTAGATTTAGATTGAGCCATATCTCCCTATTCTAGAATTCTCTTTTATCTTAGTTAAATATAATCCAATTTTAACTAACTTTGTGACATCCTCGATTCCGATTCGCTTTGAAGTTTCGAATAAAGGAAATGTCTCATTGATGTATTTCAATCGAATCTCACTCGGAATTGATCCCTCTTGAGTAGACTAACCAAATGGGAATGGCTAGCTAGGAAAATCAAGTACGTGGACCTAAGAACTTGATCCTGGATTAACTCTTTAGCCATGAAAATTGTTGAGGGAATATTTTGGACTAATATCGGCCGATCCTAGAAAGATTAAGGAGTGATTTAGGTAATACTCTACGCTTGGATCACGGGTGATTCCGTTTGACCTCGTGTGGGTTCCGAACGTCCCCAAATTATTTTCTAACAATCATGTCCATCGGGACTAGTGATTGACCCTCACAATTGAATGACAACCAAAATCGTCATGGCTCGAGAAATTCTTAAACGTGATATTAATCACAGGTTGATACGCGTAATTCCTAAAAGCCGTCCGTTAGTTTGAGATACACTGAAATTTCAATTAATTGAGATTGGTCACGAATCAAGCTTCGGAATTTGATGTCGGACCTTCATGGATTTCAATAATTGAATTTTGAATGTTTCCTCATCCAGAGTACGATTACTTCGTGGTTCGTCCCAAAGGGTACAGGAAAATAAAATTTGACCTGGAAATGGGAAAAGACTCATTTATTCTTGGAAAATACCCAATTTTTCACTTTGGCTCAAGGGCATTTCGGTCAATACCCCCTAGTGGCCGAAATTTGACTAGTCTTGGTTGATGGAATTACCAATTTGCCCTTCTTGACTTTCAAGACCCCAAAATATCTATTTCAAAAATATCCTAACCTTTTATTAATCAATTTTTGGTCTTCTTCCCCATTATTGCAAGAACATTCTCTCACTGCAATTTCTCTTTAACCCATTGGCCGAATCCACCATCTTTCCCCCCACCATCACCGAAAATTCTCAAGCTACTACCGGTTTCACCTTGAACCACCGAAGCATAACCACCACCGTGAACCACCCGGAATCGCTGCATCTTCGTGGTTAGAGCCGGCCAAGAGGAACCGCCGGAGCCACTGCCCGAATCAAAATTTCTCTCAACTTTTTCACCGAGGAATTTGCTAGATTTTGAAGTAAGTTGGTTTCTAATCTTGGATTAGGTAACTTGGTTGCTAATGGAGCTTAGATTGAGTAGTTTTGATGAAAAATTTGTTGGATTTCCTCAAGAACATGACTTGGCCGAAAATGAGAGAAGGAGGAGAGAGAAAATGTGTTCTTGAAGTGAATATAGCACATGATGGAATTTGGAGGGTTAGGATTAAACCTAGCTTTATCATGCTTTATTTGAACAGTCTATATTGAATCTTGCTTTGGAAGATTTATCGGACGGCTACGATTGAATCTTGCTTTATGAAGATTAATCGTGTGGTGGAAATTTAATGCACGTTAGGGTATTTTAATCGTACGGTCCCGATTGATTGCTACGTTCGTATAGTTTAATTGTATGGTACGTATTAATTGTACGTTAGTATAATTTTGATTGTACGGTGATTATTAATTGCTATGTTAACATAATTAATATCGTGTGGCGTAGATTAATTTTTGTGGTAGCATAAATTAATCGTGTGGCTTGATTGGCCAACAACTTGAGTGTGATTTAATCGAGTAGTCCCGATTTATTATTTATTCAATGTGAGCGAATCACATGGTCCCGATCGATTATTTATTCAGTATAATTAAATCGAGTGGTCTCGATTGGGCGATTGAGGAAAATTAGAAAGATCGTGTGGTCCCGATCTTTTATTAGAGGAAAATTGATGAGATCGTGTGGTCTCGATCTGCCAATTAGGAAGTTCAGCAAGATCACGTGGTGAAGATTGATCGATCGGAAGGTTTTATGTGATCGTGTGGTATCGGACGAGCGATGGAGGAATTATTGTTATTACATGGTCTTTATGTGCAATAATTGAGAGGAAGTGTGGAATTTTACCCTGAAGCGTTATGACGTGGGGTTCGTATTTATAAAACTATATTTTACCTTGAGGTGTTAAACACGGGGTTGTGCTTATTATTTTATCCCGAGGTGTTAAACACGGGATAATAACCCGAGGCGTTATTACGCGGGTCCGGACTATATAATGGCCTGAGGCGTTATTACGCGGTTCCGTCCATTTATATGTTAGCCTTAGGCGTTAAACGCTAGCATTGAAGTAACGTGGAATATATTTATTATAGCCTGAGGCACCGAACGCGGGCTTTGGAGTAACGTGGAATTTTTATAAAGGTGTGGCAATTTTGGGGGAAAGAATGAAGTATTCTGGAATTTATTTGTTGAATTATTGATTGAAAGAGGAATTGTTGAGAATTGCTCACCTAGGACTTGTCCGGAGGCACTAGCGCCCTAACCTAGGATTAATGATTTTCTTACCGAGATTCATTCTTACCCCGTCGTGGGCTCTCTTTTTCAGACCCTGCGCCTCGACCACGAATGATCCGTCCCGTAGATTCGAGATTCCCCGGGATATGGATACTTTAGTGACGGAATATCTGGTGGTGGAAAACAAAGTTTATTATAGGCATGCCACCACTGTCTAGGTGGACACAAGAGAGCTCTATTAGAAGCCTCACACGTACATGGCGTGGACGTACCGCCATGGGGATATGTCGGTGGGCCCATTGAGAGGTTTTGATATTCCCTACTATGGAGTTGGGGAATGGAACCCCACTAGTGCTGCACCTCTAGACGGCGTAGTGGTGCATCCCGATGCTAGTCCCGAACGCTTGGAGCCCAACCTAGGAGTCATGGTGCCGGGAGAGGATGGGAATGTCGTAGAACCGTCGATGTGAAGCGACCCACCCGAGGTTGATGAGAATGAGCTGGCAACCGTAGATGATATAGTAGATGATAGCGAAGATGAGGCCTAGGGTAGTTAGCCTCTTGACTTTTGTGGAGTGTTTTCTTTAAACGGAAGTTAGGCTTCAACCACTAGATTTTTTTGTTATAGGTGGTCACAGGCTTGTACAAAGTGGCTTCAAGCCCTAAGTTTGAGAGTTGTAACAACTATATATATATGTACATAAGTTTATTTTTACCATCCCAAGTTATCGTATTGTTGTTGGTTTCTGTACGGGGATTTGTTTCTGCTTCCGCATATTTTATTTTTGTTGGCCTTTGGATCCTGGAGAACTGTACATAATCGTGGCCAGAGGGGATGTTTTCGAGCTCGCGGGGTTCGGGTCGTGACAAACTTAGTTATTCGCTTAGTATATTTATATAGTTTCATTTTATTTCACTATACTTAAAAATTTATAACTAAGCTTGTTGGCGACACGGTGACACGGGGATGAACGACAGAATCGTTGGCTATGGCCAAATGATTAACACCTCGAATGGAGGTGATGGTAGGTGCGGCGGTTTGCTGAGCGAGGGAAAAGTACACTAGAAATGCCATAACTTTTGTACAACGTTCACTTAAATGCCATAACTTTCAAAACGTTCACTTAAGGTCATAACTTTAAAAATTGTTCACTTGAGTGCCATGTTGACGTGGCAGCCGGAAAAGCCGACGTGGCGGTCGGAAAAGTTACTGCGATACGCCGGAAAAGTTACTGTAGACGCCAAAAAGCTGACGTGGCATGCCGGAAAAGTTCTTGTAGCACTCAAGTGAACGATTTTGCTCCGACGTAGCACTCAAGTGAATGATTTTTGAAAGTGATGGCACTCAAGTGAACGTTTTGAAAGTTATGACACTCAAGTGAACGACGTACACAAGTTATGGCACTTCTAGTGTACTTTTCCCGCCAAGCGACGATGTGAGTGGACGGTTCATCCGCCCCTCCTTGCCGTCCTTCCCCTAACATATACCAATTATTGACTCCAATGATAAAAAGAGTGGTGGCAAAATTGTTCCTATTTCTTAAGGCATCATCAAAACTTTTTGAAAAGGTGAACTTGTTACTTGACAATGGCATCTTTTGTGGCCATTCCATCACATCCACTCTCTTGTCCTTACTTGCAATATAATAGCCTTTTGGAAACTTTAGAGATTCAGGTGCATGGTCAAGAGCTCATGTGGTACATTCCTTTGTCTCCACCTATTATGTCTACCTTTCCAAGTTTCCACCATGCTATAATAATCCTTTGACAACCTTTAAGAAGGAGATTCAAGATATTCCTTCATGTAAACATCCCAAAGTACTTGTGACATTTTGTCTTTATGTGCTTTGTTCACCTTTTAAAATTTCAAAGACAACATAATGATTTTCTTTTAGGGTCAATACCATGAAAAACCCACAAACCGGTACACTTGTAACACATTTACCTCAAACTATTTCTTTGACTACGAAAAATCTCAAATTGATACACCTATGACAAATTTACCCCAAACTATTTTTTAATCAAGAAAAACTTCAAGCTAGTACACCCGTGACAAATTTACCTTCCATTAAATTGGATTAATACCACAAAAAATTTCAATATGATAAACTTGTGATAAACAAAGGGTAAAAATCCTAAACCGATACACCCGTGAACTGGCACATACCATCAAACTTAGCAATTTGATAGTTAGATTTAACGAAAACTAGTTTATGGTAAATTTGTCACATGTATACCAGTTTGGGGTAAATTTGTCACAAGTGTACCAGTTTAAGGTTTTCGATGGTCAAAAAACTAATTTCGGGTAAATTTGTCATAGGCATACTAGTTTGGGGTTTTCCATGGTATTAACTCTTGCTTTTAAGATTCCCATTATTTCTAATTTGTCCTCTTATTCTTTATTAATCCTATTTGATTAGTTTTTCATTTGCTTAAGATTAACTTCATAATGTTTCCTTCATATTTCTAAGATGAGACACTTAATCATAATCATATAAATTCATTTACTATATAACTTATACTACCTGCCCTTTTTAAATTGCTTTTAATTAATGAGCACAAGGTGAACTCGGGACCGGCCGTTTCTCATTGAGGATGGGCAACCGGCAATGGTTACTTATATGGTCGTCGTCCATCCGCGATGTTCCTTGATGGCGCGGCTATTGCGCTTCAAGCGTGCAGTTTGGGCGACACATCCAAGTAGGCCTCGAGTTGGTCGGGCGCGAGTCGTCCGGACATCATCGTCCATTGCTAGCACTTTTTCGTTACAATTCGTCATTTCCATTAATCTATGCTCGTTTGTTTTTGTAATTATTATTATTGTATGTCTTTCCTTTATAGTTTCTAAGAACATCCTATATTAACTCGTTAATGACATCTTATCTAATGGAGTTTTGCTATATAGATTTATCTGGAACATCTTAGCTTTCTACTTTTTCTAATGAATTTCCATTTAATTGCAATTCGCCACTTATTCTCCTAATTTTTTTCTTTAGTAAAACTTGCCCATCAAGTTCAAAAATTGTGAACACATTCATAGTACTTTGACTTTACTAATAAAAGTGACATTAATTTTTATCTTAGCATTTAATGCTTGAGAATGACATTTCTATCTGTCATTTTCTTCTTGACTTTTCATTGACTTAGAAATAATATTATTTGTTATACATTCATTTATAGAAAATTACCTTGTTCTAATCTTTAGAAAGACTAAATCAATTTATCATTTACTATATATTGACTTATTGAAAAATGACTTTATTTTAATTCTTTTCGGGAAACTAAATTGGCTTATTATTAACTTTATTCTTATCTTTAAAAAAATTGACTTAGCATTGGCTCAATTCAAGAGCAACTTCTACGTATCCCATTTCTCTAATGAAAATTTCGAATAGCGCTTATAATTTAAAAGACATGACTTTCCTCAAGAAATTTTCAAATTAACAATCTAAAAGTTATGGGATAAATTTTCTAAAATTCCTTAAGGAATTTATCCGCAAATTTTTATTTTACTCTCTAATTATTTCTATTATAGGAAATTCGGGATGTCACAACAACTCTCCCATCCTTAAGAAGTTTTGTCCTCGGAACTTTCGTCCTCATCCCCTCTTTCTAATAGATAAGGATACTTATTTCTGATAGTCATTCATTACATATCGTAATCTTAATGTGACGCCTGGGAAATTTGGCCCATGTAATTTGCCCGAATTCAATAAAAAGGAAGAAAATTGAATTTCGGTCGGTGCAAATTTTGGATCGAAAGGACGAAAGTGACGAATTTGGACTAATCCCGAAATTTTGTTCGGTTTCGATCGGGTCTCGAAACCGTGGTCGCCGCGACTTAGGATTTTTAATCCTCGCGCCTAAATTTTTCCGGACCAAACCTAGCCCTTGAAATTCCTAATTTTATTCCCAATCGGTTGAGCCAAAAATCCAACCAGTCCCAATTTATCAAATTACAGAAATACCCTAAGATATTATGCACATGGGACAAAAGTCATTAAAATTGAATGACCTGTGGGCCCCACCCATTCAAATCTGCTCAGCCCCCTAGTCAAACCCACGTGGTCTTATCTCTCTCCTCCCTCTTCTCTCTCCCCCGCACGACCTCTCTCTTCCCCTCTCTGTTTCTCACCAGCGACCGGCCTCCTCTTCCTCCTTTCTTCTTCAATTTCGTGCGACCATAGCCCTAGCCACCACAGCCTCCGCCTTCAGCCACCTCCGTCCGCTCACGCTCGCCACCACCGCCACCTTTCCGACAGCCCGTGCCGCCGCGAGCAGCCCCGGAAGCCCTAACACCGGTCGGCCCTGTTCTGGCGACAGTGGGCTGCCTGAGCTCCGGCAGAGCCTTGCCGCCGTTCACGACCACCACCGGCCACCTCATCATCCTACCCCCGACCTCCGGACCCCGTCTCGCCGCCCGTTCCCCCGCCGGACCGCCGTACACGGCCGCCCGAAGCACCCACGGACCGCTGTCCCCTGTTTTGGTCGCCGAGACCCACGGGCGCCGCTGCAGCTGCTCCGCCGTGACCCATCCCCCGCCGACCACCTCAAGCCGTCGTCCTCCATCCCTCATCGTCCCCTCGAGCCGCTGGAGGCCGGCCGCCGCCCATAGAGCCCGGAAAACGCCCCGGCGGCCTCCCCTGCTCTAACCCAAACTTCCTCTATTTTCGCCCGCGCCCAGTGCGGCCACTGTTCGCCGTCGCTCCGCCCCTCTCCGGCCACCACGAGCTACCGGTGACGTCCCCCGACATCACCTCAAACGCCCACCAGCCTTCCCTATCCACACCTCTGCCCGTCACGCCCCGAGGAGCCAAAAACAGCCCCGGCCAGCCACCACTTCCCCTGTTTTTGGGCCCGGGCAGCTTCTGATGGGCATGTTTGTTGGGCTCGCGAGTTGGGCCTTGGCCCAATCTGCTATGGGCTATTAATTTGGGCCTTATATTAGGCCCGTGGACCATTTTAGCCGGAAGTTGGAAGCCCAAAGTTGATCGGGCCGCGAGTCGCCATTAATCGTCGCCGTGGGCCGGGCCGAGTTCGCGTTGCCGCCGCTCGAGTTGAGTCCGCCCGAGCTATTAATTTGGTGAGTTAGCCCCTAACTCTTGGTTAGGTCGCTAATTGCGTTCGGATTAGATTAATTAGATTATTAGGTATTTAGGTAGCTCGATTAGGGCCGGTATAGGTTAGAAACTTGGTTTAGGTTCAATGGCCCTAATTGGTTAAGTTAGTCTAATTAGTTAGGATTTTATGCCTAATTAGATTAGATTGGTTGATTGATCCGATTGTTTGTGTTGATTGATCGCAAGCGAGCGATAGGTCAGAGACGAGTGCGCAATTGGAAATTGAAATTGGGATTAATAATTGATCGGCTGCAATTGATTAATTGAATTATTGAATTATTGGCCGTGAGTGCCGGTTTGGGTGTTGATTGCCGTGGGGGTCCGATTAGAGGTTAATCGCCCCAAATTGTTTGGTGTGTCAATCAATATGAATTGCGCATTCATGTGACCACGTATGAGATAAAATTGCATGTTTTTGCACGAAAACGGCCTTGGGCCAAGTATTTGAACATGCGAGTATGAGCATTCGACCTAAATCCAAGAAAAGAACTGGCTGGTTGTCGAAGTGCCCGAGTGGTCACATAATGGGATAATTCCGACGATCATTGTCTTCTGGTCGTTCGGTCCTGGCAATCATTGTCTTACGTTCTTTGGATGCGCGTCGATCATTGTCTTCTGGCTGTACGTTTGCCGGTCGCAGCTTGTGATGGGCCGAAGCCTTTTAAGGATTCCCGTTAGCTCCGTGCCGTGTCGACAATCATTGTCTTACGGTTGGTCGAGCGGAGTCACATGGACTATCGACGCCGTCGCCGGAAGTAAGGGACGATGCCCGGTCCCGCCAGGAGAGCACCAACCGACTAGTGTGCTGGACCTACGGGTCAGATTCGATAATAAATGGACTACGTGTGGTGTCCCGTGCATGCAAGTGCCGTGATGCTTTGCAGTGATGAATTGATTTGGTTAATTGATCATGGAGTCGAGTCCGCATTGCATTACGTGTGGCCTGGAGGGTAAGTTTGCCTGTGATTGAAATATCTGTTCTTTGCTGATGTGATTGCTTTTTAGGGTGTCTAAGCGAATCAACGTCCTAACCGGGCTTAGGCGTTGGCTCACCGAGATTAATTTCTCACCCCGTCGTGGTTAACAATTTTCAGGCGGTGATGGAGGCCGTGGACGCCGATCTTGGAGGAGTGTGGTAGGATTTTTGGGAGTAGACGAGGGATTAACCTTACCCGACCCCGTGTCTTTTGAGGTCCTAGTGAGCCGCCCCGAAGTATGGGGTTGTACATATTTTTCTGTAGCTCAGTAGGGTTAAGATTCGTCTACTTTGGCTTTTGAATGAAGTTATGTTTTGATGAATTGACCGCGTTGATTTTCCCGCTATACTATCCCCGCCGATCTTGTTGTCCGGGAGAATTGCACGTTCCGCATGCGCCGTAATTTCGTAGGTCGATAGCTACCTGGGACGATATCCTTCATGACCTGTGGCGAGTAAGGTAGGGATGTCGCGAGCTCGAGAGTCGAGGCGTGACACTTAACCTTTATTCACGGTCATCTCCAACCTCACTTGCTCACGGATCCATACGAGTTCTTAACCATCCATTCGCAAACTCACTACAAACAACTCAAGTTCGTTTTTACACCTCACCAATTTCATCTGCCTGCCCGTGGTTCTATCAGCTATGGCCTTTACACAATTCACACCCACCACAACATTGCTGGATCGCTGGCCGGCTAGTTCGTGTAGGTCTCATCTCATTTTGAGACTACCTTGACCACATATTAGGGGCCCTCTTTGACTCACTTTTAGAGGTATTCACAAATTGATTTTCACCAATTTCCCGCTAGGCATTCAAGACATTCCAATATCCACAGCACCTCATCCACTCATCCCCCCTTTTCGTTCACCGAACTACAATGCAATGCCATGCATTTTTCAAAAAATGGTTCACTTTTTTAAATAGTAATGCAACTTTCAAAACTAGTCAAACTTAGCTCAATACCTAGACCTACATTTTTTGACATATGGCTTGGCCCATTCTTGCCCTCATCGCCATCTTAGAAGCTTGTGAGGGGTCGTATCTTGTCTAAGCCTCTCTACCACAGCGTCACTCCCCGCCCTCATTAGACCGGGTTATTACAAGCCCACCAGCTTACTCATGGTTCTTCCCTAAGCCACACATCTTTAAAGGGAGTCCCATTCGACGAGTCCCATACCAAGTCTCACGGTTTGTAGGTATCCCTTCTAACTTGTCTCATATCGAGTTGATGGTTTATCAAGTTCGACTATAAACAAATGATAAGCTGTTGCATGCACGTTCAAAATTTCATTTTAATGCACCAAATCCGTGTAACGCATGATCGTCCTCACTACTCTTCACGTACAGCTCACTTTCACATTAATCCCTATCTTGATTGAATAGTCTACTATCACAAGCGACCAATTTATTAGCAAACATCATCTGCCTAGATCAATCTATAACTTCAAGTCCGGTCGCTATCCATCCCAAATCAAAATCTCATACATTTCAATATGTCCTTCGTCCAAATGTTAACCACTAAACCTCAAAATTCAAATTCAGATTCAAGCTTAATACTTCACAATCCTCACTCGCCTCCTCATAAACTGGGCATCATCTTGCAAGGCCATCGACGAAATCGATATCTAAAACCATCAAAATACTACACAAATTCAAGCCTATGATCGACAAGAATCAATCGCCTTCTCCCAAATCCATATTCACAAGTCAAGACTTTCGATAATTCGTTACCATTCTAACTTATCATTCAATCCACATGTTGATCACTATACTATACCCACAAACAACCACAAAAATTATCAATCCTAAGCAGTGATCAACGAAACTTTTATCTAACAAGTAGCCTAAGCTACTACTATCTCCTACCAAACACAAGCACATGCACATGTAGATTTCATCGCGTTTGTACCTACTAAGCAAATCAGTCTCTAGCGCACATTATCACTCCACCGACCCGCTCTAATACTACGTTGTGAGGCATGGCCCTCAATCCTCCCGCTCCGATACCACATCTGTAAGGGACCGTCCTTAACCCCATGCTCTATCCCACTCGCTCTGATATCATTCATGTTCTGTTTTAATCTTTTATTACATATAATAGGATGCATGTGAAAGACAACAAGAAAATACAAGTGCATGTAAATAAAAGCGGCAAGCACGATGCTTAAGGTTATAGGCTCATTAGGGGTTCCTAACCTATGTAGCATGCATACATAGCATTCAAACCATAAGACCATTCAATGAATTATGAAAATAGCTACTTTTATTAGTCAGAAGGGTTATCTACATCATTTTTCATTAATTGAAACCTACAAATTACACTTAGAGGAGTATAAAAGTAGAAGCTCTATGCCCAAGTACCAGGCTAGCACTATCTTTGAGCTCCGTCCCCACCTTTATCATCTGTAACAACTGGAACCTAGCAACTAGAAAGAGGATAACCATGAGAGAGTGAGCCGAAGCTCAGCAAGTAGAATGTCTAGCCAAACTACTAAACAATCCGTACATCTTTTAGTCAGGCGGAATCCGACAGGCAATAATTAACAGAATGAGCAACAAAACCAACACGAAATGACAAAAAGGATACTAGAAAAATACTGAGCTGTCGGCTATATTCAACAACAAAACCACCCACTCTTTAAGCCCTCCTCCAAGATCCCAGCTAAACGCTCTCTTGAGCACACCATTAGATTTCATAAAGTCGATATTGACTAACATGATCGGCTCTCATAATCTAGTTATCTGAGGTCTGATAGAGCTAAACCAAGCACCATATTGTTTAATTAACCCCTATTCCAAGCTCAAGGCTGAATACGCATCCAGGGTTTCCTAGTTCAATTCGCTCTGAGTGGACCACAAACAAGATGTTCGGCTTCCATATCATTACTAACCATGACCCAAAGATGCTATCTCAAGTAATGAATCATTTGTCCAGTGGCGTTTTCCCCTCCATGCACTCAAAACCCCCATACTCCATACCCATTTTCAAGATTGACAATCCGCATCCAATAAACGATGAAGGGTAATCTAGTAGTAGGGATAGAGGTTTACCTACCTTTAGGTTGCTCTTGAAGAAAACGGAAGCCGAATTGACAAAAGAACGAACTCGATCGCCCTCCTTTTCTTGCATCGCTGCGGTTGAGATGTAAGACCCAGCATTTTCAACGGCCGATTTATTTAAATAAAATGATAATTACTAGGCTCGGAAACTTTAAGGTGCGAATGAATCTGGGGATTTATGAGTTTGGGCACGGAGAAATTCTGAGCTCGGATTAGCAACAAATGCAGATTTGGGGGTTAAGAGTTTAGAACAGTGAAGCTCATATTGAAATTTATGATGAAGTTGGACGCGATATTTAAGACCGACGATATCCAATTATTTTTTTTTTATGTATAGACTTAGTTATTAAAAATTGTTCCCAACACGAAATTGGTTCACATTGAAGGCATTTTAAATAACCTTCACCTGCTTCTCCACGTGTTCACCCATGCTGCCACCCGCCCTCCTCCTCTTCTTTCTTGTTTGCCACCTCTCCCCCTACAACCTCCCCTAAATTCAATGGACTGCTCTCATCATCTCTTCTTCTTCTCGGTCCCTTCTCCCCTTCATTTTCTTTGGGCGGTAACACCCACCGAACGACACCCTCTATTTTCCCGAGCTGTGGTCGACGACGCCTCAGCACGACAATGGTTCCTCGAGCTGCTTCTTCCTCAGCTTAGTCCTCACTATCGCCCAGCTCTCTTTCACTCTCTACCCGATGGTGTTTCTCGCTCACGGCATCAAGGAGGAAGGTGAAGCTCGGCACGTTAATGGGTCCTGTTCCTTGAGTTATTCTTCGTATGAAATCAAGGCAAGTGATTTCTAACCCATTTACTAGCTCCTTCAATATGGGTCTTGCCGGTGAGCGGGGCGGTTGAGAGTTGTCAGATATGGCTGTTGTTAGTGTGTAACGGAGAGAAGAGTGGTAAGATGACTTGGTGCATGACGAATAGGGACGATGGGTGTTGCGATACTGTGCGTCGTCCGCGAGGGGACCGAGGCGCCTGAGGGTGGTACGGCTCGGGTTCCTCTGTCCGGTATGGAGAGTCACCATTTTTATTCACTTGATGCTAACTGGAGGCATGGGACAGACCGGGAGTTGAACATCGCCTTGTCCGCACAAATTTAGGGGTGCCAACTTATGTTAGTGCATGCGTCCCTTGTTCGCTAAGCCTGACTCCACCATCTTGAGATATTGGCAGGCGACATGGATTTGTATTGGATGCGGATATATATATATATATATATGGAGTGGGAATTAGAGGTAATGTCAGCCGTGGGGTTGAGGAGAATTGTGCTCGATCTTTGCTGTGGGATTTAAATTGAGGGATGAGAATCTGTATGTGTGGTGTTGAAGGGCCGCGGTTACAGGACAAGGAAAGGGTGAGTGGGGGTTGGATGGCTCAAAGTTTAATTGTACTGAGAGGGAATGTCCAGTGGAGAGATTGTAGGAAGGCATGGACCCGGCCAATGAGGTGTTTTGGTTCTAGTGCTTGAGTGAAGCTCAGTAGGGAGGAGTGGGCAGAATTGAGGTTGATTAGATTTTTTTATCTAAGAATTGGATGTTTAACTGCAATCTAACCTATAGCCTATGCACTTTTGCTTTTAGCTTTCCCTCGTAGTGATAGTAGGTCGAGTCTATACCCATTGGCGTAGGTATATATATATATTGCATTGCCTTTTGCTGAAAGTATGGTTGTTGTGGGTCATGGTTTGACATATTATAACACATGCATTGGCATCATTCATGGGTATAGTCTTGCATATCATGAACAAGAACCGAGTAAGGTTCGTGGAAATGAGCTTCGTGCTCGTATGACACTACCCCATGGAGTTTATGGGAAGACCCCGCTGTGTGACCGGATGGCCCTGCTGTGTGGCTGGGTCGGTCTCAGAAGCAGTACGAGACGCATTGCAATTGCATGGCTATCACTGTCAAGGCATAATGGTGCCGACTGATATGCATCTCATATATGCACTCATGATCATGAGTTGTGGCATAGCATTTTGATATCAATTCCTACTTAGAATATGTTTTATCAAGCCGACACAATGTACGAGTAGCGCTATAACTCAATGCCTCCTTGAATTACCGATGCATGACTTATCATTAGGGGAAATTAGTCGGTGGTTTAGAATTCATCTTGTTGAGTTTATCTCATTCCTTAGTTGTTAACCATTTTCAGGTAAACGAACAATTAGTGAAGTTGAAGCCACAATTGGCTATGCGGTGAAGGAATTGGCTCTAATTTTTGGCAAGTTGACTTCAGAGCTGGGGTTAAGCTCGAGCTCCTATAGGCAGTACCGGAGGAGGATGATCGGGGAAACGGGTTGTTACAAATAAAGTGGTATCGGAGCGGTTTAGTGGAGTGATAAGGTGCTAGAGACTAGTTGTTTGGTTGGCACGAACGCGTAAAAATTACAAGTGCATGTGTTTGTGTTGGGTTGGAGAATCGGTAGTAGCTTCTGCTGTGCGTTAGTTAAGATGATTGTCGATCATTACTTAAGAAAGTGATGATTTCAATGACTATTTGTGATGATAATACAGTGATCGACAAGTGAATTGGACAAGAAGTCCAGATGGTGACAATTTAGGCTTGAACATGAACATGTACATTGAGGTTTAGCTGTTAGCGTTGGACAATAGGCCATTTTGATTGAATGATTGCAACTATTGTGTTGACAGCAACCCCGGAAGAGTATTAGAAATTATAGGCATTTAATCTTTGATGTTGTTAGTAGCCTTTGATATTGGAGTAGTCGGTTAAGATAAGGAAGTGGCGTGATATGAGTTTGAGAGACGATCATGCATTGCACGAGTTTCTTGCATTAAAACTACTGAGTTTTGAAATGTGCATGCATGAACATATCATCGCTTTGTCAGACTTGATAAACCGTCAGCTTGGTATGGGACGAGATTGACGGGATACTTACAAACCGTAATAAAGCACGATATGGGACGTGTGGAACGGAACTCTCTTTGTAGATATATGACTTGAGACAACCTTAAATGACCAAGTCTAATGAGGGCGAGGAGTGACGCCGAGGCAAAATGGCCTGAGTAAGGAGCGGCTCCCGACAGGCTTCTAAGATGGCAATGGGGGCGGGAATGACCCAAACCATACATCGAAAGGGATGAGTCTAGGTATCGTGCTAAGTCTAACCAGTTTTGAAAGATACATTGCATTAAAATCGATTCTCAAAGTGAAAAATATTTTTGAAAATACATAGCATTGCATCTCAAGTGATAGATGAGGAAATGATGAATGGATTGAGATACTGTAAATGAGGAAATGCCTAATGCCTTGTGGATGTTGGTGAAAGTCGAGTGTTTGTATTGTGCTTCCATTGTAATCGGAGAGGGCCTCTGCTGTGTGATCGGGGTAACCCTGGAGTGAAATGAGATTCACATGAGCCAGTTGACCAGCGACCTAACGATATCGTAGTGGGATATGAGAAGTTTTAAAGATCGTAACCCATAGAACCACGGGCATGGCGTGTCCTATTGGCATCAGGAACAGTAAGTCATGGAAATAACATTGAGATGTGAAGGAAGGTTATGTAAATAGATAGCGTAGTGAATATTGTTGTCACCATCTCCATCCTTGAAGTCAGGAATCTGGCAGTTTTAAGTCATAACTCCATTGTCGGTTTGAACACGAACTTGGCAGTGTATGATCAGGGATTACTACAGTTAACAGGTCATGGCGATGCAATCAAAGGCCAGCGACTTTCCCTGTCTCTTTTTTTTTTATAACATAACTGTAAGACATTGGTTGGCCCTGGAGTAATACTTCAAACTCCTTTGGAAAAAAATAGCGAGTCGGAGAGTACTCTCTTTGTGGGAGACAGACCTGCCCAATAGATCACATTACTCCACCTTATGATTGCCATGTCAATTACACGCTATCCTTTTCCCTCCAAATCTGCCGTGTTGAGGATGTCCTCGTGAATAATCCCATCAAGGGAAACACAGTTCACTTTCGCAGAGCAAGGACAGTCATTATTGATACTGATGGCATGATTACTGCATCAGAGTTAGGTTGCAACGGAGGTATTAGAAAGGGATTTGGATCCCCTGCCATAGAGGGTTAATGGCAGGGGTGACATAAAATAAAATCCAGCCGTTCGTTTGAATCCGAAGGCTGAGATTCAGCCACGTCATCTGAAGAGGGGGAGCTCAAATTTGAGCGCGCGAAACCAGCACTTCTAAATAAAAAATTAAAAAATCTAATTTCCTCTCTCCTCAAATCTTACATATCGACGCCGGCATCCTCTCTCGTTCCCTTTTACCTCTCTCAAACTTCCTCCATCGTCCTCCTCCTCCTTTTGCTCCGGTGACGCTTCTCTTCGACGCCGGCGTCCGCGGAACTCTCAAATTTGCTCCATCGTCCTCCTCCGTTTGCGCCGGTGGCGCTCCTCTTCGACGCCATCATCCGCGGAACCGCCGTCGACTTTCCCGACACCAAATCCAGGGGCGCGGCAATGGCTTCGAAGCCGCGCACATATCCATCTCTCTAAAAAAGATTACGACTCCGTGCGCATCTCCTCGATTACAGGTTGGTGCTCGATCGACTCTTCTTTTCTTCGGATTTAGTTTCTATGATTTGGCATTCTTGAGAAGTTTTTAGGGTTTTTCGGTTTAGCTCATGTTGGTGAGTCTGGCCTTTGCTTTGCTCTGCATCTAAATGTCCGCCGAAGTCGAGGCTGGATTTTCGAGGATTGGCGCGGATGAGTTGTAGAAGCACCCGATTGGTGCGGTCTTTGTTGTTTTCCTTGGTGAAGAACAGAGAGGAGGAAAAAAATTATCCATCTTGTTGTTAGAATCTGTACCGTTTTGAATGTTTAGTTGAATTAGAGGCCTTTTATCATCGTTCTTACGAGGCGATTTTCGTTCTTGTGCTTATTTTGATTCATTCAGAAAGAAGGGAAAAAAAAGGTACTTCTATGGCGGTGTATTATAAATTTAAGAGTGCAAGAGATTTCGATTCAATTCCTATGGACCGTCCATTTATATCGCTTTGGTATTTTGAAAGAAAAATTTTTTGAACCAAAGCACTTGGGCGAGGGCACGATTTCGACCTTGTGGTAACTAATGCTCAAACTAATGAAGGTGGGTTTCTTACTTCATGAATCAATTAAAAATTTTTAACAATTAAGGCTATCAAGTTTGGAGAGAGTGTCTAGTGGGGAGCTGTATGTGTGGCCTTTTGAGTCTAATATTGGTGATGTTTATGCTTGAACTTGTCGAGGCTGAAATGATTGTGAGTGAGGTATTCATAGCGTTAGGGCCTGGGTTTTGGCCCTGAGGTAGCAATACCCGCGATCCCGAGTCTTTTTGTCAAATGAACCGTGGTAGTGTTTGTGTAGTGAGTCCTAGCAAGTGATTTGCATGTTGTGATTTTTTTTTTTGTTTTTTTTCTCTTTTAGGGGGGTGTTGAGGGAGGAGGAGTAGGGTACATTCTCCATGATTAACATCACCTAATTTGACATTTGAGGGGAAATTGAGCTCTCTGGAGAAGCTTTTAGAGGCTGACTTCGATGATTAGTTAAGGCTGGTGAGGGAGGAGGAGGGTACTTTCTCCACAATCAATATCACCTAATTTGATATTTGAGCGAGAAAAGAGCTCCGGGGAGAAGCTTTTGAAACATTCATGCTTATCTTAGCAAGCAATTTAAGTGCAAACCTCGGGAAGCAATACCACCATCAACTCCATTCCATTGATGTTTCTTTTCCATCCTCGCATATTTTATTCCCCGAAGGAGTTGTTTTTTGAATTCGAGATCACCTTCACATACTCGTATATAAACACGTGTGGAATGGAGTTGATGATGGAGGAGGGACTTATCCATATATATTCTCTCTGTTGCACTTTGATACTTTTAGGAATGCGGATGCTCCGATTTATAAGTTCAAAGCTTGGTTGATTGCCAATCATTAGAAAATTTGTTGCTTCATCTATTGGTTGTCGCATTTTATTGGTTCTCAGAACCTCTCAAATGGTTCAACGAACTTGCTAATCTCACTTGATTTTGTTCAGTGGATAATTTTTTAGGTTTGTCATCAAGGTGATTACTTTGATGTTCACAAGAATGCTTTGTAAATTGAATGCTAATGCCCCTTGGTGTTGTATGTCACTTCTCTATGCTATTTTAGGTTTGTTGAAATGCCGAAGGAATACTATGTTGTTTTCAATGGCCGTAATATCGGCATATACAATAATTGGCCTCAAACCGAAGTTCAAGTAAGTGGTTTTAGTAAGGCTAATTACAAAGGATATAACAATTGGGAAGCCGCAAAACAGGCGTACTTGAAATTTTTCAATATGAAGGAGTTGCCAACGACAATTCATTTACCTACACGATTTCCTCCCACTAATGAACATGTGAAGCAGGTATGTTAGTTCCTTACTTTTGTAATAAGACACTTTAATTTTCCAATGGTTTAGGGATATAATAATTATATGGTTTCTTGTTATGTCTAATCGGGACGATGATTGTCCCGGTGGTTGTAGCCGTATAATTAGAGATCTGGAAATGGAGTTGGAACAAACCCGATTTGAGCTGGAACAAACTCGAAGGGAGCTGGAACATAGCCAATGTTCGCATCGATTGACTATACAAGAATTGGAACATACTCAAGGTTCGCTTCAATTGACTATGCGGGAGCTACGAATGCAAGGGAGGTGAATGACAACTTCAGAGAATTGATTAGTGGCTTCGGGAATGTTAACATCGATTAGAAATGCTTCTTGCATTATTGTTTTGTGGAAGATGTAGCTTGAACTTGTAGGACGTGAAAAAGATGTTAGTATTTGCATTTATGCCTTTGTAATCACTCAAAAGTACATGCTACCTTGTTTCTGGAGATTTAGAGCTTCTTAATGAATGTTACTAAGTAAATGTGACTACCTTTTATATTTGGTCCTCTCTCTGGTAAAGATTCTTTGCATAGGGCTTATACGCTCATAAAGAAGGATGACTGGTAATGTGGCAGATAGGTTTTCATGTTTTTGCTCTTGAGAATTGTTTGTGTTTTTCTTTGCGGGGCAAAGAATGAGTTAGTGTTTTTTTTTTTCTTAATACAACCTACCTTGTTGAAGTTTTTCCCTCTAAGTCGCAGACAGGTTTTTCTTTTTCATGTCCCCCATTCTATTTTTTTTTTACTTTTCTTTTGTGAAAAAAAAAAAAAAAATTCGATTCTACGAAAAAAAGGGCTTCGCATTAGAAAAGTGCGAAACATGAATGAAAACCGAGGTCAGATACAAATTATATAAACGACGCAAGTTTGCACAAAGCGGATTACCTTTTTTTTTTACTTTTCTTTTTCATGTCCCCCTTTCCATTTTTTTTTTACTTATCTTTTATGAAAAAAAAAAGTTTCCGATTCTACGAAAAAAAGGGCTTCGCATTAGAAAAGTGCGAAACATGAATGAAAACCGAGGTCGGATACAAATTATATAAACCACATGAGTTTGCACAAAGCGGGTTACCTTTTATTTTTACTTTTCTTTTTCATGTCCCCCTTTCCTTTTTTTTTTCTTTTCTTTTATGAAAAAAAAAAAGGTTTTCGATTCTACGAAAAAAAGGGCTTCGCATTAGAAAAGTGCGAAACATGAATGAAAACCAAGGTCAGACACAAATTATATAAATGACGTGAGTTTGCACAAAGCGAATTACCTTTTTTTTTTTACTTTTCTTTTTCATGTTCCCGTTTCCTTTTTTTTTTTTACTTTTCTCTTATGAAAAAAAAAAGTTTCCCATTCTACACTAAAAAGGGCTTCGCATTAGAAAAGTGCGAAACATGAATGAAAAACCAAGGTCAGATACAAATTATATAAACCACATGAGTTCGCACAAAGCGGGTTACCTTTATTTTTTACTTTTCTTTTTCATGTCCCCCCTTTCCATTTTTTTTTCTTTTCTTTTATGAAAAAAAAAAGGTTTTCCATTCTACGAAAAAAAGGCCTTCGCATTAGAAAAGTGCGAAACATGAATGAAAACCGAGGTCAGACACAAATTATATAAACGACGCAAGTTTGCACAAAGCGGATTACCTTTTTTTTTTTACTTTTCTTTTTCATGTTTCCATTTCCATTTTTTTTTTACTTATCTTTTATGAAAAAAAAAAAGTTGCCCATTCTACACTAAAAAGGGCTTCGCATTAGAAAAGTGCAAAACATGAATGAAAACCGAGGTCAGATACAAATTATATAAATCACATGAGTTCGCACAAAGCGGGTTACCTTTTTTTTTTACTTTTCTTTTTCATGTCCCCCTTTCCATTTTCTTTTCTTTTCTTTTATGAAAAAAAAAAGGTTTGCCATTCTACGAAAAAAAGGACTTTGCATTAGAAAAGTGCGAAACATGAATGAAAACCGAGGTCAGACACAAATTATATAAACAACGCAAGTTTGCACAAAGCGGATTACCTTTTTTTTTTTACTTTTCTTTTTCATGTTCCCGTTTCCATTTTTTTTTTTACTTATCTTTTATGAAAAAAAAAGTTTCCCATTCTACACTAAAAAGGACTTTGCATTAGAAAAGTGCGAAACATGAATGAAAACCGAGGTCAGACACAAATTATATAAACAACGCAAGTTTGCACAAAGCGGATTACCTTTTTTTTTTACTTTTCTTTTTCATGTTCCCGTTTCCATTTTTTTTTTACTTATCTTTTATGAAAAAAAAAAGTTTCCCATTCTACACTAAAAAGGGCTTCGCATTAGAAAAGTGCAAAACATGAATGAAAACCGAGGTCGAGTACAAATTATATAAATCATATGAGTTCACACAAAGCGGGTTACATTTTTTTTTTACTTTTCTTTTTCATGTTCCCGTTTCCATTTTTTTTTTTACTTATCTTTTATGAAAAAAAAAAGTTGCCCATTCTACACTAAAAAGGGCTTCGCATTAGAAAAGTGCAAAACATGAATGAAAACCGAGGTCAGATACAAATTATATAAACAACGCAAGTTTGCACAAAGCGGATTACCTTTTTTTTTTACTTTTCTTTTTCATGTTCCCGTTTCCATTTTTTTTTTTACTTATCTTTTATGAAAAAAAAAAGTTTCCCATTCTACACTAAAAAGGACTTTGCATTAGAAAAGTGCGAAACATGAATGAAAACCGAGGTCAGACACAAATTATATAAACAACGCAAGTTTGCACAAAGCGGATTACCTTTTTTTTTTTACTTTTCTTTTTCATGTTCCCGTTTCCATTTTTTTTTTTACTTATCTTTTATGAAAAAAAAAAGTTTCCCATTCTACACTAAAAAGGGCTTCGCATTAGAAAAGTGCAAAACATGAATGAAAACCGAGGTCAGATACAAATTATATAAATCACATGAGTTCGCACAAAGCGGGTTACCTTTTTTTTTTACTTTTCTTTTTCATGTCCCCCTTTCCATTTTCTTTTCTTTTCTTTTATGAAAAAAAAAAGGTTTGCCATTCTACGAAAAAAAGGACTTTGCATTAGAAAAGTGCGAAACATGAATGAAAACCGAGGTCAGACACAAATTATATAAACCACATGAGTTCGCACAAAGCGGGTTACCTTTTTTTTTTTACTTTTCTTTTTCATGTCCCCCTTTCCATTTTTTTTTCTATTCTTTTATGAAAAAAAAAAAAAGGTTTTCCATTCTACGAAAAAAGGGCTTCGCATTAGAAAAGTGCGAAACATGAATGAAAAACCGAGGTCAGATACAAATTATATAAACCACATGGGTTCACACAAAGTCGGAACAAAAAGTCATCTTTAAATCCAAAACACAAGAAACATATGAGCAACAAAAGCAGAAGAGAAACAAAAACATAAAAAGAATAAGGGATCAAATGGTAGTGAATGGAAAACAAAAAACGCAACCAGGTCCCCCATAAAAAAAACATTGACTAACAATAAAACATCGAGTATTTTGTCAAGCATGAAACATTAGGAAGTAACAATACACAACTTAAAACATTAGAAGAGTTGAAAAGGTTCGGATCAACGGGAGGGAAGGATGTGGTTGGGGGAAGACTACCACAAAACCAAGCTTCGGATCAACGTTTCCCATTTTGACAGCCTCTCTACATCCATCAATCAAAGAGTTGAAAAGCTCAATCTATGCTTCAACCAAAGCTGCAGCAAATGATCCACGATCCTCCGAAGCAATAAAATTTATTTGATTCTCATTTCCAAATTTCATCACCTACATAATCAGAGAAGCAACATGATGAACATACTTCCCACCTTCTACTAATATGGAAAAGAAAATCACATTTTTGTAAAAAGATTTTCGAAAGAGTATCTGTTTTTTAAATCATTTTCCAGCAAGCACCAGATTGAGTGATATCAAGTAACAACAAAGATTCCGTTAATAACCCAAATAATGATCAACAAAGACAATGAAGAGAAAGAAGCCTTTCGCTTCTTTCGGGACTCAGAATGTACTTGTTTCCTTAGATAAAGATGAAACGTCTCCATTGTAAATTTCCTTAGATCCCGCCTTGCATGTAAGTCCATGAAAACGGGACTCGGAATGTACTTGTTTCTTTCGAACCCCGTAACTCACGGGCTTTCGGCTAAGCGATGCTTGCTCAACACAAATCGATCAAGTCATTTAACTCAAAACGAGATAAGCTCTAAGTGAATTCACTTAGAGGCCTTAGTCCAACAAAAAGTGAACACCTTAAATATCTATGTTGATAAATGGACCTAAACTATCATAGGGACTGATATTGGTTTCTCTTTGGCGGTTCAACCACCAAGAAAATCACGAAGTTGTTTACTTTTTTTTTTTTCCAAGAAGTTGTTTACTTAAGGCAGCGAATAATTTTCAAAAAGCTAAATGTACAATATTATGCAAGATCCAATTTATAAGTAATGGCCAATCTCTACGTGCGGTGGTTAGATCACAGATATTGTAAGATATACAAGTAAGCTCACACAGGAGCTTTGATGGTATTCACAGAGGAAGGACAATATATTCTTGAACTATATCGACATAGCGTAGCCAGATAAGGATCCGATCTCACTTCTCTACATAGAAAACTTCGTTTTCAAGCATTAACAATTTATTTGCAAGCCAATGCCAATAGTATCGCTACAGCCACCTTCTCCAATAAAACATTATGCAGTAATAGCCAAGTTACTTTGAACTGATGAAGATTTTTTAGTTTCGTTTCCCTCAAAACTTTAGGAAGAAACCTCTCTAGCAAGGTATGATAATATGACATCAAACATTCCTTAGAATCTATGAAGTACATGAACTCTCTACGGGACAAACAACAATACCCGAAATCACAGCATCTTTTTGAAATAGATGAACTTCGGATGGGGCTGTATGTTCTAAGTTCGGGGGGAGCTGGTGGGGTTGCATAACCAAGCTCGTAAGCCTAAACATCCACAATGAAATGTCCCGAGTGTTAATAAATATGAAAAAATCTGACCCTTACAAAGTGAAAACCATTAATGCGGACAACAAATCCAAAACTTTCGCAAATAGACATAACAAATCAGAAATTAGCATGCATGATAAAATGAACATAATAAGATGAACATAACTTATTGCAAATAGAATAGTGCATTACCCGTTACCAAGCGATGTTATCATGGAAGTCATATTGAAGTCTCGTGGTGCCTCAAACGTCTTGAGTAGATTACTATAAAAACCCGGAGAGTTATTGTAACTTCCAAGAACTTGAGGTGCACAAGAAGCTTGCGAAGAAGCTTGAGGTGCGTCTCCTTGCTTCTTTCTTTTTCTTTTATTTTTCTCTAGACAGCTCTTATGTCGCTTTCCTCCTTTGCGTCCATCTTTCTTCTTGAGGCCCGTACATTTTGCAACGAGACTCGTATCTTCACTTAAGCCTGCGAGATTTCTCCGAGACTCGCCTCCAAGTGGCATTTCATCGAGAGATTTGTTAATGGTCAAGATCATCTTCTTGATAAATTCATATCTACGAATAGTTTGTGAGCCCTTGATTGCTATCTTCACAAACTCGGGACACACCTCTCTATATCTATCGGTAACATCCATGTCACCATTCCCCTAAACAAATATATAGAATCTATTAGAAGTTACCAATAAATTAGAATACTAAATTGAGTACAAAAGAATATAACGATAATTTATACCCGAGTATCTAAACCATGCTTCTCGAGTATTCCATCTCTTGCTTCACGTGTCCATCTCTTCAAAAGGTAAGCACTAGGAATTAACTTTATGTCCAAGTTATCAAGCACCTTCAACGCATGGCAACATAATATCCCAACGGTCTCAAAATGATTACAAGCACAAGTTACCACTTCATTGCTTGGGCCGCCCGTGACCTTATACTCTGCATCATTTGTACCAAATGAACCAACAACATATTCCCGCAAGATACCCATCTCATTACGTTCCTTGATAACCAGGGATAAAGTTTTCATCCATTCTGTCCGAAAATTTTCAAACATTGAAGGTGTATAGACCTTGCTTGCTTGCTGCAACATAGGTGATGTCGACACAAAATTGTGGGCAATTTCTCTCTAGCATTAAACTCAGCTTGTAACTCTTTGTACCGCTTATCACTCACAACCTTATCAAATCTCTTGAAAAATCCATTTAGATTTACATTACACGCAAGATAATCCTTCAAATCTCCATTCAAACTCTCACTCAATTGTGTACTACGTATCCCCAAAGTCACTTGTAGATTTCATATAACATCTAGCCCACTTCTCTTTCAACCTATACAGATTTTGAAGCCAAGAATTATCGGTAGCTTCATATGTTGAAAGTAATGAATCCCAAGCCTCCTCAAATTTTTTCACTTCTACATATTCATAGACAAGCTTCTTTAAATCGGTCAAAAAATTAGATCCATTCCTCATTAAGTGACCAACATTTTTCATAGCATTTTGCATTAGATGCCATGTACACAATCCATGTCTTGTCTCGGGAATCACCTCTTCTAATGCCTTCGACATTGCTGCATCTTGATCAGTAAAAATTGTTGCAGGCCTCCTATATTTGTGTGCCCCCAAGAATGTCTCGAAAAGCCATTTGAATGAATCTGCGGTTTCATCATATAAAAGTGCAGCCCCAAAAATCACAAGCTCTCTATGGTGATTGAATCCAATAAATACACCGAGTGGCCTATACTCTTTGTTGGTGGAAAATGTTGTGTCAAAGGTCACAACATCACCAAAAAGGGCATAATCAATAACCATTCTAGAGTCTGCCCAAAATATGTTTGTTATTTGCTCATTACTATCAAGCTGAACAAGATAAAAGAAAGATGTGTCTAAGATTTGGCGTTTTTGAAATACTTTAACAAACATCCTGCGTCCCCAAACTCCATGTCTCTCCCTCGTTTAGTGCGAAGATAGTTTTTCACATCAACCCTCGTGTAACCTACGTTTTCTCTTCCCCCAGTTGTACACTAGACAAGTCATGCTTCTTGTCTACGTGTGAGGCCCGCATTGTCGGCCAACACAATTTGCTGAGCTTGGACGTCGCTTATTTGCCTATGTGACCGTATCAAGTGAGTACACTCTGCAAAGTGGAGTGGATGGGAATGCATTGGCTCAAAATCATACACAAAATATTTACCGCTCTCTCGAACTAATTTGATTCCCATTCGGGCATGACAGTCCATCCTCGTTTCAGGCCTAGGCTTTTTTACTAATTCCAGCCGTTTATCTTTTGTCGATGTCCCTCTTTTGCACAACAAAAACGTGTAGAAGTTATGGAACCATCCTTCCCTTTGTTAGTAACTCTCCTACGTACACCAAAACCAATTTTTAATGCATAGATCTTCCAAAACTCCCATGCCTCATCTACATCATTAAATTCCATACCCATTTGTGGAGTCCAGTCATTACTTTGGCGATAAAATCACACAAAAACATAGTGGACAAAGTGACGTCATTAGACGATAAACTTGAATAACAAACAATAAAACAGAAGAAAAACTAACATACTTTCATGAAGACATTACTTACCTTGTGCCATCATCATCCATTTGAGAGGGAGTCTCCATTTGAGGGATAATTTCGCTGCTAGTACTAAGCATGGTAGTTACTACTCCCTCCATATTCATTTGAGAGGGAGTCTCTCAATGCCAGTGTATGAAGGTAGTTTATCTTCAAACTAAGAAAAACGTCACTTATCATTAGAAGTTAATTTATCAAAGCTACTAGAATGAGAGAGAAAAAGCACAAGAGACAAATTCCAACCAATAAGCTATCCGAGAAAAGCATCATTTCTTATTAAAAGCATCACTTGCTATAGGTATGCTGATCTAATATCGGGAAAAAGCTGTAATGCTTATCAAGGGGAAAAAAAATATTATTCATTATCATGCTAAACTTCCCTTTACAATTGTCATTTATATATATCAAAAGAAATGAAGGCCTACCCTTAAGGTACATTCTACCGAGTTCATTGTCGAGGTAGGGTGTTATAATTTTTTACATTTTTTACATTTTAACGAACAACTACCGAGAGGATTCTTAAAATGCTTCTCTCAAACAAACTAACATAAAAACAAAACAAAGAAAAAGATGAAACGTCTTCTTTTCACCAAAAGAAAATTTGTTTTAAGAGGAGCATATAAGTAACAAATACTAATCACTAAACATTATATTACCTCGCCCCAATTGCGAGTCACCCCAACTTTTAACCCACCAATAGCGAGAGTACTCGCATCGGGAAAAAACAAGAAAACTATGAGGACATGGCCTACAATGATGATGTAGACCTACAATTCCAAGTAAATAACTCACATGTATATTGAACATCCAAAAATACATTGCCTTAAAGACATCTCAAATACAACTGCATTTGGTTTCTAAGCCGCTGATTTAGCATTTGGTTTCTATGATTCAGCTTCTCCATAGAGCTCTTCGTCTATTTATGGCATCCCCGGACAAAGGTATGCATTGAGGATTTATGTCTACTTCATGTCTCATCCAACGCAGAATTTGAGAACTTCTTTTCGAGTTCATGATCTTTTTGCCCCCTTCAATCATGTTTGAAATTTCCGGGGCACACGAGTACATCTACAGACTACTTCTTTCGGCCATACTTGGCCATCCATGAGAAGGTCATCAACCGTAACTTGCTGGAGCTGAAGGTGATGGCAGGGGATTATGCGGTTTCGATGTGGCAAAAGGCAATGAGCTACGGTCAGATAAATTTTTCTTTCAAAACACCAACCGATATAAATGGATCGTCCATAGGAATTGAATCGAAATCTCTTGCACTCTTAAATTTATAATACACCGCCATAGAAGTATCTTTTTTTTTTTTACTTCTTTACGAATGAATCAAAATAAGCACAACAACGAAAATCGCCTCATAAGAACGATGATAAAAGGGCTCTAAAAAAACAGGGCCCGATAATTCAACTAAAGACTCAAAAACGATCAGATAATTTTTTTCCTCCTCTCTGTTCTTCACCAAGGAAAACAACAAAGGCCACACCAATCGGGTGCTTCTACAGCTCATCCGCGCCAATCCTCGAAAATCCACCCTTGAGTTCGGCGGACATTTAGATGCAGAGCAAAGTCCCACACTCACCAACATGAGTTAAACCAAAAAATCCTAAAAACTTCTCAAGAATGCCGAATCATAGAAACCAAATCCGAAGAAAAGAAGAGGAGATCGATCGAGCACCAACCTGTAATCGAGGAGATCCACACGGAGTCATAATCGGCGGAGAGAGAGATGGATATGTGCTCGGGTTCGAAGCCACCGATGCGCACGGAGTCGTAATCTTTTTTTAGAGAGATGGATATGTGCGCGGCTTCAAGCCACTGCCGCCCCCTGGATTTGGTGTCGGGAAAGTCGACGGCGGTTCCGCGGATGATGGCGTCGAAGAGGAGCGCCACCGGCGCAAACGGAGGAGGACGATGGAGCAAATTTGAGAGTTCCGCGGACGCCGGCGTCGAAGAGAAGCGTCACCGGAGCAAAAGGAGGAGGAGGACGATGGAGGAAGTTTGAGAGAGGTAAAAGGGAACGAGAGAGGATGCCGGCGTCGATATGTAAGATTTGAGGAGAGAGGAAATTAGATTTTTTAATTTTTTATTTAGAAGTGCTGGTTTCGCGCGCTCAAATTTGAGCTCCCCCTCTTCGGATGACGTGGCTGAATCTCAGCCTTCGGATTCAAACGAACGGCTGGATTTTATTTTATGTCACCCCTGCCATTAACCCTCTATGGCAGGGGATCCAAATCCATTAGAAAGGGGAACTTTTCTAGTGGCACTAGTAGTTGTGCTGGGCATGGAGGAAAAGGTGACACTGGATATTTTAACAGGATGGTGTGCAGTGGCGATACAGCTTATGGCAATGCAGATCTTCCATGCGAACTGGAAAGTGGAATATAAGGCCTTAACCAGACATGGACAGACAGTTGGAGGAGGTATAAATGTCATGGGATGCAGAATGAGGTCACTGGATCAAGAGGAGATAGTGGCACAGGTCCATTTCAAGCATTTAAATGATGGGGTGAGGTCCCTCTTAGATGGTAGACCGGTTGGGAGAGTTGGTCTGCTGCTTAAGTGGCTTGAAGGCTGATGTGCCGAAGACCCTTGTACTGCATTATATTTCTTGAATTAGGTAAACATCCAATGAGATCAACTTCCTTGTTGGGTGCATTACTTTCGCTCAACTGGGTCTGAAGTAGCTTTCACCAAGTTTGGCACTTTTTCCTATAATAGTAGAGTACATTTTCACTAGTCCAAGATTGGTATTGGTATGGGTTGTGTTCCAGTTGCAACCATAAAAGGCTTCATTAACGTTAGGGGAGGCGCTGGTGCCAATGGTGGTTCTGATGGAGAGCAAGGTACAATTACGAGGAAAAAAAAAATTGTCCTGCAAGCCTTTCTGGTACATTCTGTGAGGAATGCCCAATTGGTACTTACAAAGAAGTTGAAGGCCCTAAATGTGAACGTCGCATCATTATTACGAGGAAAAAAAAATGGTGGTTCTGATGGTACTTACAAAGAAGTTGAAGGCCCTAAATGTGAACGTCGCATCATTAACGTTAGGGGAGGCGCTGGTGCCAATGGTGGTTCTGATGGAGAGCAAGGTACAATTACGAGGAAAAAAAAAATTGTCCTGCAAGCCTTTCTGGTACATTCTGTGAGGAATGCCCAATTGGTACTTACAAAGAAGTTGAAGGCCCTAAATGTGAACGTCGCATCATTATTCATAGGTTCGAGAGGAAGCAAATGAAGGTTATCATGTTTAAGTATGAACTTGAGAATGTGAATTGAGGTTTAGTGATTAACTTTTGACGACAGGTCAGTTTAATTATATGATATTGACTTTTATGTCGACGACAACCAAGAAAGGAAATAGTATGAATTGTAGCCGATCAAGGATTGTATGTGATGATCGTTTGATGGTTTAATGATGTCAGAATCGAAAAGTGAATGATGGAACATTGGATAGAGACTAGATAAGTTCTCATCTTTGATGATCTGAGGAGTTGGGGTCATTCAATTGGGTGCTACAGACGATCGTCTTCTTCCCTGCATCAAGGAGACCTCAGAAAAGGTTGCTACTTCTAAAGCTAGAGAATCATCCGCAAGTGCAAGTGCAGTTGCGGGTGTAGGTACATGATGTGGACATCGAGCCCTATCGAGGAGGAGGTGCTAGGGACCCATTATCCTATCCACTAGGCCCCATCACTCGAGCCAGAGCAAAGGAATTCAAGCAAGCTGTCGGCGTCATGATTCAAGATCTTTGGAATAGAGACAATATGAATTCGAGACTTAAAGATTATGAAGCTCCTTGACGCAACAATATCACTTTTTGGTTACAATGACTTCGAGACACTTGGAAACGAGCCACTGATCAATACTCACTACTTTAGTAGTGATTGACGACGTTTTTTAGCGTTTCGGAATCATTTAGATGGACTTTTAGGCATTTTTCTATTTTTAGGCGAATTTTCATTAATTAAGGATATTTTTGTAATTTTGCCTTATTAGGGTTAGCATCCTATATAAGGGAGCTTATAGGTTTCTATTAACGCAACTTTGATTCAGAATATTATACAGAGAGGTTTTCTTCTTTGAGTTCTCTTGAAGACTAGATCTTATCAAGGTTTCCTTGTGGCGATCGAATTCAACTTATCGAGCAAGATCGCGAATTCTCTTGTTCGTGGCGTTATAGCGTTGATTGGTTGACACGGGTTCGTCAACAGGTCGCGTTCATATCGAGATTACCAATCACAGGTTCGATTGGGGGTTGAGGTTAGCAAATTCGCAACTCCTAGATCTTCATAGAACGATCAACTTCCGCAACGATTCACATCAGTACAACAAAAAAGAAAGGAGTTACGTGGAAGAAGCAGCATCTGTGCCTTAACAGGGACATGGGGTAAAAAAAAAAAAACCGATGGGGCAATTTTTTAGGCCTATAAATTCGATTTCTCCAGTGCTATCGCTGGCGAATTTTACAGTCCATTTATTCGTCTGACTGAGTGTAAACTTGACGATAATGTGGCCAATACGGAAGTGGATTTTGCTTAAAAAGACAGTTAAGGCTCGGAATCTTCATGTGGACAGGTACAATTGGATAGTGAACAGATAATGAAAGCAAAGCGCTTTCAAGAATTTTTTCTTCAACGGTTTATTTGGGAGATTATTTGTTGGCTCCAAATCATCTGGAGAGCAAAAAGGGAATTTCTTTTCAACAAGAAAGCAAGCTTGTCTTGGAACCCAGATTACATGTACTTCTTCCCCTAGAGACATCGATAACATCAAGTGGTGATTCTTGGACAATCAATTGGACAGCGTTAACTTCCTGCTTCGACGCAGTTGAATTTATGAAGAAAGAATATTTTTTTAGTACTAAAGATAGTAAAGGTAACACAGGGACTCTCCCCTAGATAGATGAGGAAAAAAACAAAACACAACACTTTGCCATTGGTTCCTTCGGTGCTTGTAGACTTAAACAAGTAGTGGTCGTGGCTATTCACACTGGAAGGATCTACTCGATTTTTTTATGTTGCCTCTGATATGTCCACAGACAGTTCTTTTGAGGGAAATGCGGATTGTAGCCCCTTAAAATTTAGTTCTTATGCTGAGTACTTTAACATAAAGATATTAGATAGTGCAGAGAATCTTAGCGAAGTACTACGTGGGGACCGTATTGAGAATTCTCCTTATGAGTTTAAGATGCGGGATCTTAAGTTGTGCAAAAATCTCGGCCAGATAACCCCTAGTGCAAAGGAAACAAATGATTTGAAAGAAAAGATTGCTGATGAATATCAGGTCAATATGAATCTTGACAACCTTCTTGTTGTCGTTCCCTTATGGAGATCAGATCAGGAGTCTACTCCTGTATATCAACTTGGTTTTCATGTTGGGCTTAAAGGCCATTATTCTGGGAGCAAAGAGGAGAAGTGCACTTACTGTCAAGTGTCACAGAGATGAAGAGACCGACTTAGGAAGAATTGTGGGTTTTGAGGTCAAGCCCTTTAGGATTAAGCATGAATATGATGGACATGAAATGAAAATACTTGGTTAACAACATGCGATTTCCTATGCAAAGCACACAGTAGCGAACTCAAACTCCCCTCAAGAGGTTGAGGAGAAAAAGGAAATTATTTTCGCACATGAGGTCGAGTTCCAGGAGAGCGATGTGAAGTGGGCTTTCTGGTGAGGATACTAATATGGATAGAATTATTAAAAGAGTACCACTGTGAGATCCTATGCCACGCAGGGACGGCAAATGAGGTGGTGGATGCTCTCAGTTGAAGGTCGGCATAGTAGCAAATATGGTGGCTCGAGAATGAAATTTCTTGAAGGAAACCTTACACTCTGAGTTTAAATTGAAGATGAATGCTTGTGAGATGATTCTAACTGCCATGAGGGTCGAGCCAGAAGTTATACAAGGAATTAAGACACTACAGCGATTGGACTCCGAAATTGTGAGATGTCAGGAATGGCGATAAGAGGAATAAGTACCCCCATCTATTCAAAGGAGGAGTAAAAGGCCAAGTTTCGGAGTCAAAACTTCTTAAGAAGGGGAGAGTTGTAAGACCCGGCATTTTCGACGGCCGATTTATTTAAATAAAATGATAATTACTGGGCCCAGAAACTTTAAGGTTCAAATGAATCTGGGGATTTATGAGTTTGGGCACGGAGAAATTCTGAGCTCGGATTAGCGACAAATGCAGATTTGGGGGTTAAGAGTTTAGAATAGTGAAGCTCATATTGAAATTTATGATGAAGTTGGACGCGATATTTAAGACCGACGATATCCAATTATTTTTTTTTATGTATAGACTTAGTTATTAAAAATTGTTCCCAACACGAAATTGGTTCACATTGAAGGCATTTTAAATAACCTTCACCTGCTTCTCCACGTGTTCACCCATGCTGCTACTCGCCCTCCTCCTCTTCTTTCTTGTTTGCCACCTCTCCCCCTACAACCTCCCCTAAATTCAACGGACTGCTCTCATCATCTCTTCTTCTTCTCGGTCCCTTCTCCCCTTCATTTTCTTTGGGCGGTAACACCCACCGAACGACACCCTCTATTTTCCCGAGCTGTGGTCGACGACGCCTCAGCACGACAATGGTTCCTCGAGCTGCTTTTTCCTCAGCTCAGTTCTCATCATCGCCCAGCTCTCTTTCACTCTCTACCCGATGGTGTTTCTCGCTCGTGGCATCAAGGAGGAAGGTGAAGCTCGGCACGGCAATGGGTCCTGTTCCTTGAGTTGTTCTTCGTATGAAATCGAGGCAAGTGATTTCTAACCCATTTACTAGCTCCTTTAATATGGATCTTGCCGGTGAGCGGGGCGGCTGAGAGTTGTCAGATTTGGCTGTTGTTAGTGTGTAACGGAGAGAAGAGTGGTAAGATGATTTGGTGCATGACGAATAGGGACGATGGGTGTTGCGATACTGTGCGTCGTCCGCGAGGGGACCGAGGCGCCTGAGGGTGGTGCGGCTCGGGTTCCTCTGTCCGGTATGGAGAGTCACCATTTTTATTCACTTGACACTAACTGGAGGCATGGGACAGACCGGGAGTTGAACATCGCCTTGGGTCCTCACGAATTTAGGGGTGCCGACTTGCGTTAGTGCATGCGTCCCTTGTTCGCTAAGTCTGACTCCACCATCTCGAGATATTGGCAAGCGACATGGATTTGTATTGGATGCAGATATATTTATGGAGTGGAATTAGAGGTAATGTCAGCCGTGGGGTTGAGGAGAATTGTGCTCGATCTTTGCTGTGGGATTTAAATTGAGGGATGAGAATCTGTATGTGTGGAATTGAAGGGCCGCGGTTACAGGACAAGGAAAGGGTGAGTGGGGGTTGGATGCTTCGAAGTTTAATTGTACTGAGAGGGAATGTCCAATAGAGAGATTGTAGGAAGGCATGGATCCGGCCAAAGAGGTGTTTTGGTTCTAGTGCTTGAGTGAAGCTCAGTAGGGAGGAGTGGGCAGAATTAAGGTTGGTTAGATTTTTTATCTAAGAATTGGATGTTTAACTACAATCTGGCCTATAGCCTATGCACTTTAGCTTTTAGCTTTCCCTCATAGTGATAGTAGGTCGAGTCTATACCCATTGGCGTAGGTATATATATATTGCATTGCCTTTTGCTGAAAGTATGGTTGTTGTGGGTCATGGTTTGACATATTATAACACATGCATTGGCATCATTCATGGGTATAGTCTTGCATATCATGAACAAGAACCGAGTAAGGTTCGTGGAAATGAACTTCGTGCTCGTATGACACTACCCCATGGAGTTTATGGGAAGACCCAGTTGTGTGGCTGGGTGGCCTTGCTGTGTGATTGGGTCGGTCTCAGAAGCGATGCGAGACGCATTGCAATTGCATGGCTATCACTGTCAAGGCATAATAGTGCCGACCGATATGCATCTCATATATGCACTCATGATCATGAGTTGTGGCATAGCATTTTGATATCGATTCCTACTTGGAATATGTTTTATCGAGTCGACGCAAGGTACGAGTAGCGCTATAACTCAATGCCTCCTTGAATTACCGATGCATGACTTATCATTAGGGGAAATTAGTCGGTGGTTTAGAATTCATCTTGCTGAGTTTATCTCATTCCTTAGTTGTTAACCATTTTCGGGTAAACGAACAATTAGTGAAGTTGAAGCCACGATTGGCTATGTGGTGAAGGAATTGGCTCTAATTTTTGACAAGTTGACTTCAGAGTTGGGGTTAAGCTCGAGCTACTATAGGCAATACTGGAGGAGGATGATTGGGGAAACAGGTTGTTACATGAGAGGCCGACGAGGGGTGAGCTAGTCGGGGACAATAGAGGGTTGAGGTCGTAGTAGAGGTCGAGGGAGGAATGATGGTGTTGAGCGTTAGGATAGGCGGAGGAGCCGCATGTATGGGTTTGGGCGGAAAATGAAGGAAGAGAAGGGAGGGGGTTCCACGAATGAAGAGGAGGCTTTATATAGAGGATGAAGGGCAATGACGGTTTAGGGGAGGGTCTAAAGGTGGTCTAAGGGCTTCGCAATTCAAATTGCAAACCAACTTTACTATAAGCAAATTTTGTACTCTAATGTTCCACCAAATAAAACACGAGCCGTCCAATTTTTTCATGCCCAAAATATTAAGCTCTAAAATTCTATTGCTCATCAAATGATATCCCCCAATGTCACTTTCGTTACTAAACTACCCGTAATTTGAATTTGACAAAAAATTTGGCTGACACACCACCTCCCGCTGCCACCCACCGTGTTACGCCCCGCACCCATTAGGCACGTCAACATCCCTTCTTAGTTGTTAAATTGTGACGTCTTAGGACATGTCACCGACACATTTAAAATTTTATCTTTTAATTAAACGCATGTGGAACGTGCTACTTCCCCAAACAACATTTAAACGACGGTAAGAATAGCACAGTAGGTAGTCAAATCAATCAACATCATCAAAATAACACTTTTATTTATTTATCTCGTTAACCTCGAGAAATACATATATACAAGCCCTACCTCAAGGCCACTTCCTACAACCATAAAAAAAAAACTAGGTTTAGATTAGGGTTAGCACTACTCCATGCTAACTCAAAAAGGGATCCACGTCCATTTCCAGCTTTCCATAGTTAAGGAATTGAAAAAATGGTTAATAACAATGGGTGGGATATAAAATCTCCGTGAGTCAACGCCTAAGTTTGAGTAGAGGCATTGATTCGCTTAGAGCGGCCTAAGCATACATGTCAATGTCGATAATAGATTAATAGCGTGTGACTCTCACAACCCTATAGTTACCACATGATTAGGCACAACTCAATAGTTAACCATCAATCACATGTCGGCGTATCCCGCCTTAACTCATATATTATACAGATTACTCAACCTGACATTCAACCACTTACAAATCAAGGCTTACAACCGGAACACTAATAACAACTTTCATGCCAAATATGCAATAAATAAATTGCATGTGATCAAACTTGCGGTAAATAAATTGCACGTGATCACCTACACACAATTCAATCACCATCCTTGAAAGTTGCCAATCAATTTAGTACATAAGCCAATTTATATGGCTATTCCCAATATCGACATCACAATTTAAGCATAGAACAATAAGAAATAAGTATTAAATCTACACAATACTATTAGTGAAAGTAATAAATCGATAGATTATCGTCAAACCTTGATAGCTTATCACTCAAATCCCGATAGCTTATCGTTTAAACTTCGATAGACTTATTGCCCAAACGTCGATAGCTTATTGCCCAAACCTCGATAGTTTATCATAAAATAACGATAGCTTATCGTCCAAACCTCGATAGTTTATCGATCAAGGTAAACTAACCCAACCATGGTTAACAAAAGTAACTATGGTTAATATAAAGTAACTACAGTTAACTAAAAGTAACTATGGTTACTTTGACTAACTAGGGTTAACTAACCCAACCGTGGTCGATTAACTTAATCCAACCATCATTAACTAAACTAACCTACAATTAACATAAACTAATCTATCCCTAAACGTAATTAACGACCTAATTAGAGATTAGATATTAACTCACAAATAACAATCGATGACGACGAACAATCGGCGGCGACGACTCGAGCGTGACAACGACGATCCTTGGCGACTCTTGGCCTCTTGGCTCGGCACGACGGTCGGAAGCTTAGGCTTAGTGGTGTTGCATGGCTTGGAGATGACAACCCACGGTAGCGCAACAATGAATGACGAACGGAAGAGCTTGAATCGACGCCGAACAAATCGGGTCTCCACCAACCAGCCTCTATTCTGCTCAAACCCACAAAAATTCCAAGGTTTCTTTGAGAATGACCCCTAGATCCGAGTAGCCCTCGATCTTACGGTTGCATCTAGGAGAATACGGAGCTCAATTCACCCTCCATACGAGCTCAAACGAGTGAGTTCTTCTTAGGCGCGTGCGAAAACCCGAGAAAGAGAGGGAGCTCACGATGGGGAGGTTTTGGCCGAAAATTGCAAGAGAGAGAGGTATATTATCTCATTTTTGGCTTCTTTGAGCAAGCCTAGCTCAAGATAAGAAACCCTCCATCAAGACCATGCAACAAAAGTCTTCTCTCATGATGGTTTCTTGGCTTTTCTTCATAAAGCAATAAGGGTATTTTAGTCATTTCACAAACAAGGGTAAGTTAGTCATTTGACACAAATGATTGAGGGTACTTTGGTAATTTAGCATCAAGGGTAATATGGTAATTTTGCAAAGGAGTAGAATAGTCATTTCTAGGCAAAATGGCAAAATAATAAATTTATCTTTAAGGGCAAAATGGTAAATTCACTTCTAAGGTTCGGCTAGGATTAGGCTTAGGTACGAATTGTCTCGGAGCTTCGATTCAATGACTCAATTATCCCAACTTGATTTTCCTTCATCCTCGAAAATCCAATATTATCAATCAAACCGAAATTTATGGTTAAAATCCATCAAATTTATTTATCTTACAAACGTTAAATTTTTGAGATGTCACACATTGCTTACCGTCGGCTATCCTCGCCCATCGCCGCACCGCTAGTCATCGCCACCCATTGCCGCCCATCACCCATTGCCCCCAAGCCTCGACCACCGCTCACCGGCACCCACCGCTAACCTTTGTTGCCCACTAGCACCCTCTGCTGGCCGTCGCAACCAGTGCATGCCGCCACAAGCACCACTACCATCAAAGTAAAAAAAATAATATTTTTTATTTTTAAATAGTAAATGATATTTTCTAATAATGAAAATTATTTTTTTAACAAAATTTTAAAAAATTAAAAATCAAGTAAAAATTTTTTGTAGAAGATTTTGTATTAATAATATTTCGGAAAAGTAGAAATTTTCAATCGTTATCAAATGAATTTATATTCCCGGAACATAAATTTTATGTTATTATCAAAAGCATTTTGTTCTAAAAAACTCATCCAAAAACTAGAAATAATTTTTTTTCTAGCCAAAAATTGATTCCAGAAATAGAATAGTTATCATACGCGCCTTAATTTTCTGGGACGCAGGTGGGACATAAACTATATGAGTAATTTAGTATTTTAAACCAAATGAGGAAATAACCGTTTCATCATGAATTGCTTTGGAATAAAATTACCATTCTTGCGAACTTAACATGCAATTGGAGTTGCCATCGACATTATAAAGAGAACTTAAAAACGTTACAACATTCAAGCACAAACAACCTCCAAGATAAATTCCGAGCATGTTTGCTTGGGCTTAAAAAGAGCGAAAAATATTTTTTTTGACAAGTAAATGTCATGTTATTATTCGAATTTTTGGAAAATCATGAAAAAAAAAAATGCATGCGACTCTACGTGTTGCTCGAATTCCAAGAAATCCAAAACACGTAAGCCATTTTATCTAAATTAAGGAAAAATTCAAGGTCGGGCCAAATAGGTCCGCTATACGTTTGCCGATCAAGAGTTTGATTATAATCGTGATAAGTCGTCTCGAAAATGTACGAATAAAGATCTGACTAGTGCAGGCACGGGACAACAAGACGCTGTGTTTAGGGACAAGATTGGCAAGGAAAAAGAATTAGCATAATTCTAGAAAGTGTCCAAACTAAATTGTAATTAAGCTATATATATTTATTCTCCTAGGTTTCCTTCGGTCGGAAGGACCTGGAAACGACGACCGCCGCCCAACTTTGACGGCTTCAGCTCCAGAATTTTAATCTCAAATTTTTTTTTTTTTTTTGGTTTTATGCAAATTTTTTCATTTACTAATTTTGCAGCAGAGATCCGTTAGAGGCAAATAGTCGCACGTCAGCGCGTAAATACGCAAAAAAAAAAAAAAAAAAATAATTAAAAGAAGCAGCTGGTTCTGGTTATGGAAACCGTGGACCCCACACGACCGATCACGGAATTCAAAAATTCAAAAAGTTTCAAAACGCGGATGAGAATTCCTCTCCCCGTGCGGACGACCGCACTCGATCGCTCCTCCAACCGATGCGCATCTGGCGCATTATATCACCCGGCACCGGCCGTGACGTTTCCCCAAAAGAACAGCCAACCCCAGCCCGAGAAAAATTCTCCCACGCGAACGCCGTCTCTCTCTCTCTCTCTCCTCTCTCTCTCTCTCTCGCTCTGTCTTCGCGTTCTTCTCAAGTCCAAGCTCTTCGGACACCGATCGACGCGCTCGGTCTCTCTGTCTCTCTCTGTCCCTCTCTCTCTCTGGCCTCCGCGAGCTTAGAGTTTGGTTTCTGAAGTAGTGGCAGTAGTAGTTCGGGTTAAGCTCGGTTGAAGGTGCGAACGATGGCGACGATGGAGAGCTTGATCGGGTTGGTGAATCGGATCCAGAGAGCTTGCACGGCTCTCGGAGACTACGGAGGCGGGGACAACGCTTTCTCTTCTCTCTGGGAAGCGCTTCCCACTGTTGCCGTCGTTGGTGGACAGGTCTCTCTCTCTCTCTCTCTCTCTCTCTCTAGATTTCCTTCACTCTTGTCTCCAAGGCGGCATGGGGAAATTGATTATCGAGTTTCTGGCGGGCGATATTTGGGAGGAATGTCTTTTTCTTGGTTGCTTTTTGTCTTATAAGAGACAAGACGGTGGTTAATCTCGCGAGCCTCTTGTGAAACGAAACGGAAACCCTTCTTTTAAGGGAGGAGAGAGAAAGTGATCAAGAAAGCGGGAAATTGGCAGGGTTCCCAAGTGTAAATTAGTAAAACACGATGGATCTGTAAGCTTAGATGCTAAGGGTTAATGCCGAGGCGGAATGTCTCTCTTAGTGGATGAGTTAAGTCGTGAAGGTTGGACTCAGGGGGATTGTCTGACCGGTTGTTCAATTACGTTCTGAGTGCAGAGTTCAGGGAAATCTTCAGTGCTTGAGAGCATCGTGGGCAGAGACTTTCTACCTCGAGGATCTGGTTCGTGCTCGGAACATTTGGCTCATCGATTCAAACATTTGATACAACTAAGCAGAGTGTCTTGTTGGATTGTTTGCTGAGGTTTTCTTTTGATAATGGCAGGTATTGTGACAAGGCGGCCTTTGGTGTTACAGCTTCATATGACAGAACAAGGATCACAAGATTATGCAGAGTTCCTTCACCTGCCCAAAAGGAAATTTTCTGATTTCGGTATAACTGTTTTCCTTCTGATTCAATTTGATTAATGTACTTACTTGTTGCGCTTTTGTTCCCGAGGTACTGAATGAAATTTTGCCTTCTGTTCAGCAAAGTTGCACTGCATTAATGGATAAAGTGTCCCCAATGTGCAACATGTCAGGAATAACTATCAAATCATTGAGCACGAAGTTTCTCTCACTAATAAAGTGACTAATAATGACTTGACATAACTTTTGAGTTCCGGCTTATAACCTCTCAGAGCATGTCTATGATGCACTGCTTTATCTTAGTTGTCCCTTCTTCCTCTTTTCTGCCTCCACGAAGTCATCTCATAGCTTGTCTTACCGTTGGAGCTACAATCTGTTTCTGACGTCACGTAGAAGTGACACTAAGCCAAAATGAGAGAAGACCGGAGGAGTCCGCGTCTCTAGTTTCTAATCTGTTGCAGGTTTTGGTGCTCTCCGGCAATTATTGAAACTGATGGCTGCTGGTTCCATTGACAGTCCTCCAATCTGTTTAATGTAGCTCAGGATTATTTCTGATTATTTCATGTGTGGCACCTTTTGGACAATAGCATGGGACAGTGACCCCCCTTAAAATTGGTCTTTACTTTCCAGAACTGATTGCTTTCTTATGTGGAACTTAAGTGAATGTAGCTGAGCTATGCCACTTCTGTTTTCTAATAGTTATCTGCATGGATTGATTTGTAACTTGTCTTGCGTCTGCTTGAAATTTTAAAATGTTTTAGGTGACATTGTTCAGACTATTCTATATTTCTTGTGCTCTATTTAGAATAAACTCATTAGGACGGCCCTTTTTTTCTGTGCACATTACTATTCTCAGTGTCAACTTCCAGTTTTTGCCCATCCATTGATAAAATCATGACTGTGCTCCCTGTTGCTCTATTTCTTATCCTGACACCATAATTGCCCTTGTAATTTCAGCGCTTGTCCGGAAAGAAATTCAGGATGAAACTGACAGAGTAACTGGGAGGACAAAGCAGATATCTCCTGTTCCAATTCATCTTAGTATATACTCTCCAAACGGTATGTTTGAGCATGTGTTCTTGCTAGTCCCAATAGATACTTTGATGTTTTTGTTCATTATTCTGCACTCGTAGAATTTCGCAGCGCTAGGTCCTATTAGTTTTTATTTTTGGGTATGACAGGTCCTATTAGTTGTTGTAAGAGAAAACATGGGTTTTTTTTTTTTTTTGTGGTTTCTTTAGCTTTACGTTTTGTTGCCTTGAAATGATTTACAGAATTTTATTCTGTTGATTCATTTCTTTTGTTGTTTCTTCCTCCTATAATTTATTTCTTGCTATCTAACTATGTAATACAAAACGCTATGTTGACTGCCGATGTACATGTCTTTGTTAGGATTGAATGTTTTCGTTGTCCCAAAATGCAGGTTTTGGCTTTTCTATAAGACTGATTTGCATATAATTGATCTGTCAAAATGTAGGTTTTAGGTTTTTCCATTTTTGTACGTAAAACTGACTGATTCACATTTATTTTTAACCTTAGACATGTATTGGTAAATCTGATTTCTTAGCTTTGGCATCTCATTCCATAATTGCACTTTATTTTATCTGCTCCTCTTGAACTTTTTGTTTGTCTTTTCTGCAGTTGTCAACTTAACCCTGGTTGATTTGCCTGGTTTAACGAAGGTTGCTGTGGGTATGTTTCTTGTTTAGTTTAACTTAGCATTACACTTTTACCCAATATGTTTTCCTTGTACTGAGAGATTTTTCCTCTTCAGAGGGACAGCCTGAAACTATTGTTGAAGACATTGAAAACATGGTTCGAGCATATGTTGAAAAGGTAATGAGATGTTGCCCATTTTCTAGATACACTTGTTTACTTTGAAGTCTTCAAATGGCCAGGCCATATTATATTGTTCTATGCAATGTATATGGCTGTTTCATGAGGCATAACTTCTGATCAAGTTGAAGGAAAATATCAGCCGTCTCTGTTTTTCTTTCCAGTGCTTGCATGTTGTCAGGCTTATAGCTAATGTTGAATGAACCCGCAAAAGGATGTGATAATTTTGGTGAAGCAGTTTTGGTTTGCCTTATATCTTGTTCAGGAGTTAGAATCTAAGAGTTGCAGGCTTCTTTGCTTAAGGTTATGTTATTACTGGTTATGTATTTACAAGTTTTTGTGAAACAGCTTGGTCAGAGTGATGATTAGTAGGTAGTTGTAGTTCATTTTGTTGAAATCTTTGGATGGTTGTTGACTATTTTCATATTAAAGGCATGTTTTTGGGCATCGAAAATAGCTGAGACTGAGATGATCGTAATTCTGTGCTTCTGCACTAATTAGACTTGCGTTTTTTGTAGCCTAATTGTGTCATACTAGCTATATCTCCAGCAAATCAGGATATCGCAACTTCAGATGCGATCAAACTTGCCAGAGAGGTGGATCCTACAGGTTGGTCTGCTTGTCTGATGACAATTACTAAACTTCTTTTTTCAGATGTGGATGTCATTAGTCATAATTCACAAGGATGTCTTCATCAGGTGAAAGGACATTTGGAGTGTTGACTAAGCTGGATTTGATGGACAAAGGAACTAATGCTCTGGATGTACGCTCTCTCTCTCTCTCTCTCTCTCTCTCTCTCTCTCTCTCTCTCTCTCTCTCCGTGTGCATGCACATGCTTATCTCTGCCCCTGGGTATCTGTATGCGTGATTGTGCCTGTCTTTTGAGATATTCTGTATGCTATTTCTTTTGCTACATTTAACCTTTTTTGGGGATAAAGATCACCACCCTCACTTTTTCCTATGTGCATTTTTCACACTCAGGTTCTCGAAGGAAGATCTTACCGGCTGCAGCTTCCTTGGGTTGGTATTGTGAATCGATCACAAGCTGATATCAATAAAAATGTGGATATGATTATTGCAAGGCGCAAGGAGCGTGAATATTTTGCAACGAGTCCTGATTATGGACACTTGGCCAGTAAAATGGGTTCAGAGTATCTGGCAAAGCTCTTGTCAAAGGTTTGACAAATATTTACATCATCATGAGAGTTCTATTACTTTGGAAGGATTTATTTCTAACAAAGTGATCTTGGTTCAGCACCTGGAGTCTGTAATTAGGGCACGCATTCCAAGTATTACATCCTTGATTAATAAGAGCATTGATGAACTTGAATCAGAAATGGATCATCTTGGCAGGCCCATTGCAGTTGATGCCGGGGTGAGTATTGTGTAAATGTGCAATTATTGATGGAATTGGTGCTCCTTTTGCTGTGGTTAACTGAACTCTGTTTCTGTAGGCTCAATTATACACTATCTTGGAGCTTTGTCGTGCATTTGATAGGATCTTTAAAGAGCATCTGGATGGAGGGTAAATAAATACCTTCACTTTTATCTCTTGCCCCTTCCAGATTGATGGCATTTGGTGGTTGGATAACTTTTTCTGCTTTTTTGTTATACTTTATGATTGTTTGTGTAATTTCTATGGAAAAAAAAAACTTGTATTACTGTCCGAACTTTTCTCCATCCAAATTATTATTGGTTTGTTGGTTGTACCCTGTCCATCAATTTGTAGGCAACTGTTTTGTGGATAATATACAATTGGAGTATGGTCAGGGGGTGATAGTTTGAAAGAAAAATTATGGGTCCTCAACATTCTTGATCTGGTCAGCTTTACGTAATACATGTTCCCATCACCTTCAACTGTGATCTTTTGTAGTAACATGGAACACGGGTGTATTCTTAACTTTTTACCTGTTAGCTGAAATTGTTTTGGTGACAAAAACTTGAAATTACTTATTTCTTCTATGAGAGAAAGCTTCTAAATGCTGATCAATAAAATGTTCCTTGATATATTTCAGTTATATGTAGCTTATATTCATTCCGTCTCTCTACTGTGTATTTCCTAAGTCGGTTGTTTGCTGTCCTTTTCAGGCGACCAGGAGGTGATCGTGTTTATGGAGTTTTTGATAACCAGCTTCCTGCTGCTTTGAGAAAGCTTCCATTTGATCGGCATCTCTCTGTTCATAATGTTAAGAAGGTTGTCTCAGAGGCTGATGGTTACCAACCTCATCTGATTGCTCCAGAGCAGGGTTACCGGCGGTTAATTGAGGGGTCTCTGAACTACTTTAGAGGCCCTGCTGAAGCCTCGGTGGATGCTGTAAGTGGTTTTTTTGTGTGTAGAATCTAATGATGTCTCTAATTCTTCGGACTTCGAAAATTTATGTGTTACATCACAGGTGCATTTTGTCTTAAAAGAACTCGTGAGGAAGTCAATAGGTGAAACAAAGGTAATTTGGAGATTTGAAGTGGTGGCCCTAGTTATATTCACATCCCACACTTTGCATTAAGTTGAATTGTGGTCACCGATGAAACAGGAGCTTAGGCGCTTCCCAACTCTGCAAGCTGAAATTGCTGCTGCAGCTGGTGAAGCTTTAGAAAGGTTCCGGGAGGAGAGCAAGAAGACAGTGGTACGCTTAGTGGATATGGAGTCTTCATACTTGACAGTGGAATTCTTTCGTAGACTTCCTCAGGAATTGGAGAAAGGTGGAAATCCTGCTACCTCGACGGTGGACCGATACACAGAAGGGCACTTCAGGAGGATAGCTTCCAATGTGTCTTCCTATGTTGGCATGGTGTCTGAGACCCTTAAGAACACAATTCCCAAGGCTGTAGTGTATTGTCAAGTGAGAGAGGCCAAGCAGTCTTTGCTAAATCACTTCTACGTACAAATAGGAAAGAAAGAGGTTCGTTCTCTCTCACTCTGTCTCTGTCTCTGTCTCTGTCTCTGTCTCTGTCTCTGTCTCTGTCTCTCTCTCTCTCCCCACACGCGCACACACTGAGAACAGGACATAGAATGAGGAGTTATCCAGAGGGCAGAGAGGACTGATGAATTTTAATTACTTGGACTGAGTCAAAATGGTGCGGTCTAACAGTGTCCCCTTCCCAAAATCCAGAAGGCAGAGGGTGAAAAAAGTAGATACGCAATTTCTTCAGGAGCTGGAGCATCTGCACCATTGTTAAAAGCATGTCAACCTAGGTGGACTAATGAAAGTGTGCTAGTTTTTCATGGGTCTCACTCTTTAGGGTGATGTGCTACCTTGCTGTCGTAGGGAAGGGGCTGTCATCATCCCATTCACTTCTTACAAGTGATGGGCTGGTGTAACATGAAGTGCAATGACGGTCAATTTGGAAATACTTGTCTAGGCTGAATGTAATATCTTTTCTAGTCAAAGTTCTCCGTACTCGGGAGAGGGAAAGCCTTTAGCGTACACATATTTCTTCAAGCATTCGGCTGCTTTTTAATGGTTATGGTTTTCATTCCTTCCACAGGGTAAACAGTTGGGGCTAATGTTGGATGAAGACCCGGCATTAATGGAGAGGAGGCAACAATGTGCCAAGAGACTTGAACTATACAAGGCAGCACGGGATGAGATTGATTCCGTTTCATGGGCTCGATGAAGTTAATTCCATGTACTAAAATTTTCTGTATGATAGCATTCGTAGACTCGGGTGATTTGTTGACTGATGAAGCCTTACTCATTTTTTCAATCACATGTCTTATAGATAGATACAGATGTCTGTATTGTTTTTCGAAGGATGCCCAGCATATCCGTCCGTGCACATGATTTTCTCCCAGTATCTGCGCAGTTTATTCATTAGATTGTACATAAACTTCATCTGTCTCTGTATGGATTGAAGATTCGTAGCCTGATCGGGTGCCTAGCTATTTTCCCCCCTCAATTGGTGACAACTTTTGTGGGTGCAGTGTCCTCTCCGGTGGATGAACTGTCGTATCTCGACGAGGTACTAAGGATGGGTCTAACATTTCGGGTCTCGGAACCCACCGAGACCAACAATTTCTTCGCCTCTCTTCTTTCATAAATCGATTTGAGCGTGCTTTTAAAATTTTGACCATCGCATATTCAAACCGACTCACAAAATACGAATTAAAGAGTGGATCTTGACCGGCTTTGCCACCTTTGGCTAGTAATGGGTTGAAATTGGAACATTCTAGGTCCGCTGATAAATCAATTTCAGCTTGCTACGAACATTTTGGGGAGCCGATATTTCACCTAGCCAAATGAATATGAGTTGTCCTCGTCATAAATGCATTCGGCCACCGCTAGCTTGCAATGGCTACACCCATTTGGTCACCTCCAGCTAGTAAAGGGCTGGAAATTGTTCTATTTCACACCAAGCAAGGCTTATATTTAAGTGGCAATCTACTTTTGCTTTGCGACCAACCTGCTTTTGAAATTCTAGCTCTTCATATTCAATTCGCCGGGCTAAATATGAGTTAAAAACTGGATCCTCAATCGAATTTGCCACCTCTACCGATTAATGGGTTGAAAATGGATCAAAGCTACTGAGACCAAATTGGGTTCGGCTCAATTTATATAGATTAAGTTGGGTTTTAAAGATTTAGTGTGCCGATGTTCTTCCTGAAGAAAACAAGAAATTGAGTTGCTGAAGCATATTTTTCATTGATACACTATACAGTATAAATAGGAGTATTGTCACCTATAACTATGGTGGAAATAAAAGATAATGATATGATTTTACACAATAACAAATTAGAAAAAGATAACAACTTGATCTACATGATAAATAAATAGCAAATTAAAAAAAGATCCCCAAATGTTCAACTCACGGATAGTCCGCTTGATGTTCTATCTTCATGATTTGTAAAAAATTCTACATTGTGACCATTATGATTTTTTGCCTTTTGATTTATTACTTCAATACTCCCCTTCAAACCGGGTAATAGGGAGGACCGGAGACCGAGTTTGGTTCGTAAACTGAAAAACCTCTCTTGAGTCAATGGTTTGGTGAAAATATGAGGAATCCGCAAGGAAGAGGGAACATACCGAGTTTCAACAGAACCAAGAGCAACCTTTTCCCGAGCAAAATGGTAATCGGTCTCAATATACTTTGTCTGAGCATGAAAGACTAGATTAGTTGTGAGATGAAATACGGTCCGAGCCGAGAAAAGTACAATAACCGGTGGTAGAACGTCGGGTGAATTTGCACCCAGCCTAGTCTACATCGGAAAATCCAAATAAATGGAGAGAACAACGAGATAAAATGCGAAGTCCGAGGTGTAAAGTACCGCGTATATATTGCAAGATACGTTTTACCATATGATAGTGAGCAATAGTTGGAACATGCATATGTTGGCATACCATGTTGACCTCAAGTGAGAGATTCGGACGGGTGAGAGTAAGATATTGAATAGTGCCGACAATGCTTCGAAAATGGGATGGATCAGCATAGGGCTTATTGTTGAAATATAATGCGTGGAAACTAACTCGGATCTTGCAAATAAATCAATGCGAAAAGCCCAGAGCAATAACGATGAACAATAAATGACATCGGAGATTACGTGGTTCGGTCCGAATATCGGTACCTACATTCACGGGAGAGCTAGCAAGAACAATCCACTATAATCGGAGAATTGGAATTACAATCACTCAATACGCTCGTGTTTCCCGCACCTAAATTATATCCAAACCCTAAATGTTCATAAATAAACAACTTAATTAGATGTACGAAAAAAAACTCACGAACACAAAATCTGATTGTGTGTGAAGCTCTACGTGCGGCCGATCAAAGTTGCCGATTAACCCCGAGAGCTCTCTGTGCGGCTGTTCCTTTTCTTCTTTTTCTCGTGCGGCGTGACTCTTTTTCGCAGAAAAAGAACTTCTTCGTTACAGATTCTGTAAGGATTCAAGGAAAGAAAAAGAAAACCAACTCCACCTTTTGTTTGTCTTTTTCTCTAATGGGCCCCACAAGATAATTATATAAAATAAAGTGTGTGGCCTCTTTCCCTTTTTTTTCTTTCACTCGGCTGAACAAGCCCCCCTCACACAGTAAAAGAGAAATCTAAAAAGTCAACTCAACTTGGCCAAATCTTCAATATATCAAGATTTCCTATCTTCGTAACAAACTGATTTATATCCGCAAACAATTTAAACTCGAGAGAATTGTTAATTTAAACTCGAGACATAAATTAACAATTCTCCACCTTGGCTCGATGTTTAAAAGCCAAGTCAATAATGCTCATCATTCATGTTGCTCTCCCAACGCCTCCACGAGCGCTCACTCTCTGCAAACGCCAATAGTACTCAAGCAAAGCTTGAGCTTCGCCAAAGGAACAGGCTTAGTCATCATGTCCGCGGGGTTCTCCGATATCGCTATCTTTTTCACAATAACTTTACCCTTCGCTAAGACATCTCGGATGAAGTGGTACTTGATATTGATATGCTTCTTCCGCTCATGATAAACTGGATTATATGCCAGATAAATCGCACCTTGGTTATCACAGTGTATATCAACACTTTTCTGTTCTAACCCAAAAGTCCATGAGCAAACCTTGCAGCCATATCGCCGCTTTCGCTACAAAGGTTAGTGCCATGCACTCCGCCTCGGTCGATGACAAAGCCACGTGGTCCTATAAGGACGCCTTCCAACTAAGCGCACCACCTGCAAGCGTAAATACGTACCCGGCTAAAGACCCGCACTCATCCAAGTCACCTACATGATCATAATCCACAAAACCAGTAGTCTCACTGCCATCACTGTCCCTCTAGTATATTATACCAACGTCTATTGTCCCCTTCAAATATCCGAGGATCCATTTCACGCCTTTCCAATGAGTTTTACCCGGACGCTTTATATGACGACTAACTACACCGACAGCTTGTGAAATATCGGGCCTAGTGCATACCATAGCATATATAATACTACCCACGGCACTAGAATAAGGAACGCGAGACATATGCTCCTCCTCCTCCTCGGTCCGCGGCGATAACTTAACCGAAAGTTTAAAATGCTTTGCTAATAGAGTACTCATAGACTTCACTGATTGCATATTAAAACGTGCGACAATTTTCTCAATTTATTTCTTTTGAGATAGAAGTAATAATCCTGCATTCCTGTTACGTAAAATCTCCATATCCAAAATTTTCTTTGCAGCACCTAAATCTTTCATCTCAAACTCAGCACTCAACCGCCTTTTCAAGACATCAATATCGGACATATTTTTCGCTGCTATCAACATATCATCAACATATAACAGCAAATATATCAAAGACCTGTCCTCTAATCTCCTAAAATAAACACAGTTATCCATCTGACTCTTTGAATAGTTTTGACTAGCCATGAAAGCATCAAAACGCTTATACTATTGCCTAAGAGATTGTTTCAGTCCATATAATGATTTCTTTAACAAGCAAACATGGTCTTCCTTACCCGGAATAGCAAATCCCTCCGGCTGCCTCATGTAAATCTGCTCCTCCAACTTACCGTGAAGAAACATTGTTTTCACATCAAGTCGCTCCAACTCGAGATCCCGTGCAGCAACTAAGGCAAGTAAAACACGAATAGAAGTATGTCTTACCATATGAGAAAACACCTCATTGTAATCAATGCCCTCCCACTGGGTATACCCCTTTGCAACAAGTTTCGCTTTATACCTTGCTGCCTTGACACCGGGAATGCCCTCTTTCTATTTGTAGACCCATTTACTTCCGAGAATCTTCTAGCTCTTGGGTTCTTTAACTAACTCCCATGTCCGATTTCGATGGAGTGATTCCATCTCTTCACTCATAGCTCCTAGCCACTGCGGCGTCTCAGAACTAGCCATCGCCTGAGAATAAGACGAAGGCTCATCCGTCTCCACCTCGTCACCTACGGTCAAAGCATATGCAATATCTATATAACTATAACATACCGGTGGTTTAATTTGTCTTCTTTGTCTGTACGTGGCTATACTATGCTGCGGCTGTATTGGTTGTTCATTATCACCGCCTTCAGGAACTGCGGCCTCATCTGTAGTCTCAACATCTGTTACCTTTGAGGTCTCCGGAGTCTCCACCTGAAGCTCCACCTTACTACTAACACCATGATCCGTCTGCTCTGCTGGTTGTGTCTCGGAACTCCTTGTCGAAGCATTACGGTCTCATCGAAGATCACATCTCTGCTGATTAGAAAACTGGGTGATCTGGGATCGGTGCACCACAACCGGTAGCCTTTCACCCCATGTGCATAACCCAGAAATATGTACTTCTTCGACCTCGGCTCAAGCTTACCATCACTCGCATGAGCATACGCAGGACATCCGAATATTCGTAATCCGGAATAATCAACAGGTTTCCCCGACCATACTTCCTCTAGAGTCTTCCACTCTATAGCAAATGATGGAGATCGATTAATCGGGTAACGTGCCATGTTCACTGTTTCGGCCCAAAATTCCTTGCCTATTCTAGTATGCGAAAGCATGCTCCGAGCCCGCTCAAGTAAAGTTCTATTCTTCCGTTCTGCCACGCCATTCATTTGTGGTGTCCCGGGTCTTGTGCGGTGTCTCACAATCCCTTCTCTCTCGCAGAACTCGATAAAATCTTTACTACGGAACTCCATGCCGTTATCGGTTCTCAAGCACTTGATCCGTTTATCCGATCGCTTCTCAATCAATGCCTTAAATTTCTTGAACCTATCAAACACATCAGATTTGTGCTTCAGAAAGTATACCCATACCTTCCTGGAATAGTTGTCGATAAATGTCGGTATATAACGGTCACCTCCTTTCGAAGGAATAGGAGATGGGCCCTAGACATCTGAATGAATATATTCTACCGGTTGCTTGGTCGAATGAATACCCGTAGCAAACTTAATCCTACGCTGCTTCCCAAAGATGCAATGCTCACATAAGTCTAACTTACTTGTCTTCCGACCCTTTAACAACCCTCTATCGACAAAGATCGTCATACCTGCCTCACTCATGTGTCCTAGACGCATATACCATAAACGAGTTAAATCAGAATCCGACTCACCCGATGAGACTGCAGCGGCTCCTTTCACGGTCTCTCCCAGTAGATGATAGAGAGAACTCACTTTCTTCCCTTTCATCACTGTCATAGCACCTCGAGAGATCTTTAGCACTCCACCCGCAACGGTGTACTTACACCCGATATCATCAAGTGTCCCTAGAGAAATAAGGTTCTTCTTAAGCTCCGGTACATGCCTCACGTCGGTTAATGTGCGCACCACGCCATCGTGCATCCGAATTCGAACTGTCCCTATCCCCACACCCTTACAGTGTGTGTTATTCCCCAACGTAACTCTACCACCATCTGCAGTTTGATAAGTAGTAAACCGGTTCCTATAAGGCGTCATATGATAAGAACACCCCGAATCTAGCACCCATTCATCTCCTAACGAACCTACGGTCACACACAAAACAGCCTCTGCATCACTAGTGCTCTCTTCAGCAACGTTTGCCACACTGGTTGTGGCTTTCTGCTTATCACCTCTATTTCTCAACTTAGGACAATCTCTCCCGATGTGCCCTTCCTCGTGACACTCAAAACACTTCACGCGTCCCTTGGACTTTCTATGGCGTGACTTAGATCTACTTTTACCTATACTGCTACTGGACCCTCGTTGTTGCTCTCTACCCCGAATCACTAGTCCTCGCGCTACATCCTGCGCTAGACTATCATCTCGCAACTTTCTTTGCCACTCTTTAGAAAATAAGGCGGACTTTACCTCTTCCGAGGTAATCGTAGTACGCCCCTGCAATGATGAATCAGCAAAGTGCTCCCATAACTCTGGTAGGGAAGCCAACAACATCATGCCCCGCTATTCATCATGAAGTGTCTTACCGACAATCTTTAAATCCATCATGAGTTTATTAAATTCATCTAGGTGGGTTCCGATAGACGTATCTTCAATATATCCGAACCGGAACATCCTCTTTAAAACCGTGAGAACTGTGTGTCCAAAACCGTGAGAACCGTGTCCATTGCCATATAAACAAGCAAGACGCGTTTTCTTGGCATTGTATGGGCGACGTTCGGAGGAACAAAACCGTGAGGACTGTGTGTCGAAAGCGGACAATATCTTGCAGAGTGGCGCAACGGAACCGCGTAGGGCCCAGGCCGTTACACTTATCACCATTTTTGAGTGGTGGCTGCTTGATAGCTATCGGACTAGCAATCGGTTTACATTGCGCCATCGATGTCCGATTCAAAAGATCCAAGGCATATTTTTGTTGTGAGAGAGAGAGTCCATCGATGGATCGATTGACCTCAATGCCCAAAAAACATGGAAGAGCCCCAAGGTATTTCATGGAAAATACTTGTAACGCCCCTGACCCGACCCCGATGATATCCAACGAAGGAACTCATGCCTAATGGGGCCAGAGAAGGTCTCGGCGGTGAAGCCTAGGCATCGGCGGTGAGGTCTTGTGACGTCCCAAGCGCGTCAACCTCAAATCGTCCCACCAATTGTTTATTGCACACAAGTGATTCATGATTTACTTTCGACTTAATCCATTACACTCACAACATCGGATGAGAAGCACACTATTTTGCAACATAACTTCTATATCGTTTACATTACTTTGCTAATATATGCATCTATGTACATCATGTCCAACTATTATATGGGTGAGGGCACGTCTAGCTCCTCTAGTGGCGTGTGTACTCCAAAAGCTCGCCTTTTTTTTTCTTTTCTTTTTTTTTATGTCTATCTCATCCAAAAGTGGCATTCCCTCCAAACTTCCTCAAGTACTTTTATGCCATCCACCTTCATTGAAGCCCGGCGGGCCATCAAATTCCCTTAATGGTCCTATGAGCTCACTTCCATTAAGCCGCTACCACGCCACAAATCAGTGAGGGACCCAATAACCGACTCTCTCCTCCACAAATACGGTAGTAAGGTAGCGATGATATGTAGTTCCTTCCTCGACATCTACAATATCGATATGTGTAATTTCAATGGACATGACTAGAACAAAACGAGTCGAAGGATTAATCGGTATACCTACAAATCTGAAAGGTAAATGGGTGAGAACAACTTCTGAGTAAGTGAAAATCTAAATTCACAATAGGAGGCTAGCTGAAATCAAACCCACAAATCAAGCAAGGAATAGTAAACATGGGTCATTTGGAACCACACCATATATTTAGCCATATAGTTCTTTTGAAGGTAAGCATGCAACTTTCCATCACTCATGTACGTCCCATGCTTCTCATGAGCCCACCCATCCTTTTCCCGAACGAGGTATCTTGGCGTGCACTTTGAATATACCAAGGTATCCCGTAGGGCAATTCGAACATGACTCGATTATGTACTTACGTCGTTCGAATCGATTTGTCCCATACCAAATCTCATAGTCAAGATGCACACAATCGTCCATGGACGAGGCATATCATATCATGTCATATCATATCATTGGTTTAAGGTTCTAAAGGTGTCTCCCACGAGACTCCCGTCATCATGTAGCACTTAGTCCTTGACCATCGTATGAAAAGAGCATGCAAACCAAAATTCATTCATGCAAGATACATAAGTCGACATAGCTTTCACCCTAGCATGAGTTTAGATTAGAAATTCACTAACATATCTTGTTGGCAAGAACTTATTAATGAGATGGTGGTCGATGACGATAGGCAATGGCCAAACTACACCTCCAAATGGCATCATCGTAAATTCATAATGACCATAACAAGTTCGGAAGGCTGTCTTCGGGAATATCCTCCTATCTAATTCTTAACTGATGGTACCCATACCTTAAATCAAACTTAGAAAATACCGAGGCCCCTTGAAGTTGATCAAACAAATCATCAATTCTTCGTAGGGGGTACTTATTTTTAATGGTCACTTAAACCGGTAATCGATGTAAAGGCCTAACAATCCATCATTCTTTTTGACAAATAGTACCAGTGCACCCCATGGCAGTACTAGGCCGAATGAAGCCTTTATCAAGTAATTCTTGTAATTGTACCTTTTAACTCCTTTAATTCCGATGAAGCCATTTTATATGGAGCTTTAGAAATTGGTTTCGTACTCGAAGTTAACTCCATAGTAAACTCCATCTCTCTCTCTCTCCGAAGGCAAACCCGGTAAGTCCTTTGGAAATACATTCGGAAAGTCTCGTACTACACAAATATCCTCCAATTTAGGCTCTTATCTCGATGTATCCTTTACCGTCGCTAAATACCCTTGGCACCCATCATTAAGGAGTTCAATTGCTCCTATTGCTAAAATTATGAGTGCTGTACATCCACATTAATTTTCGACAAACTCACAACTCGAGCATTACGGAGGATTAAAGTAGACTATCTTCCGATAGCAATCTACTTTGGCTCATTGTTGTTGAAGCCAATCCATCCCAACTATGACATCAAAGTTATACATAGCTAAAACGATTAGGTCTATCCTTCCTTCTTGACCGCCTATACAAATCGTATATTCCTCGCACACTAAAGTAGTCATAATTTCTTTCTTTAGTGGCGTGGAAACTTTTACCACTACTTCGAACGGTCTAGCTTCTATCCCCGACTAAATTCATAAATTTCTTAGATATAAAAGAATGGGTAGCATCGGTATCAAATAGGGCATGCGCAGCACAATCATTAATAAAGACCGTATCCGTTACCACGGTCTTAGACTTCTCTGCATCTTCTTGCGTAACATCGTAAATCTATCCTTGAGCTGGTGGTCATTGCGAGTTTCCTTGCGGTGCAGCTTGTTGCGGCCATTGTCTTGCTTGCGGTTGCTGCATCTGCTGCTATTGTAAACAATCTCTCATTAATTGTCCTTGTTGTCCACATCGAAAACAGGCCTCGGTACGCATTCTATAAGGCGCATTACCGTGTTGCCTTCCACAATAGCGACAAATCTCGCTTACAGCACCGTTCGATCCTTTCCTCTTTTTATTTGGAATTAGGGGTTGCTTTCCCCAATATCTCTTGTCGCGGCCCACCATTCGTGGGAGGACTTGTTCAAGATTTACAATAGGGGTCACGTGCTCCATCATATACTTTTATATCATCCGAGCTCGAGCATATAGTTTGTTATAATCCCGAAGATTTAATGGCACAACCTGGTCCCTAATGCTAGGATACAGTCCTTCCCGGACCCGCTTAGTCTTAGCTACCAATTCCTCCACCGGTCTCGGAGCATACTAATTTAGCCTCGTACTAATCTCCCGTCATATCATTTTGCTGCAACCGCATAAATTCCATCATTTTCTTATTGCGGACGCTTTTCGAAAAATATTTTTCATAGAAAGTTTTAACAAAGGCACCCTAGGTAATATCGGTGCTTATCGAAAAGACTGTTCATTTAGTAGCTTTCCACCAATAATTTGCATTACCCTGTAACTAACACTCTGCCAGTGCTACTCCATCAACTTTCGAACACTCCAAAAATGAAAATATCTTTTCTAGTTCCTCTATCCACAATTCCGCCTCATTAGGATTTCCAGTACCAGCAAATTTTGAGGGTTTCAACTTTAAGAATTGTTCAATCAAACCCCACGGATGACGTCTACCCCGACTATTTTCAGTTCCTAATATTGAGGCATTTCCGGAGGTGTTTGCCGCCAGTTGTTGAACCTATTATTGGGCTTGTTGCCCTATGAGGTTACCAATTTGGGTTAAGACTTGTAGAATACCGTTCAATCGAGGATCCTATCTTGGTGGCCTTCTATGAGACCTCATCTTCTTATATTATTAGGAAACTAACAAGGGAAAGGATATATACAACCATCATTAGAGCAAACAACCATCCAAATCAACATAGACAAGAATGAAAATCTTCAATCACATGCATGTGATGTTTCCTATTTGCTAATTCCATACTCCCGCGCACCTTATCACTCCAGGTATAACTCTGCTCCGATACCAAATCGGTTGTAACGCCCCTGACCCGACCCCAGTGATATCTAACGAAGTAACTCACCCATAATGGGGCCAAAGCGGGTCTCGGCCGTGAAGCCTAGGCATCGACGGGTGAGGCCTTGTGATGTCCTAGGCGTTTCAACCTCAAATCGTCCCACCAATTGTTTATTGCACACAAGTGATTCATGATTTACTTTCGACTTAATCCATTACACTCACAACATCACATGAGTAGCACACTATTTTATAACATAACTTCTATATTGTTTACATTACTTTGCTAATATATGCATCTATGTACATCATGTCTAACTATTATATGGGCGAGGGCACGCCTAGCTCCTCTAGTGGCGTGAGTACTCCAAAAGCTTGCCCCCCCTCTTTTTTTTACATCTATCTTATTCAAAAGTGGCATTCTCTCAAGTACTTCTACGCCATCCACCTTCATTGAAGCCTGGCATACCATCAAATTTCCTTAATGGTCCTATGAGCTCACTTCCATCAAGCCAATACTACGCCACAAATCGGTGAGGGACCCAATAACCGACTCCCTCCTCCACAAAGACGGTAGTAAGATAGAGACAATAAGTAGTTCCTTCCTCAACATCTACAATGTCTATATGTGTAATTTCAACGGACATGACTAGACCAAAACAAGTCGAAGGATTAGTCGGCATACCTACAAATCCGAAAGGAAAAAGGATGAGAACAACTTCTCGGTAAGTGAAAATCTAAATTCACAATAGGAGATTAGCCGAAATCAAACCCAAGAATCAAGCAAGCAATAAGTAAACATAGGTCATTTGGAACCACACCATGTATTTGCCCATATAGTTCTTTTGAAGGTAAGCATGCAACTTTCCATCACTTCATGTACGTCTCATGCTTCTCATGGGCCCACCCATCCTTTTCTTGAACGAGGCATCTTGGCGTGCACTTTGAATATACCAAGGTATCCCGTAGGGCAATTCGAACATGACTCGATTATGTACTTACGTCGTTCGAATCGATTTGTCCCATACCAAATCCCATAGTAAGATGCACACAATCGTCCATGGACGAGGCATATCATATCATGTCATATCATATCATTGGTTTAAGGTTCTAGAGGTGACTCCCACGAGACTTCCGTCATCATGTAGCACTTAGTCATTGACCATCGTATGAAAAGAGCATGCAAACCAAAATTCATTCATGCAAGATACATAAGTCGACATAGCTTTCACCCTAGCATGAGTTTAGAAATTCACTAACATATCTTGTTGGCATGAACTTATTAACGAGATGGTGGTCGATGATGATGGGTAATGGCCGAACTACACGCGCACTTCTTTGTAGAGGGTGGTTGGTTACTAAAGTGAGGACAAGAGTAGAGGGTGGCCGAATGTAAGGGAGAGAGAGAGAGAGAGTGGGCGAAAATGGTAGGGGACCAAATGGGGTCCCTTGCCTATTTATAGCCTTAATTTCCCAATTTATTTATGATTTATTTTAATTCTTGACTTATCCTCCAAGTAGCACCTTTACATGTGTCACTTTCTTGCTTTATTCATTTTTCACATAATCTTTATAGTTTATGAAGCTAATATTAGACAATATCTTATTTGTTCATGTGGCACAATTATACTACGACATTTACCTTGTCTAATAAGCTATAATGTACACTTGTCTATTAGAGAACCCAACTCTATCTCTTTGTGCCACACGCCTATGAGGTGACCCTATCTAGAATGTTCTCAATTATTTATTTGCTAGTAATTAATGATGATTTAAGCTTGGCCATTTAAATATTCGGCCATTAAATATATTGGCGCCAACCTATGCTAAGGTCGGTGGCTATTATTATTTTAATGTAAATTTTATAATTGATGAGACCAATTTTCTAATTATTTCTATTTCTTAATTGCTAAATTATTCAAACTATTGTTGATGACAATTTGGGTATTCTATTGACACATTAGAATATTCTACAGTTTTCTTAGAATATTATATTATTTTTAACAAAAATCTATTTTCGAATTCGTGCGTTGACTTTTCAAAGTAAACTTTTTAGAGATGCATGTTTAATCTTATCTTATAGGGATTCGTGCTTCATCTTATCATCTAGGAATTCGTGCTTGTTCTTATCATTTATGGTTGCGTGCCTTATCTAGGATTGCGTGCTTTGACTTTCCAAAGCTTTGATTGTGTTAAAGTTTGACTTGGTCAAAGTTGTCATTACCGTTGACTTTTCAAAGATTCTAAAATATTCTTTGGAATGAGGTTTTGACTATCAAAGATGATGTCATGCTTACCTAGGTTTCTTGTTGACCAAGTCAAGGATAAATCTTCCTTAAAAGACGAGTTTTGACTTTTCAAAAAGGTTCTAGTAATGATTATAATTGACTGGTCAAAGATTTCCTATATTTTTTCCAAAGTTCGTGCTCACGAGGTGTCACGAAGCTACGGTGCCATGTGTCGGTCTTTTCAATTCTTTTGAGATTAGTACGTATTTATTGTGTCAAGAGTCGGATCGAGCTTCCGATTGATTGTCTACGGCGATCCCTCAATCGAACTGCGCCAACGGCATGTCCGGGCCACCATCAAGCATGGCCTGGACACCGTTGGACATGGTGGAATGTGCCGTGTGGCACGGCAAGGTATGTCGCATGATGGGATCAGAATCATAGAGTGTGCCATCGACGTCGAAAAAAATTGCTTCCAGAGGTGCAAGAGCAGACAGAGAACTTTCACTGTCCAAGATGAAAAATATATCGCCACGAGTACATTGCTAGCTCTTAGGCCGGACGATCACATGAACATTCTAAGTGCTGGAGAACTGTCTTGATGGCATTGCATTGTCTTGTTGCCTTAACTTTCTGCTATTGGAATAGTGAAAAAAACTAATCCTTGTCCAATCAGGTTTAGTCGGCAATGCAAATCCCTTTACGTTGTTGTTCTCGGCTACCAATTTTAAATCTTTTAATACTCGACTATCTAGAGATTGATTGGACAAAGATGAATTGAAAACAATTAGAAAGGCGGACTTTATGCTATTGGCCTTATGCAGACCCTCATGCTTATTGTGAATTGCTGCATAAGCATTATTCTGCACTACAGAGTGGAGTACAGAATTACCAACATTCTCATTTGAAGCTCGGAGAACAAAAGGGTAGAACCGAATTCCATATCAAAGAAACCACAGAACACGAACCTGGACAAAGAGTGAGAGTTGCTTGCCGGCGGAGAAATCCTAGTGACAGCAACAGCAATCCTACCAGCAAGCTTCCACTTTGGACAAGTCGATGTTGAGCGATGTGGTCCGAGGAAGTGGTCGGAGACGCAGAGGTGGCTGTGGTGTCGAGGAAGGCGAAGAAGGATCGTCGCGGATTGCATATCGTTCCCCAAAGATGCTCTTCTGGTTCTCTGTCCGAGAGATGAAATAGAATTTCAGGGGTTGTTGGGATCCTTCAGGGCAACTTTCGTTTGCTTTTCTCCCCGTCGTTTCTTCCACGTGGACTTTTCCTCACCAATTAAAACTTCGGGCACAAATTTTGATTGAAAGTGAAAGCAGGTGATGCCATTTCTGTAAATTCGCCAATCAAATGCATGGAAGAAAAAAGGAACTCAACACGTCAATAAAATAGGTCACGCCTTTCTTTCGTTCCTGAGATGTCAACTAAACTAAACTGAGTTTGGCCAAATTTCCATCGTATATTTATATCTTAGACGTCCGAAAGACGGTGTTAAAAATGTCTTATGCTTAGGTTGTACTATTTGATATTCGGCCATCGAAGTCATATGGGCTTATGCCCAAATAAAGTTTTCTTTTTCCTAAAAGAAACAAGACAAGATTGGAAATATCATAAACTAGAAAGTACCGATACTCTTCGGGGGTCTCCGTGTCGTGTCCGACATTCCTTGACATTCTCCGACACTCTCCGACATACGACCGATACTTGATTAGCTCTCCGGACATGCCAGCAACGCGGAAATCTAGTACCCCGATATACCATTTCGACACGCACTAGGTCAATCTTAACCACTTTCAATAAATTAGGGATCAAAATATAAATTTATAAAAAAAATATATACACTTAAGTCATATACTCAGCCACCCTAAAATTAAAACACTTAGCTAGCGAAAAAAAAAAAAAAGGAGTTAATTGTGAATCCCCTAACAAAAGAAGAAAAAGAATAAGAAAAAACTTACCGCTGATATTATTATATATACATGATAGTTTATCATGAAAAAAATGGTTAAAAAAGTCCTAAACCTGTTGTACTTTTGCCAATTCAATCCTCAATCTTTAAATTTGCCAATTCAGTCCTAAACCTTTTAATTTTGTGTCAATTTTAGTCATAAACATTTTTTTATGCCAATTCAGTCTATCCAATAAACTTTGATCGACCGGCATTGAAGTGTCGCCGACATGGAGATTTTTAATGATATTTTAATTTTTTTTCCTTTTTTTCTTTTCTTTTCTATTTTGGGTCTTCTCCTACTTTTGGCCTTGGCTGAAGTTGCAAACTAGTGTAGGACATAATCGGCACGCAATCGGCGCCGGTGCCGCAACCGCTACGTGAGGTCGGCGTCGAGGCCAAGCCACACCATGGCTGGACGAGGCTTGGCGAGGCCAAGCCACACCATGGCTGGACGAGGCTTGGCCTCAACAGATTTGGGCGAGGTTGAGCTCGCCTAGCCATGGCATTGTCGTTGCTGTCGCGGTGACGCCATGGCTGGGCAAAGCTCGGCCTCACCCCGATCCGGCGAGGCCTAGCCTCACCATTGCCAAACCATGGCATTGCCGTTCCAATTCCTTCCTACACTCCAACCCAATCTCTCGTCTCGGTCCCAAGCTAGCGACCTCTCTCTCTCTCTCTCTCTCTCTCTCTCTCTCTCTTTTGTAATTCATACTGGTTGCCATGGCTAATGGATGGCGAGTAATCCATACTGGTTGCCATGGCTAATGGATGGCGAGTAATTCATACTGGTTGCCATGGCTAATGGATGGCGAGGTCGAGCTCGCCCAGCCATGGCGTCGCAATGACGACAACGGTGATGCCATGGCTGGGCGAGCTTGGCCTCGCCTAGCAACGGTGGTACCGGCCTTGCCCAACGGCTATGGTGCCGGTGCCAATGGCATTTCGGCTATGTCCTCCACTGGTCTACAACTTCAACCATGGCTGAAGGAAGGAGAAAACCCAAAACAAAAAGAAAAAAAGAAAAGAGAAAAAATTGAAATAAATATTAAAATATTTTTAAAAATCGACACGTCGCCTCCGACCGACCAATGTTTGTTGGATGAACTGAGTTGACACAAATGCAAAATGTTTAGGATTGAATTGGCATAAATGCAAAAGGTTAGGACCGAATTGGCACAAGAAAAATGTTTAAGTCCGAATTGGCATAAAACTAAAAGGTTTAAGATTGAATTGACAAAATTAAAAGGTGGAGGACTAAATTGACAAAAGTATAATAAGTTATGGACTTTTTTTACAATTTTCTCAGTGTCGCAATCCATTTCTCGAGGTTCCGTTGAGGGAGAACTCTCGAGGGCTAATAGATTACCGATTGAGCCTTCGGCCTTGGGATGAGGAGGCTTCGGGCTTTTTCGGTGCCGTCCCCCCTAGGCCCATACCAAATCGCGGTGGGAGTTGATTTTTTTTAAGGAAATTAGACAATAAGAGTCAATCGGGTTCGACCTTGGTGTAGTTGGGTGACATGTGCAACATGTGCATGTATTTGGAGTTGCCGCCGGTCCTTCCAGGAAGGTGGACCGGAAACCTCACCGAACGATTGGGAGAGATCGAACAGTTCTACGGAACCAGAGATTTTGGGCTCGGGGACTTGGCTACGTTTGTGTCATTACCAACGCCCTTTCGGTACCTAACATGAGTGATTATCCTAACTAAGATTTCAAGCATGCGCAATTTCGGGTGAGGTAAGTTCAAAATGGGGTTTTCATGCAAATCAGAAGACTAATCTTATCAATCACAATCAATGTAATAAATGCACAATCAAATACACAAATAAATCATATCAATGTTGTTGACACCTGATTTTTAATCGCTTTTTCTTTAGTTTTATTTTCCAAAATTCACTAAAAATTCACAAAAAATCAAAAAAATTAAAAAAAATAAACATTGGAAGCCTTGGCCAAACTTAAGGAACCAATTTGGAACAAAAAATAATTTTTCATATTTTTCGCATTTTTTAATATTTTAGGAAAATAGGAAAATACTTGAAAATTCATAAAAAAAATACTTTTCGAGGTCACAAAAATACAGAAAAATGTCCAATATTTCTCTTTTAATTCCCTTTTCATATTGACCTCAAGAAAAATTAAAAGTTGAGTTCAATTTTAGGTGTTCCTTCACAATGCCTAAGGTTGAATTTGCACAAAAAATACCAATTGAGTCTTTTTATTTGCAATTTTTGCACATTTTAAGTTTTGACATTCAATTGCAGTCCCTTTGAACTTCAATTTGATCAATTGCACCTACAATTGCGTGAATTGCACGAATTGCACAAAATTTCCAAAGAATCTTGCAATTTAGTCCCTCAATTCTTCAATTTTTGAAATTACTTTCAATTGAGGGACCTTCATAGCAAAATTGGACCACCCCTAAGGTTTTGATACATTCTGAATCAATTGGCATAGGTATCATGGTCCAATTTTGTCAAATTGACATCCAATTGAACATTTCCCTAATTTGGACAAATTGAAAAATTTGGGGTTTTTGTGCAAATTGGTAGAAAATTTTGGGCAAAATTGCATTTATAGATAATATACAAGCCCCTAAGTCCAATTTTGAAGATTAATTTCAAAAATTCTTTACCGTTTTTGATTAATTTCAAAAATTGTGCATAAAACACTGTCTGAACCGGTTCGGACCGGTCCGATTGCCGGTCGGACCGGTCAAACCGGTCCAAACAGTGTCGTCTTCCCCAAATCAACCCCGCGAGTTGCAGCTTTGGACAGTGAGATTCAACGGCCAAATTGAAGGTTAATTCGCGTGTAATTGATGCAATTGACTTGGGTTTTTTGTTATGCAGGTCAAGAGGAATTGATTGCCATCGGCGGCGCGATCAATGGCCGCCGGAGCACGGCGAAATCGCCGGTCAAAGGCTCGGCGCACACAAAAGTCAACACTTCGCAAAAATACACAAATTTGAGCTCAATTCGCGACTAACGGAGGGCTAAATGGAATGTGTGGTGATGGCCGTCTTCGTCCAACTTCCGGCGAGCCAAAAATCACGTGGGTGGCACGTGAATCACCCTCGCCAGCTCACACCCGACGCGCCAAATTTCAAAAATCCACTATAAAAGCCAGCGAAGATTCTAGAAAGAGGGGAGGCTCATTTGCTCGCACAACCAACAAACTAGAGAGAGAAAGAGAGAGTGAGAGGTGAGAGAAGCTCTCGCGAGCTTTACTGTAGCTCGCCGGAGTTCGAATCGCGCAACTTCGGCCCGGCGAATCCAGGCCAAATCGGAACGTCGGACCACCGCAGGAAGTTCGCCGGAGCTACCGGGAGTCGATCGCACCGACCGGATCAGCTCAAGACCTTCAAAAACGGTGAGTCGATCCTCGGACTTCAACTCTGCACGATCATGGCATAGCATTCCTTCATGCGTGATTTCTTAAATTGATTTGTGCCTTTTGCTCCTCGACCACTTCTAACCACGATCGCATCTTGTTTGTGCATCGATTTTGTGTGAAAACCCCGAGTCGAACCTCCATCGCAGCTCGGTCTGGCCGAACATTGGCCGGACCTTTCTGGCCATCACGAGTCCGATCGGGACTCGAGGTAAGTCTCCTCAACTCATCTTCTAGCTTCTGTGTGAAGGAATTTAGTTATTATGTCCAATATTGCTTGATTGATCGTTCGTAGTTTATACCTGTGCGAGCTTGATTCTTAGTGATTCAGTGGATAGAATTGTCTGTGTTTCGAATATGTTGATCCGAGAGGAATTTAGAGTTGATTGGCGGTGGTTTTTCACCGATCTGGCGAGATCTCACCGTTGGATCTCGCCGGAAGCTTTCTGACCGTTCATTAGCGTCGTCGAGAGGTTGAAGACGACGGGCTGAGCTGGCAAGTCAAACGATCGGCGCTCCGAGGTGGCATCGTGTGATTGGGCCAGCTCGGATCTGAGCCGGCTCGGCCGTTGGCGCGAACGAGCCGACTCAGATCCGATCCAACGGCTGAGATAAATCGTTGGATTTGATTCTCAGCCGTTGGATTAGTTTTTATATTTTCTGTTAATTAGTTTTTTCGTTAATAAATAGGAAAAATCAAAACGGTGCCGTTTCAGCCATTTGATGCGTCGTCGTTTAGGTTAGTTAGGCGAGTCAACGGCTCAGATTAAATCGAGGTTGAATCCCGACCGTTGGTTCAATAAGGCTATGCGGCGTCGTTCGGTTTAGTAGGTGTCAACGGCTTGGATTAGATCTCAAGTCAATCGTGACCGTTCGTTCATTACTAAGTGACACGGCGTCGTTTTGTTTCGGAGACGTCTACGGCTCGAATCAAGTCTCAAAGTTTAATCGTGGCCGTTCGTCCCTTTAGTTGATACGGTGCCGTTTTCAGTAGGAAGGATAATGCGGCGTCGTTTTTGTTTAGATGAATTGACGGCTGAGATTGATTTCAAGATTGATCTCACCCGTCCGTTTTTTTTTATGTATTCTGAAATTAGGAAATAGGTTTAGAAAATCAAAAAAAGAAATAGGTATATACGTATACGGCACCGTATAGGGTCTGAGCGGGTCTACGGGTGGTCGGACCGGGTTGACCCGGTTGACCCGGTCCGGTTTATTAATAAAAAAATAAAAAAATAAAAAAAATTTCCAAAAATCCAAAAAAAATCACAAAAATACTTGGAAAATTCATAAAAATTCCCAGATTTTCACAAAAAATTTCTAAAAATTTCTAGATCGATTCGGGACTCATAAAGTCTGGATCGAAAATTTTGAGACTTCGAGGGTCGATCTATGTCGATCCGGAAAATTCCCGACATTTTTGAAAAATAGATAAAAAATTCAAAAAATTAGAAAAATTAGAAAAATTCCATAAAATCACAAAAAATGGGAAATGGCCACATTCAACTGGCCAAATCAAAACTTTGTGATTTTCGGGTCCCGAACCACAAAAATGACCATTCTACCCTTCCGAGCCTTCCGCCCCAAATTTTCACCAAATCACCCCGAAACTTAAATTTGAAATTTCTATGGGCCGATAGGGCCATATTAGACTTCTTCATTTGATTTGATTGATTTTGATTGCTTTGATTGTGTTTTTTAATTTTCCGATTGTGATTGTTAGGAATAGAAAATCCCCATCCGCATGAATACCTAGAACTGTTAGAACCTACCTCACCCGATATCGCATCTGCATGAACTCGTAGGTTAGAAAATCACTCAACATCGGTAATCGAAAGGGCGTCAATTTGAAATTTGGCGTAACCAAGTCCCCGGATCCAAAAATCTCCGGTTTTCGCGGAACCGAACGGTTTCTCCCGACCGCTCGGTAAGGTTTTCCGATCGTACCTTCCAATAAATCGATCGGTGGCGACTCCAAATTGCATGTACACCTCGCACATGCCACCCGACCACACAAGGTCAATTTCGATATTTGATAAATTTTACCCGACATCGCGATTCGAGTAATGGGTCTTGGGAGGGACCCGCGATCCCAAAAAAATAAATATAAATAAAAAATGGGATCGGCTCGTTAACCCTACTCGCCCCGCCGGACTCACGACGGAACCCGACGGAGAGGGTCGCGACAGACCAGCGACTCCGTTGGGGAAATATAAAAGGACTTAAGCCGATAAAAATGTTGATTGTTTTCTAACCTCGTTTTTCCGCAGATGCTCTTGAAGATGAGGTACGTTCACTAACAAAAATTGTTAAATGTTGATGCGGATGGGAGTTATAAGGGGTGGCGTCCGTGCTAACCATTTTTTGATGCGGATATGGAGTTTTGGATTGTTTGTTTATTTATGCAAATTTAGAAGCGGTGTTTTGAATATAAATTGTGATGCATATCTTGCATATTTTGAGGATCACGACACTGCACACACAAGCGCCTAAACCCGAGCCGCGAAATCACCTTCTAGGTCGCCATAGATAGGGATCGGTATGCGAAGCTCTTGTGTTTGATTGCACTTGGGTTGACCATACTTGATCCCGCTCGCTATGCAAGATTGATGGTCCTACCCACTTGTTGTTTGATTGCGCTTGTGGGCGGCCCATCGATTTGTATAGCGGGAGCCTTTTTAGGTCCATACCCGAGGCTTTTTGATTTCTTTAGAGTTGAACCTCACTTGTCTCATGCGCATGTGAAATGGACGGTTGGTACACCTAAAACCAAAAACCAAAAAAAGAGTAACATCGGTTGGTAAGGCTTTCTACCCTCTTTATTTTGAACTTGTAAATTTAAATTTTGCATATCATGCATTTTCACGACATATCATCACAATTTGTAAGATCGTTTAAGTGATCGGGGTTGAAGGTCAAATTTTCCTTTTTAGATAGATGGCGCCCCGAGGTCATGTTGATATACCCGACGTATTCACATGGGAGCGGAGGACCGTTCAACGCGAGGACCGAGTACCCGATACATTCCGAGTTTTCGGATTTGTTCACGGACGAGAGCTCAATGGACGGAACCGCATCCGTAGCGAGAGTTGCGATTATACCCGATGTGGACGATATTTGGAGCTCGAGCGCGAGAAAGAAAGAATTTGGGAGTTGTATATGAAATTGGCGAAGAAGCCTCGTGCGACCAAGACGGCCCCAAAACACTCCCCGATTAAGAAGAAGGAAGTTATCACCATACCCTCCGATGACGAAGAAGATGTCAAGCTTCCCGAGATAGTGGAGATTTCATCCGATGAGGATACCGTCCCGATTGTCTAGATTAGTACGACTTTGGGGCATTTTCTAGATTTTATTATATTTTGAGTCGATTATGTACCTTTTATCGACATTTATTGTCCGAACATCTTTAGATACTTTCATGTTCTATCTATTTCGACTTTATTGTATTAGACTTGTAAATTCCATGAGTTGTCAAATTTTGAGTGACTTTCTACCCCGATTACGCTTAAACGATCCTAATCAAATTACATGCCATCTTTGGGTGAGATTAGGTCCATAATTACCCTATTTGGTTTATTTGGGTCAAGTGGGAGTAGTTGACCCTCATGTTTCCAAAAGATGACATGGAATCAGGTTAGCACATTTGCATCACATTTCATGCATATGCATAATAAACTGTGGTAATTGACTTTAGGATCATCATTTTTGCATTTTTAGATCATGGGGAATGGAGACATCAAAGTCATCCCAATACCGCGCAAGGAACTCGCTATATGGTGGGATCGCTTCGACATCGTCAACAAAGCCTATGTGGAAGGACGTTTGGGACGACTTGTAGATTTGATCAAAGTGGAATACCAACCGGCGCTCATTCAAGCACTAGCCAAGGCATGGGACGCGCGCACAATGACATTCAACTTTCGAGGATTGGAATTGACCCCTACGCTTGAGGAGTATACCGCTATTATCGGGGCCAAATTTGAAGAACGTATAGCTCAACCCCCTTTGGACATGGACTCCACTCGTTCGCTATCGAGTTTCCTTCCCCTTAAAACTTCCGAGATTGAAAAAGTTTACAAATCCAATTCTAACAAGTTCACCTTCTCGTTCCTTTTCGACAATTATTCCTCTTTACCCACGTAAACCGACTATAAATCGGGAAAGGTGTTCATCTTGGCTTTCTTTGCATTTGTCCTATTCCCGACTTCTAGAACTACCTTTGACCCCTCCATAACCCATATAGCCAGACAAGCATGTTGTCGCTGGGATTATTCGTACATGATCTTAGCTGAGACCTTCCTCTCCCTAAATCGTTCCAAATCTTCAAAAAAGGCTGTTTTCCAAGCGTCTAGCGGATTACTCCACTTGTGGTTCACCTCTCATATAAAGACTTTCCAACTCCGAGTGGGGTGCTATGAGATCAATGAGCACGTCCACCCTCTTAGATCCTTTCTTAAGTGTCAATCCCTTGTACCCAAATATTCATTTAAAAAGTGGGTTGAGCTATTGGATAATTTGAAACCCGAACATATTAGGTGGCGTCTGACTTGGCCCAAGATCGTGGAGGCTCGCATTTGGGGTATTGAAGATAACCCTATTCCCTTATTGGGATGTACCGGCGCTGTGGCGTATTACCCCATTCGAGTGGTGAGGCAATTTGGAGTTCTACAAGAGATACCACCGGATGTTTGTCTCGGGATTTTCTCATTTGATATAACACGAGGAAAGCTCACTAAGGAAACAAAGGAGTCGTATCGGGCTCGGATCAAGCTTATTCTTCATGCTTTGAAGAATTCCCCATCGCAACAAGTTGAATGGCCGGACTATTTGGACGACGAGATGAACGTTCACGGGGCCTCCAAGGAGTATAACCGGAAGTTTAAGGAGTATCGTCAATCAACGGTCGAGCCATATGTACCCGAGTGCGTATCTCCTCGGATTGAAGATGTGGAGTCATATGAGCCAGAGTACATAGTACCATACGTACCGGGAGTAGAGCTGTACATTCCCGAAGATCCAGAGCAGTGGATGTCGGCGGAAGGAGAAGACCCATACTTGTGGGATTCCGATGGATCAGAAGAACAAGAAGAGTGGAAGCGTCCTCGACTTGGATGGATCCATTCCCCCATTTAGATTTTACATATTTGTTATCTTTTAGATACTTTTGAACAATTTGGTTTGTAATAAATACATACTATTTCTTTTATGAGCATTTCATGCATACACATAGAAAAGTCAATTACCACGGATCAATGTCTCCAATCCTTTAATATTTCCCATACCGATTTGATATCCCGAAAACATGTGAGTGACAAATACGAGGACTCGTAGCAAGACGCGCAAATTAAGGATGGAACAAGAGGAGCTCGCACCTCGTGTGGGTAATCTGGAAAACCAAATGAATGTGATCGCCACAATGGTGGCGGAGATGAAGGCAATGATGATTGCAAGCTAGGGGAGATACCCCGTCGATCCTAATTTTCAGGCCCCCGCGGGGTCATCCGATGGAGCGAACGCTAATCCGGCGCCCCGCCGCTAATCCAACTCTGAATCCGGAAAGACCGCCTAAGGATCCTCCTGTTGTGATAGATTTGGAAAAGAAAGAGAAACAGGTCCTCAAAATGGAAGAGGAGATAAGAAGGCTTGCTAAGATCGAAGAGTGCTTGGCGAGTCGGGGTTATGAACTCTCGAGGTTCGACAAGGTTGCACCGTCCGAAAAGGTAGAGGTTCCCGCTGATTACAAGGAACCGGACTTTGTGAGGAGATATAATGGGACCGGGTGTCCCAAGGCGCACTTGAAGTATTATTTGCGCCGAATGTCGCAATTCTCCGACAACATCCCACTACCGGTTAACACCTTCCCGGAGAGCCTATCCGGGGCAGCCTTGGCGTGGTTTATTGAATTAGAGCCAGAGAGGCTCGCCGATTGGGATAAACTGGCGGACGAGTTCCTTCGGCAATACAAGTTTAACACTTTGACCGCCCTAACTAGGGAGGACCTTTTAAGGACCGTAAAGGGAAAGAGCGAGGCCGTTCGCGCCTACGCCCGCAGATGGAGGGCATTGGGCAGACAGGTAAAGCCGCCCGTCCCGGAAGAGGAACTAATAGACCTGTTTCTCAAGGCCCTTCCATTTGAATTTTTCGACAAGCCGAACACCTCCGGGTGTCAGACATTTGCGCACCCGATCAAGGTGGCGGAGCGCCACGAGTGGGCATTAAGAGAAAAGAAGATACCCGAGGCGCCTTTCAAACGCCAATACCCTTTGAGAAGGGATAATAGGGAGCAAACCGGAGAAGTAGCTTTTATCCCTAACCCGCCAAAGCCCAGAAATTTCTCGCCTTCAATCCCTACCCAAGGAACGTCCTCCTGGACCGCTTCCAAACCACCGGAATTCAGAAAAAAGAACCAGATTGTTTTCACCCCACTACCCCGACCCTTGTCCAAATTGTTACCCATGCTGTTGGAGAATCGCTTAGTTGCAAAAGAGCCACCTAGAGCTCACCCGCCAAGATTTCCCGGGTATGATGAGACCCGCACATGCGTATACTATATGGGAGAAAGGGGGCATAACGCGGACAACTGTCTCGCTTTGAAGTTCAAGGTGCAAGCATTGATCGACGGAAAAGTTCTAGAGTTTGATAAAGCTGAACCAAATGTGCAGCAGAACCCGCTACCCGAGCATCGCGAGGTGAACGCGATTTTTGGAGGTGAAGAGGAAGAGGTTCCGGAGTTCATAGTGGATATGGATAAAATGCGGGATGTCTTGACGTTGGCCTCGCAATACCCCGAAGGAGAGAGTATTTCCCCGGAACAAAAAGAAGCTTGCTTGGAAAAGCCGATTAACCCGGGCGTCATAGGAAAAATGGAAGACGTCGCTTTCAAGGGGACCTACGTGGCGGTGAACATGCTATCTCAAGAATTTGCGATGAAACCTACGAGGGGAGCTATTTTGAAAATACCCTCGGGATATTTGACGAGCATCAAAGATAGCCAAGAAATTGAAGAGATAGACGAATATGAGATTCGTCTGGATAAAGCACGCCGAGGCGATAAAAGATTTATGTAGAAAGCCCTAGAAAGGGGCGAAATAGTTGACAACCTGGGGGAAAATAGTGGCGGTTACAACTTTAAAGTGCTATATTCGGCGCCCCCGAGTTTCTTTGTCAATTCTGGAGATGTAGTCCCCGATGGGTGGGGTGGAATGGATGACCTCGCAAGTGATGAATTTGTGGGAACGGTCGATGAAGTTAAAGACCAAGCGGCTCCTCAGAATGAGCAGGTGAATCGGGAGTCCAATGTGCGACTTTCTAATTTGGAGACCCATATGCGACATTTAACAACCATGGTGGCGGAATTATCGCAATTGATGGCTAAGAATGGCGCCACAAGAATAGAAGAGAATATGCAGATTTTGGAGATACGGCGGGTTATAGACACACAAAATCGAAAGATCGCTCTCTTGGAAGAGCAAGGAGACAATGTGTCGAGGAAAATGGATGAGTCGAAGGAACCGATTACGCCACTCACCCAAGCAAGAAATGTTCCACCCCAAGGCGTGAACCCGAGAGTGGTCTTCCGCACAAAGTATGATGGCGCCGGGTGTCCTCCGGCGCATATATCATACTATCTTCGCCAAATGGTTGGCCACCATGAAGATGACGAAACGCTGATCCGGAATTTCGGACATAGTTTAACGGGCCCCGCACTAGCATGGTTTCGATTAATTGACCTAGACCGGGTCTCGAGCCGGGAAGATTTATCGGAGCACTTCTTACGCCACTTTGAAGTTGGAATTAGGGGTTATTTCACTAAGGCCAATTTGCTGAATATCAGGAAATATGAAGATGAGAGTTTTGAACTCTTTGCGAGGAGATGGAAGAAACATGTCGTGATGGTACAACCGCCGCCGTCGGAGAGAGAAATGCTGGAGTTCGTATCGAAGTCACTTCCGGTGGAATACTTTGACCGTATGTATGCGTACACTTACTCGTCGTTCCAACATTTGGTGGAGATTGGTATGAGAATTGAAGGGATTATTCTAAGAGTCAGAAGAGAAAGGCAGAGGGATCTGGATGAAGAAAATGCCACGCTGGTAAGACCGGGTCCGTAACATAACCCCGAGGATGTTCATGAGGATGAAATGATCGGGATGATAGATACCCCAATTCGTTTCGTGATTGATTTGAACAAAGTTGATAGCTGGGAGTTGGAAGCTTCTAGTTCAGAAAAACCATCAACATCCGAATCACTACCGGAAAAGATCATACTTGGTGAGGATTAAATTATCGCCTGTGGAAGAGTACAACTCAATGGCAGTTCACTGGGATTATGGAACGGGCGAGATTGACGCCATAATGAGATCCGGAAGGTGTTATCCCCCGAGAGAAGCGGATTCTGAAAAGAGAGTCCCAACTCGGAAGAGGTTGAGAAGTTGCAATCGGTCGTGAGGACCGGTGAATATGAGGTCGTTGACCAATCATGGAAAATGCCCGCACAAATTTCCTTACTGGATCTCTTCAAAAATTCTGAAAAGCACAAAGATGCCCTTTTGAAAGTGCTGGATGAGGTGCATGTTCCAGAAACAATTAACGAAGTGCAACTAGGAGACTTTGTGGGTGCTATCCTTCCGAAGGACCGGATATCCTTTTCGGACGAAGACTTCCCGAAAGAAGGGCGGGTCCACAACAAAGCCCTTTACATAGCTGTGAGGTGTCACGGGAATGAGGTTCCTCGCGTCCCGATCGATAATGGTTCTGCTTTTAACCGGTGTCCTCTAAGCACTTTGAGAAGCTTGGGGATCAATGAAGATTTTGTGAGGACATCCAAGGCCACCATCCGATCATTTGATGGAGTCTCCAAGAATGTTGTAAGAGAGATTGAGCTGGACATTGACATTGGACCGGTAACTTTCTCTATACCGTTCCAAGTATTGGACATTCCAAGCGCCTTCACCCCGCTCCCGGGAAGACCGTGGATCCATGTGTCCGGAGCGGTACCTTCCTCCCCGCATCAAAAGTTAAAATTCGTGGTCAAGGGTCGCTTGATCACCGTCTATGGCGAGACGGGACATCGAGCCGCTTTAAAAGGGATGGTTCCATACATTGAGCCTTCAAAGGAGGAGGAGCTGAGTTATCATACCTTCGACATTGTATCCGTCATGCATGTGTCACCGGATGCAAAGGTGGCTACATCAGAGCTTTCGAGACCCGCGACTATGGCGGGAAAAGTGCTACTCTCGAATGGATTTATTCCAGGTGCTGGATTAGGGAAATATGGTCGTGGAATCCTTAACCCTTTGAATTTGAGCTCAAATGACCACAAGGTTGGTCCGGGTTATAATGGAATGGTAAAGAATAATACAGGTCGAGGCCGAGGTCGAAACAAGTGTTATGGAGACCGTGGACGCCGTGAACGCCAAGGTGGCCATTTTATAGGCACCGATGCATGGAAGGCCAAAGGGAAGATATTCCTAAACCCCTTATTCGAGGTATTCTCTAAAGGAGGCAAATGGCTGGAAGATGAGGACATCTCCGAGGATGCAGAGCCGGACTTATTCAACCCGTTCCTGGATAATCGGGTGAACGTGATAATTGATTGGTTGGACGATGATTTCCCCACCCCCGAGTAAAAGGCTCTTTCTGAACTTTACCGCTTAATGCATTTTGATTACTGCATTTGTTTTTGAAGCTTTTATCTGTTTTAGCACCCTTTGGATCACATGCTGTGATCCAGGAAGTGCGATCTTGTATTGTTCTTAGTTGTATCTATTAATGAAAATCATCACAAATTTGATTACGGACATGTGGAGCAACGGATTGGTCCGATGATGACAATCGATTCTACCATGAGGCTTGAGGCCTAATCCGCCATATGATCTTGGGTTTTAAATAGCTTTTGAGAACCAGGATGTCCGGAAGATCGTGGACTAGTTCTCCTTTCTTTGTCTAAAAAATTGAAATTTGAAAAATGTCTTCATGATAAAAATCATGCATCCTTCAATTTTATCATCTTTGAATACTAACCTTTCATGGTGCATTTCGGGCATGTCATCCCACCCATACATAACAAGTTAATATGTGACTCAGATCAGCTCGATGATTATGCATGCGAAGTTGATATAGACGAGGTTGATGTGAGCGATATCAAGAAAGAATGAGATTGTTTTGAAGAATCTAAACCCCATATCTCCGAAGAACCCATTACTATTAATTTGGGAGATTCTGACTGCGTCAAGGAAGTGAAAATAGGAGGACACTTGTCCGCAGCAGATGTTTTAAGAATGACGGCATTGCTCAAGGAATATCAAGATATTTTTGCCTGGTCATATGCTGACATGCCGGGTCTAGATCGTGAAATTGTGGAGCATACTCTACCCACAAATCCTTCTTGCACACCAAGAAATCAATCACCCAGAAGAATGAATCCTGAATTGGCGGATAAGATCAAGGAAGAGGTGATGAAGCTCCTTAAGGTTGGATTTATCGAGGCTATCCCATATGCTGATTGGGTCGCCAACATCGTACCAGTTAAGAAGAAGGACGGGAGAATTAGAATATGCGTGGATTATCGGGACTTGAACAAAGCTAGTCCCAAGGATGATTTTCCCTTACCGCACATTGATGTGCTCGTCGACGATCGTCTTGGCTTTGAATTATTCTCCTTTATGGATGGATTCTCGGGATATAATCAGATCATGCTGAAGGAAGAAGATAAGATCAAGACCTCATTCACTACACAATGGGGAACCTTCTTTTACAAGGTAATGCCCTTTGGATTGAAGAATGCAGGGGCAACATATCAAAGGGCTATGGTGACCCTTTTTCATGACATGATACATAAGGAGATTGAGGTCTATGTGGACGATATGATTGCCAAGTCCAAGCCTGGAGAAGACCATGTTAAAGTGTTGAAGAAGTTATTTGATCGATTGAGAAAGTATAAGCTCAAGTTGAATCCTGCGAAATGCGTATTTGGCGCAAGATCCGGAAAGCTGCTAGGGTTCGTGGTGAGCAGCCGTGGTATTGAGATTGACCCCTCCAAGATCAAAGCTATATGGGAAATAGGGACTCCTTCTACTGTTAAGGAAGTAAGTGGCTTACTTGGAAGATTGAATTATATATCCAGATTTATATCTCAACTATCAGAAACGGCGAAACCCTTTTTCAAGCTCCCGAAGAAAGGCGCAAAAGTAAAATGGGATGCAGAATGTCAACAAGCATTTGAGAAGATCAAGGAATATTTGGTACAACCTCCAGTGTTGGTACCTCCCATCCCTAACGTTCTTTTAACTCTATATCCGACGGTTAATGATGAGTCCTTGGGAACTTTATTAGCTCAAACTAACCCCAAGGATCGTAAAGAGCGGGCCATATATTATTTGAGCAAAAAGTTCACAACGCCTGAAGCCAAGTACCGGGCAGTGGAAAGAACTTGCGTAGCATTGGTCCGGGTCCTCCACAGATTGAGGCAGTATACGCCGCACTATCATGTAGAACCGGTCACCGAGAATGACCCCATCAAATACCTTTTGGAGAAGCCAACATTGCTAGGAAAGATGGCTAAATGGCAAATACTGCTTTCGTAGTTCGATATCAAAACCTCTCCCCAAAAGTCTGTCAGGGGAAGAGCAATTGCCGACATGCTAGCCGAGAATCCTCCTAAGGATGTTTTAGAGCAAAACAAGGGAGGTCAAATCCCGAACATATCCGAAGACAAATGGACAATGTATTTTGACGGCGCAGTGAACCTCACTGGATCGTGTACAGGCGCAGTTCTGATATCCCCTAAAGATCAACATTATCCGGTTTCAGCTAAGTTGGTATTTCCATGCACCAATAACATTTCTGAATATGAAGCCTGCATACTAGGATTACAATTGGCCATCTCATTAAAGGTGAAGAAGCTACTGGTATATGGAGATTCCATGTTAATCATTTTACAAACTCAAGGGGAGTGGAAGACAAAGGATCCCAAGCTTATTCCTTATCATAAGTACCTCGAGGAGCCGATCCAACATTTTGAGGAGATCACTTTTGAATATCCGCCAAGAACTCAGAATCACTTCGCAGATGCTCTGGCCACTTTATTAGCCATGTTACAAGTGCAAGATGGCCTTGAAATAGAGCCATTAAGGATTGACATCTTGGAGCAACTTGCATACTGCATGGTCATTGAAGAAGAACTGGATGAAGAACCGTGGTATCATGACATCAAGAATTACCTATTGAAGGGCGAATTCCCGCAGGACAGTCAACCGAGAAGATAAGAAATACATAAGTAAGATGGCATCTAAATTCTTCCTCAGCGGACAGATCTTATACAAGATATCCTTTGACTCGGTCCTGCCGAGGTGCGTGAACTCGAAAGAAGCAAATCTCATTATGAAAGAGATTCATGAAGGAGAGTGCGGGCCGCATATGAACGGTCATCTTCTCGCCAAGAAGATCATGAGACTCGGCTATTACTGGATGACTATCGAGTCGGATTGCAACCAACATGTTAGATCCTATCATCAATGTCAGGTGTACGGCGACAAGATAAATGCGCCGCTAACCGAGCTACATCAAATGTCGAACCCCCGGCCATTCCGCATGTGGGGAATTGATATGATTGGCCCTATCAACCCGAAGGCCTCCAACGGTCATCGTTTCATTCCTGTTGCTATTGATTATTTCACCAAATGGATTGAAGCCAACTCATATGCCAATGTTATTGCAAATAGCGTGGCTAAATTCATCAAGAGAGATATTATTTCAAGATATGGAGTTCCAAGAGCCATCATCACCGACAATGGCTCCAATTTGAACAACAAGGTTGTCGATCAACTATTAGAACAATTTAAGGTACGACACCTTAATTTTTCACCTTACCGCCCACAAATGAATGGAGTCGTGGAAGCGGCGAACAAGAACATCAAGAAGATATTAGCTAAAACCGCCGAGAAATATCGAGATTGGCATGAGAGATTGCCATATGCTCTCATGGCCTACCGAACTTCGATTCGTACTTCAACCGGGGCAACTCCCTACTCTTTGGTATACGGTATGGAAGCAGTCCTACCAGTAAAGGTGGAAATCCCCTCTTTAAGGATTCTGTCTCGGGTAGAACTCACGGAAGATGAGTGGAGCCGACAGAGACATGAACAATTGAATTTGATTGATGAAAAACGATTAAGGGCCATCTGCCATGGTCAAAGCTATCAGAAGAAAGTAGCCAGAGCTTTTAACAAGAAGGTCAAGCCCAGAAATTTTGAAACAGGGATGTTAGTTGTGAAGAAAATGCTCCCAAATACCCAACATCCAGGAGGAAAATTTATGCCAAATTATGAAGGCCCCTACGTGATTCAGAAGGTCTTATCCGGGGGAGCTCTTATACTTGTAAACATGGATGGAGAAGAGTTGGCAAGTCCAGTGAATTCGGATGCCGTGAAGAGATATTTTCCTTGAAATAAATTGAGCTTCGGAGCGATTGATGAGCAGATCCGAGTCACATAGAATTTTGCATTCGCATGACATCTGCATACATGCATTTGCATACGTCCGTATTTTGTAGGTGAACTAGGAATCATGAAGAACCTTGCGGAATAACCGATCCAAAACAGGGAAGTTATTTGTTATTTTGGATTACAGATTTTGAACATCTTCAACTAATTGATTCCTTTTCTTTTTACAGGAAACGGGAGTCGTTGTCCGAAGTAGATGAGAAGAAATCACTTCGGGATTTGAAATTTTGAACATCTTTATCTGATTGATTCCTTTTGTTTCTACAGGAAACAGGAGTTAACATCCGGAGGAGATGAGAAGAAATCGCTTCGGAACTTAAAATTTTGAATATCTTGAACTGACTTGTTTCCTTTTGTTTTTACAGGAAACGGGAGTCGACATCCGGAGGAGATGAGAAGAAATCACTTCGGGATTTAAAATTTTGAACATCTTTAACTGATTGTTTCCTTTTGTTCTTTTACAGGGGATAAAAGTCAATATTTGAAGAAAACAGGTTTGAGGTTCTCCTCCTTTACAAAGTATTTTCATACATTGTCATGCTTAAAAAATTTTAAAAATTTTGGATTCGTGAAGCTACAAGGCCCTTTCAAAGAGACATTCATTACAAGTTTCAGAAACATCTTTTGAATATATCTTTTGATGAGAACATTTTGCAAATGATGAATTTTGATGAAACGCCCTAAGTTTCTATAAAAAGGGCATGTTTTGAAAGCCTTTCAAAAGAATGATCCTTCAGATGAAAAGAGGCAGGCATTATCCTCAAACACGTCCCCGATACACTTGACCGGTGAGTGAGAGTGGTAGAGCGAAAGAGCTTAATTTTGGGACGTAGGGATCATTCGCGGTGATTACATGGATTGAAGTGATGAAAGGCATTTCCATTTCAAAATTATCCATACACATTTATATCCCTTGATAACCAATCCGAACCAAAAAGGGAGGATTTTATGAATATAACCCTGCCAAGAACCACCCCACACTGGGGCATATTTGGAGGTTCATTGGATGATTCCTTGGAGAAAAGATCGGGTAAGACTTTATTGTGCTAACCCGCATCAATCTTTTTTTGATAGCTTCAGGTGATTTCTCGCAGAGACTTGGAACACCTCAAAGTGAAGAAAAGGATTTCATTTCTATATCCCTAAACCCTTATCCTTTGAAGAGCCAATTTGAGCCATTGAATATTCATTTCTAAACCCTTGTTGGTGATCACCTCCCCACACTGGGGCAAACAAAGGAATTACCAGCAATGAGTCAAAAAGTATGATCGGAAGAATTTTTGATACTAGTCTCAAAAGAGCTAGTCAATGCAAAAAGATGACGAGGAATGAAAAGGCTAGAAAAAAGCAAAGTGCCTGGTAAAAGCAAGGCCAAAAGCCCATGAAAAGAGCACCCCGAAAAGGGGCAAATCCTCAAGAAAAATCATCAAGATGAAAAGAAGAAAATCCTCAAAGTCAATTGAAGAAAGAATGATCATGAATCTATTGCAAAAACAAATGAATGCTGGAAAAATATCAAGGTGATCACCAAAGTTCACCCCTCTTTCTCAAAATATGGCCATTCTTAAAGAGCCCGCCTTAAACCAAGATACAACCCGTCACCAAAACTTTTCCGATCTAAGAGGTGTTTCAGGTTGATGCAAGAAATCATACAGGAAGCTACCGCTTAAAGAGGTAAGTACAATCCTGTCTTATCATGACTTCAGGGTTCTTGACTTGTAAACCCGAAGAAGCTATTGTCGATCAAGATTCATTTCTAAGCCTCAAAATGAATATCCTTTGATAAGCCTTTGACCCGGCCCGAATTACGGTCCCTTTTAAAACGCCTTCTCTGATTAGTCGGATTGTATGCATCTCGAATGATCCCGAAACCTCAAGGTTAGGTTTTCTGTGAGCAGATTTGAATTTTAAGAAAAGCCTTCCCAAATGGTGAGAAGCCCTCTTGGATGAAGGAAAACCCTTTTGAAAAACTTTTAAAACACCCTTTTTTTGTAAAACACTCGGGATGTGTCATTCAAAATCCATCCCCAGTGAAAATATGAACTTGTGATTGGATACATTTCTCTCGCAATTATTCTTTGAAAATTTGTTTGGAATTCTTGAGTTTCTCTCCAAAACTTGAAATTGTTATTCTAACGATATTTGATTGAACTTTCTGCGGGTTCCCCGGTGATCCCAAATCCTCGGAAAAGTTACATTTTAAAGATTTGACTAACTTGGATTTTCTGCGGGTCTTCCGGCATCCCCGTGTCCTCGAATCCTCTTTTAGAAAATTTGAAATAGGGTTTGAGCTCCGTAGGTACACTAGTCAACCTAGGTCCTCGGATGCCACCCTCTCGCACGGTGAGTAGCTGGATAGACGAAAGCCGATCTGCTTATTTGAAAATTTGAAATAGGGTTTGAGCTCTGTAGGTACACTAGTCAACCTAGGTCCTCGAATGGCACCCTCTCAGACGGTGAGTAGCTGGAGAGACAAAAACCGATCTGCTTTTTAGAAAATTTAAAATAGGGTTTGAGCTTCAGTTGGTACACTAGTCAACCTAGGTCCTCGAATGGCACCTTCTCGGACGGTGAGTAGCCGGATAGACGAAAGCCGATCCGCTTTTTAGATGGTGAGTCCCCGCATGGAGGATAGCCAATCTCTTTTTAAATAGGTGAAACCCCTTTGTTACAAGGGTGAACCTCCCCTTCCGGACGGTGAGTAGCTGCATAGACGAAAGCCGATCTGTGTTTTAGATGGTGAGTCCCCGCATGGAGGATAGCCAATCTCTTTTTAAATAGGTGAAACCCCTTTGTTACAAGGGTGAACCTCCTTTCCAGACGGTGAGTAGCTTCCTAGATGAAAGCCGATCTGCCCTCTTTTAAATGATGAGTCCCCAGTGGATAGTCAAACCCATTTTGAATAGGTGAAACCCCTTTGTTACAAGGGTGAACCTTCCCCACAAATCTTCAAACCACCGCTCGACACCGGACGGACGTTGACCATTGCAAAATCTCGCCAAACCGTCCATAGGTAATTCCGTACACTCAACTTTTCAACCTCGGATCGACAAATCTCAAACCATAAACAGGTGAGCTACGGGTAAGTCTCCCTCTTCTTATCTCTCTTTCATATAAATGAGCATGAACTCAAACAATTCCCCACGGAGTTAGAACTTTAATGGCAGAGATAAGGCAATTGAATGTCAAGACTTATTTTCTTTAGATTTTTTCCCAGCAGAGTCGATTAAGGATTCAGGTGTCACCTTGTCTTTGAAAGCAACCTCTAACCGAGATTACTTTCAAAGAGGGGCAATTGTTGACACCCGATTTTTAATCGCTTTTTCTTTAGTTTTATTTTCCAAAATTCACTAAAAATTCACAAAAAATCAAAAAAATTAAAAAAATCAACATTGGAAGCCTTGGCCAAGCTTAAGGAACCAATTTGGAACAAAAAATAATTTTTCATATTTTTCGCATTTTTTAATATTTTAGGAAAATAGGAAAATACTTGAAAATTCATAAAAAAAATACTTTTCGAGGTCACAAAAATACAGAAAAATGTCCAATATTTCTCTTTTAATTCCCTTTTCATATTGACCTCAAGAAAAATTAAAAGTTGAGTTCAATTTTAGGTGTTCCTTCACAATGCCTAAGGTTGAATTTGCACAAAAAATACCAATTGAGTCTTTTTATTTGCAATTTTTGCACATTTTAAGTTTTGACATTCAATTGCAGTCCCTTTGAACTTCAATTTGATCAATTGCACCTACAATTGCGCGAATTGCACGAATTGCACAAAATTTCCAAAGAATCTTGCAATTTAGTCCCTCAATTCTTCAATTTTTGAAATTACTTTCAATTGAGGGACCTTCATAGCAAAATTGGACCACCCCTAAGGTTTTGATACATTCTAAATCAATTGGCATAGGTATCATGGTCCAATTTGGTCAAATTGACATCCAATTGAACATTTCCCTAATTTGGACAAATTGAAAAATTTGGGGTTTTTGTACAAATTGGTAGAAAATTTTGGGTAAAATTGCATTTCTAGATAATATACAAGCCCCTAAGTCCAATTTTGAAGATTAATTTCAAAAATTCTTTACCGTTTTTGATTAATTTCAAAAATTGTGCATAAAACACTGTCCGAACCGGTTCGGACCGGTCTGATCACCGGTCGGACCGGTCGAACCGGTCCAAACAAAGTCGTCTTCCCCAAATCAAGTCCGCGAGTTGCAGCTTTGGACAGTGAGATTCAACGGCCAAATTGAAGGTTAATTCGCGTGTAATTGATGCAATTGACTTGGGTCTTTTGTTATGTAGGTCAAGAGGAATTGATTGCCACCGGCGGCGTGATCAATGGCCGCCGGAGCACGGCGAAATCGCCGGTCAAAGGCTCGGCGCACACAAAAGTCAACACTTCGTAAAAATACACAAATTTGAGCTCAATTCGCGACTAACGGAGGGCTAAACGGAATGTGTGGTGATGGCCGTCTCCGTCCAACTTCCGGCGAGCCAAAAATCACGTGGGTGGCACGTGAATCACCCTCGGCCAGCTCACACCCGACGCGCCAAATTTCAAAGATCCACTATAAAAGCCAGCGAAGATTCTAGAAAGAGGGGAGGCTCATTTGCTCGCACAACCAACAAACTAGAGAGAGAAAGAGAGAGTGAGAGGTGAGAGAAGCTCTCGCGAGCTTTACTATAGCTCGCCGGAGTTCGAACTGCGCAACTTCGGCCCGGCGAATCCAGGCCAAATCGGAACGTCGGACCACCGCAGGACGTTCGCCGAAGCTACCAGGAGTCGATCGCACCGACCGGATCGGCTCAAGACCTTCAAAAACGGTGAGTCGATCCTCGGACTTCAACTCTGCACGATCATGGCATATCATTCCTTCATGCGTGATTTCTTAAATTGATTTGTGCCTTTTGCTCCTCGACCACTTCTAACCACGATCGCATCTTGTTTGTGCATCGATTTTGTGTGAAAACCCCGAGTCGAACCTCCATCACAGCTCGGTCTGGCCGAACATTGGCCAGACCTTTCTGGCCATCGTGAGTCCGATCGGGACTCGAGCTAAGTCTCCTCAACTCATCTTCTAGCTTCTGTGTGAAGAAATTTAGTTATTATGTCCAATATTGCTTGATTGATCGTTCGTAGTTTATACCTGTGCGAACTTGATTCTTAGTGATTCAGTGGATAGAATTGTCTGAGTTTCGAATATGTTGATCTGAGAGGAATTTAGAGTTGATTGGCGGTGGTTTTACACCGATCCGGCGAGATCTCACCGTTGGATCTCGCCGGAAGCTTTCCGACCGTTCATTAGCGTCGTCGAGAGGTTGAAGACGACGGGCTGAGCTGGCAAGTCAAACGATCGGCTCCGAGGTGGCATCGTGTGATTGGGCCGGCTCGGATGCGAGCCGCCGGCCGTTGGCGCGAACGAGCCGACTCAGATCCGATCCAACGGCCGAGATAAATTGTTGGATTTGATTCTCAGCCGTTGGATTAGTTTTTATATTTTCTGTTAATTAGTTTTTTCGTTAATAAATAGGAAAAATCAAAACGGTGCCGTTTCAGCCATTTGATGCGTCGTCGTTTAGGTTAGTTAGGCGAGTCAACGGCTCGGATTAAATCGAGGTTGAATCCCGACCGTTGGTTCAATAAGGCTATGCGGCGTCGTTCGATTTAGTAGGTGTCGACGGCTTGGATTAGATCTCAAGTCAATCGTGACCGTTCGTTCATTACTAAGTGACACGGCGTCGTTTTGTTTCGGAGACGTCTACGGCTCAGATCAAGTCTCAAAGTTTAATCGTGGCCGTTCGTCCCTTTAGTTGATACGGTGCCGTTTTCAGTAGGAAGGATAATGCGGTGTCGTTTTTGTTTAGATGAATTGACGGCTGAGATTGATTTCAAGATTGATCTCACCCGTCCGTTTTTTTTTATGTATTCCCAAATTAGGAAATAGGTTTAGAAAATCAAAAAAAGAAATAGGTATATACGTATACGGCACCGTATAGGGTCTGACCGGGTCTACGGGCAGTCGGACCAGGTTGACCCGGTTGACCCGGTCCGGTTTATTAATAAAAAATAATAAAAAAAATAAAAAAAATTTCCAAAAATCCAAAAAAAATCACAAAAATACTTGGAAAATTCATAAAAATTCCCAGATTTTCACAAAAAATTTCTAAAAATTTCTAGATCGATTCGGGACTCATAAAGTCTGGATCAAAAATTTTGAGACTTCGAGGGTCGATCTATGTCGATCCGGAAAATTCCCGACATTTTTGAAAAATAGATAAAAAATTCAAAAAATTAGAAAAATTAGAAAAATTCCATAAAATCACAAAAAAATGGGAAATGGCCACATTCAACTGGCCAAATCAAAAATTTGTGATTTTCGGGTCCCGAACCACAAAAATGACCATTCTACCCTTCCGGGCCTTCCGCCCCAAATTTTCACCAAATCACCCCGAAACTTAAATTTGAAATTTCTGTGGGCCGATAGGGCCATATTAGACTTCTTCATTTGATTTGATTGATTTTGATTGCTTTGATTGTGCTTTTTAATTTTTTGATTGTGATTGTTAGGAATAGAAAATCCTCATCCGCATGAATACCTAGAACTGTTAGAACCTACCTCACCCGATATCGCATCTGCATGAACTCGTAGGTTAGAAAATCACTCAACATCGGTAACCGAAAGGGCGTCAATTTGAAATTTGGCGTAACCAAGTCCCCGGACCCAAAATCTCTCGGTTTTCGCGGAACCAAACGGTTTCTCCCGACCGCTCGGTAAGGTTTTCCGATCGTACCTTCCAATAAATCGATCGGTGGCGACTCCAAATTGCATGTACACCTCGCACATGCCACCCGACCACACAAGGTCAATTTCGATATTTGATAAATTTTACTCGACATCGCGATTCGAGTAATGGGTCTTGGGAGGGACCCGCGATCCCAAAAAAATAAATATAAATAAAAAATGGGATCGGCTCGTTAACCCTACTCGCCCCGCCGGACCCCCGACGGAACCCGACGGAGAGGGTCGCGACAAATGTAAATTAAGGCTTCCCTAATATAGCCCTAGAGGCTTAGAGAATGGGTGATTAGCGTTCCTAGGTGATTTGGGAGAGATTGGAGACGATTTGCTAGAAGGTAAAAATTATTATTTTTGGAAAGATCAGGGGTCAAAAAATCCAAAATAGGTATTGGCCAGTTGATTGTAGCAATTTCCTATTTTTTGGGATTTTTGGGATTTTTTCGGGACAAATTGTCAGAATGGAAAAATCTTCATTTTTCGGAAGATTCGGGAGCGAAAACACCCAAAATAGGTCTTGGCCAGTTGATTGTAGCCACTTCCTATTTTTTGGGATTTTTGTTTTTGGAATTTTTTTGAAATATTCCAATTATTTTTGAATTTTTTAATGAATTTTTTAATATATTTTTAATGATTTTTTCCGAATTTTCTAACTTTTTTTTATTAATTTATCCGAATTTTTTAATTATTAAAAAAAAAATCCAGACAGGGTCAACCTGGCCCACGCCTCTCGGGCGCCCGGCCCGGACTGTAAGGGTCCAAACCGGCCTAAAACGACATAGTTTGCAAAATTTTTCTATTTTTTTATATCAATTTTCAAATTATTAGCAAATAACCCCATCGGATACTCTAGGATGTGCCATGTGGCTTGCTTGATGTGTCCGATCTTGATTTAATAATATGATTTAAAAAGAGGGATTTGACGGCTCTCATGGCGCCACGTGGCACAACGATTGTCATCAGATCAAATTTTTGAAAATCAATTTTTTATTTTCTGAAAAATCCCAATCTCGACACGTGGCATGATTTCCACCGTTGGATCAAGGGTTTTGTTTTTTTCTTTCTTTTTTTAATCTTTTTTATTACTGTCAACCCCTGCTGACGTGGACGCCACGCGACGCCACGTCATCGCCAAGTTGACAGTTGACCGGTCAACGGGCGTTGACTGATCAGACTTCTCGAGGTTGAAGAAGATCGACAGACGACTGAGGGCTTACCAGCGACGATCAATGGTGAGATCTTGTCCGATTTGGTCGATCTTGGTGTCGTTGGAATCGTCTTGACGTCAGCTATCACATATAAAAAAATGAGCACGATCCAACGGTGAAAACTATATGAAAACAGCAAGAACAGGTCCGGTTGTGGCGAAGATCTGGCGCGCATTTCACATGATATCATGGGCACAATTGGTTTAGGACCTTTTGGATAATTATCCTGAGCTCTAGCTTTCTAAACCCAAATAACATTTTAGGCAAACCGTAGATCGCCAGGCCCACTAATTTTGAATTAAAGAAAAAGTAAGTCTTACACCATTCGGTCAACTCTAGCTAGTAATGGTCTAAAAATCGGTCTATTTCACACCAAGGAAGACTCATATTTAAGTGGGACTTTACTTTTGTAAATATTTTCCAACCTGCCTTTGAAATTCTAGCCCCTCATATTCCATTCGGCCGGCTAAATTTGAGTTAGAAGATTGGATCCTCAACCAAATTTGTTACCTCTAGGGATTAGGGGGTTGAGAATGGATAAAAGCTACCGAGACCAAATTGGCCTCAACTTCTACGAATCGAGATTAAGTCGAGTATTAAAGATTTAGCGTGCCGATATTCTGCCCGCCCACCCACTAAATATGAGTTAAGAAAGGGCATTCCTTTTCCCGAATTGTCTTTGGAACGGCACATAGGAGAATAGAAAGGAATGATGGTGCTATAACAGGAATGGAATGGAATGAATGAATCACACTAATTCAGAACTCCAAAGGTGCACTTGATATCACAGCATCCAACAGAGATCCAGTTTTCTCGGGTTCGACTAGTAGGATTTCGAGTCTTGATTCTTGTGACCCTGGCATTCTTCTCCAGCTCCTCCAATGCTTTCCACAGTTTCAGATCAAGAAAGTCCGGGATGACAAAAGCGGCCCCAGCTTCCGTCAGCAGTTTCTCCGGATTCCCCGTTCCTAACGCCGCAACAGGCACCAGCCGCAACTCCAGCTTTGGTTCCCAAAACCGAGTCCTTCAATGCCACAGAAAGTGATTAGGATGCAGATGCAAAGAAGCTAAAGGATATCAGGGCAGCACAGAACTTAGGTTGTTTGAACCTGGAGGCAAATGCGGCGACATCATAGGCAGAGGCATACAGCATTGTCCTAATCGAGAGATGGGCAGAAAACAAACTTGAGGAAGCTGAGTGGTACCTCAAACACAAAAGCGTGCTTTTCAGACACTCCAAGCACTTTCAGGACCTTCAAGTATGAGTCTGGAAAGGGTTTCGCCCGTTCACATTCACTCCCGATCACAAGAGTCTCAAAGAACTCGTTAAGGCCTAGCAGGGAGAGCATGAGTTTTGGCATTTGGTCGAGGAGCATTCGTCACAGCTGCTCGTCTCACGCCCTTGCCTTCAATCCACTTAAGAAGCTTGCACAACCCTTTGACAGGTCCCAGCTTTTCAGATGCCAATCTGTTTGCTCAGTCGATATGAATCGAAATTTAGCACCTGAAAATTAGATTGTCACCTCTAGGGAAAAGAACAAAGAAGACTTATGGTGACTCTGATGGCTTTTCTCTTTACCCTGTATCTGTAACCTGCTGTTTAGAATCTTAAATTCTGGTTGCCTGCATGTCTTGTCCTTCTCCAAACAAAACTTGTCCTGGCATTGGGTGACTTTCGAAAATTATGCAATCTATGACCGAACGTTACAAAAGAGAGAATTAGCAACAGAACTCTGTGACATCTATGATGAAGCAGCCGCTGCTTGAGGCATTTGGGTTCAACAATTTGTGGACTGAACCTATCATGCGTGGCTCTCAAAAGTGTCCTGAGGACAACTTATTTCATCGCTCTATCCTCCTTGATATTTACCGTGGTAGTATGAAACTATATTTAAGGACTAGGAACAATACCTTCGGAACATATATTCTTTGTCTTCCATAAATTTGTAGATCTTTTGAATCTCCCAATCGGGAAACAGGACATGACAAAGCTCTTCATTGCGCATGCCACTCATTTTCTTGACATAGAACTCCTCGGTGATCAGAATGCCCACATTAAAGCCGACCCACGAGGCATTCTACAGTTTCAGGCCACGCTGCAGAGGGATGTACTTCTTATGTGATTGAAATATGACATCTGAAAACTGGAGGCAAGCGGATCAATTAGTCACCTCTCAAAGCATTTCTCGGAAGGCATAGTAATGGATGGGATCCGAATCACAAAGCGTGCCATCGATGTCGAAAAGTGTTGCTTCCAGCGGTGCAAGAGCAGCAAGAGAACTTTCACTGTCGAAGATGAAAAAGATATCTCCATGACTACATTGGTAGCTCTTTGGCCGGACAATCACATGAACATTCAAAGTGCTGGAGAACTATTTTGATTGCATTGCCTTGTCATGTTGCCTTACCTTTCTACTATTGGAATACTGCGGCCGGGCATGCCTCACCATTGAAAAATTCGACAAGCGGAAAGGGTATCAGATCCCAGTTCCTAGATTAAAGCGACTGACCAATCCCTGCCCTCTTTTTCAGATGGCACATCAAGTGCTAATAGTAAGTCGGCAACACTAACAAACTAAGCCTTGTACGTTACTGTGCTCGGCTATGAATTTCAAAAGTCTTTTAATACTTGATTAAAAACTCTGACTATGCCATGGCCAGACTGGCCTTATTGTGAATTGTGGCGTAAGGTTAGTGCAGTACTATGAAGTATACCAACGCATTCTCATTTTGATGCTCGGAGAACACAAGGGTAGAACAGAACACGAACCTGGACAAAGAGTGAGAAGTATTTGCAGGAGCCGACATCCTAGTGACAGATATACTGCTAGCATGCTTCCACTTCGGAGAAGTCGAGGTTGAATGATGTGACCTGAGGAACTGGTCCGAGAGGCCGAGGTCGCCGTGGTGTCGAGGAAGGCGAAGATGGAACGTCGCAGATTGCTTATTATTGCCCAAAGATACTCTTCTGATTGTCAGTCCGAGAGAGAGAGAGAGAGAGAGGGCTAAATGAAATGGAATTTCAATGGTAGTTGCTCCTCCCTTCGCCTGGAACATGGCGTCCTTAAGGGCAACTTTCGTATGCTACCTCTTCCCGTTGTTTCTTCCACGTGGATTTCGCTCACGAATTAAACTACAGACTTGAATTTGGTGAGAAAAGTTTAGGTACGACCTTTGGTAAGTAGGTGATGCTAGGGGTGTCAACGATGCAGCTTGATTCGATTTTTTTGATAACCCGAACCGTTAGGAGGAGCAACTGAGCCGAATCGAATCGCAACCCTAACCAAATGCAGTTCGAATTTTTTATTTTTCCTTTTTATTTTTCCTTTTTGGTGAAAAGGGCCTACGACCCTCGTTGCATCTGGCGAGGGCATAGTGGCACACTCCTGCCCTTGCTGTGGCCAGCGAGGGCTTGGGTGAGGGCCGCCACGCCCGATCCTCGGCTCGCCAGCTCCGGCGGGAGCTCCACCAGCACTTTCTCACCAAAACAGGGAAAAGAAAGAAAAATGAAAAATGTAAAAATAAAAAAGAATGGTTAGTTTTTCCCCAAATTGCTAATATTAAGAAGGGAGATTTTCAATTTGGTTCGGTTGATAGAAATTACCCAAACCGAAAACAGAATGGTTATTGTCCAATTATCCATACCGAACCGAACATAAATACATGAAATTTTAGGTTTGGTTTGGTTAGGGTTCGGTTTAGTTTTTTGGTTCGATTTTGACACCCCTAGGTAAGGCCATTTCTGTAAACTACAATCAAATGCATGGAGGAAAACATGAACTCAACATGTCCATAAAAAGGCCATATGTTTCTTTCATTCCTAGGATGTCAAATAACTAAACTTCGATCATACATTGAGGAGGTTCTATCGATGTTCATTGTGGAATTGTTGTTCATTTCGCAGTTTGATGATTATGATTATGGCCTTTATTCTGATGTCGAGAAGATACAGTGCGATATTTGGGAATTCTAGCAGCCTTAATTGTACTTATGACGTCGAAGGTTGATAGGAGGGTGCGACATTACTTGCCGCGGAATGCGAATGTAGTTGCTGTCGATGTTGTTGCTTTCGAACAGTTATGGTCTCATGTTGTGTTCGGTTTTTCAGTTGAAATTGTTCATGACTTGACCCGAAATGCACGGTAGTTTACTTTGCATTGACAGCTCTTTATGATCTGGAAGTGCATGCGCTCGAGTTGAATTTGTTTTCGCATGAGTTACTCAAGTGATTGCAAGTATATATGCAAGTCTAAATTGAGTACAAGTCAAGACATTATAACAAACCAGACATGCTCATGAACAGGGGGCAGTTTATGTCAAGAGTGAACTGGTGTCCATGCCTGCAGTACATGGATCTTGAACGCTTCTGGAGCGTACAAACGATGCTATTAATCGGGATAGGATTGGATAAGATAAGATAAGAAATCCAAGAATTTTGTCATACCTTATTGTGACATCCCAGGGTTGCCATTCGACACTTTATTAATCGCGCTCTATTTTAATATGATATTATGTATATTAACATAGGGCGCATGCAGAAGACGATACAAAACAAGATGGCCATACAATAACATACAAGTGATGCAGACAACTGGCAGGCACAACGCTAAAGGGAATGGCCTTAATAGGTTGTCACTACTAGCACCACAATTAACTAGAGCATTCAACAGATTACACCAAATTTTAATATATTATATATATATATAAAACCTAGTTTGCACATCATCTTTTAATCAAACGGACACAAGAGTACACTAGGAGGAATCAAAAGAAAGCTCTACGCCCTAGTACTATCCACAACCACCATCGATATGCTCCATCGCCATAGCATATCTTCCGTAGCCTTCGGTACCTAAGTATTTGAAATAGAAAGGTAACAACAAGGGAGTGAGCCAAAGCTCAATAAATAAACGTCTAACCAAGCTATGCATTCGATATCCGTTCGAGCGGGAATTAACAATTAACATAGGTACGCAAAAAATTCCCCCCCATATATCCACGGAAAGACCACAAGGCAAACGAAGTATCAAACAACTAAATTGAACATTGCAACTACGAGGCCCTCCTCTTCAAACCTTATAGCCAAACACCGATATGAGCCCAATTTCAATGCCCACCAAATTGACGACTTGTCAGGCAATCTAAATTTAATTTCCAACCTATCCCAAGTTAGATAGCATCCATATAACCAAGGGACACACCATAGAAGAACCGAACCTCGTGGTTCTTTTCCCAAACCACATGGCCGATCCTCCTCTTCATAGACCCATGTCAATTCTTCACAAATCAACAATAATCTGGACGATCCACTCACATATTCAACTTATCGAAGCCTAAGACACCAACTCAAGCAATGGATCACACATGAAACACCATTTTCCCCGCCATGCAAGCTCAACCGTCCATAGGCATACCTATTCCCAAAACCAACATTCCACACTAAAATAAATGATGAATGGGTAAACTAGTGATGAGGATAGATATCTACTTGCCTTAGGAACGTAAACGAAGAAACGAGGATCAATTCACTATCCGGATGAGCTCAAATTGCCCTTTGTTCTTAGCCCGTGCACGAGAGGGAAAAGAGAGAGATGAGTCGGTCCACCACCAATCCATTGCCAAGCACAATGTTTTATCCTATCCTAGCTTATATTCTATAGACCGAATGCAGCCCTAAGGTTGTATGCTAGAATATATTGCTGGTTGTTGCTGGGGTTAAGTCGATTTCAGTTGGTTTAGTTTTGGGGGAAGAAATTGATTTTGGATTGGGTTTGTTCTTGGTGAATTGTTGTCTATTCTCCCCAACACACATAACCATCTAGGAATAGGTTGCCGAAACAATGAAAAGTAATCTACACATATCATAGGGTCGAACTTATGAAGGTAAGTGGATCGTAGCAAAGAGAATGATCATAGGGTCGAACTTATGAAGATAGCTTTTTCGATTTCATGGTTATCTGAAAAGAATGGTGACTGGTACTAGAAGACCCTCTTGCTCCGTTTCGTCGATGTCGAATAACACCATTAATAATAACAACTAGTATGCAAATAGGCATAAATGGTCTCATCCAAACAAAAGGTATCTAAATTAACATTTACATACTAGGGAGCGCGCAACAATTTTTACACTTGGAGAGATCGCCAAGAGGAAGCTCAATCCGAGTTCGTCAACATATCCAATTGACCCACATTCATTCAAAAGCTAAATTTAATAAGTTTTGGGCTAACTAGTATATATTAAATGCTCCACACTACACCCATTGTTCGATGTACAACTTTCTAACACAAATCACCCATTCATTCCTAAAATTTCCCCTCCATATATGAGCTCAATGTTAGGTCTGCTCCTCCTTTAATTCAGGTATATTTTCACATCAAGATATATCTCAATCGCCAACACCCTCATTCATCCTTGGTCTCTTTCTTTAGACCGAATTGTGGAGGTTGTCATCGGGATTGCGTTGCTACACCACAACACCCATCTCTCGGATTCCATGTTGGTCACGGGATTCATTCATTGCAATACTTACTAAACACAAGAACATATTGGGAGGCACACCAATCCACCATCAGCTCTAGTAGCATTTGTTGGAAGCATGCAGTAGAAACACAATGCCTACTCTTGGGGAGATCGCTGAGAGAGAGCCCAAGTCCGAGCTTGTTAATATATTTGAGTTGAATCTACATTTACTAAAAAATTTAAGTCAATGAGTTATGGGTTAACTAGTATACTAACTACACCACATTAGACCGATTATCAAATGTGAAACTTTCTAATACATCTCATAATGAGTTCCAATAATTTACCCCTCATATGTGAGCTTAGTGATAGGTATGCTCCCTGCTTTAATTCAAGTATCCTTCTATATCAAGATACATCTCAATTTTTCAAGGCCCAACTCATCCCTAGTCTCTTTGTCTAGACTAAACTATGGAGATCGCCATTGGTATTGCATTGTTACATCACAATGCCTATCTCTCGAATACCGCGTTGGTTACGAGGTTTCCTCCTTGAGATATTCTCCAAATACCGAAACAAGTTGGGAGGCTCGCCAATCTACTATCAGCTCTGGTATCATTTGTTGGGAGTGCGCAATAGACACCAGATGCCTACACCTTAGGAGATTGTCGAGAGGGAGGCCAAACTCAAGCTCGTTTATATATCGGGTTGAATTCTCATTCGATAATGATTAATGGACGACTTATGATATATTAACCGCTCCATACTAAATCAATTACCTAATGTGAGACTTTCTAACACAACTTACACATATATTTTAACGATCTCCTCGTTACATATGAGCTCAATATCAGGCTGCTCCCCCTTTAATTCAGATATTCTTCCTCATCAAGATATATCTTAATTTTCCAACTCTCACCCTCATCCTTAGTCCCTTTCTATTGACCAAACTATGGAGGATGCAATTGGGACCGTGTCGCTATACCACAAAGCCCAACTCTCGGATACCTCGTTGGTCACGAGATTCCTTCTTGAGATTGGCAGGCCCACCAATTTACAATTGGCTCTAGTACCATTTGCTGGGAGCACGCATCGAAACCTAATAACCTATACTTGAAAAGATTGCCAAGAACGAGCCCAAGTCCGAGCATGTCAAAATTGAGCCAATTATAATATATTAATTGCTTTACATTGTATTAATTCTCCATATAAGACTTTATAACGCAACTCACATATGCATTCCAACATTACATTCGCCCATCTAATCTGTGGAGTTTTTTTTTTAACCATGCTTGATCAGCATGATCCCTTTGGATTTCGTCAGTAGTGAATTGATGAAAACTCCGGGCATGAAAAGAAGTCTCCCTCGGGCATGCAGTCAAGTCAAACACTTGGAGGCATTGAAACCAACTTTTCCATTGTACCGAAAGATCAAGAAATCCCCATTTCTACGCGATCCTTCACGAAATTTAGCCACCCTCCATCGAAATAAAGCACACCGTCTTCTTGGATTAGGATGACCGTCCAAGAATCGCCATCTGGGCCAATCAGCCAAACCGCTCGAGGGCTTTAGCTTCTGATGTAATTTAGAAAGGCTTTGAAATTTTCTATAGAAATTTAGAAAAAGAAAAGAAAATAAAATAAAAGAAAAGATGCTCAGAGCCTCAAACATTAAGCTCTATCACACAGTAACACAGTCAAGGTCGGACTTGGGTCCTCGATGCCCGTACTCGAGTTCCCAGTGGCTGCGTTCGAGAAGCCCTGGCTCCCATAATCTAGATCTCGGCTGCTGGGTATCCCTATATTATGGGAATAGTGCAGGTCTCTCTAAGAAAATAGATTCAATGTGTTGATTTCCAAAGGACGGAAAATGTTTTTCAAGTCATTGTCGGATTTTATTGGAACACAAAAAATACCGCCTTTTTTTCCTTCTGGAAAATGACTTCTTGAAGATAACATTGTTGCTAAGCAAACGGAGCCTGAGCCTTGGTTTGTCTTTCCTCTGTTTCTCTCGCCCACTCCCTGTTTCTCTCTGTTTCTGATTTTCCCGACTCCACAATCCACAAGAACGTGCGTTGCCCTCTCTCCGTTTCTTTGTTTCAGCTCATGCGCATCCCCCTCGTGTGATGCTGATTGGCAACCTTTCGCTAGTTGCCAAAGAAAATCCCACGAAACATGGAGTCACCACCAAGTCAATTGAGAGCTTTGCTGATCTTTCTTTCTTGAAGATTCCCCTTTTCTGGAAGAAATGAAAGAGAGTCCCCTTTCGTGCCGCGTGCCCCGAGAATTCCCAAAAGGATGGCGAATGCCAATTCACCGAATCACTCGCTTCTCGTTCTTACCACAAACGCATCGATCGGACATGTCATATTTCACTTCCAATCTCGGTCGGCCCCCACCCCCACCTTCCACGAATGTCTTCATTCTTGCCTTGCTTAGGAGTGATCCGTGTATGCATGCCACTCCTACGTTTTGATCCAGATATGCTATTCTTAAACAAAGATGCCCAGAGTTGGTTAGTGCGGAAGATCAGCGGACCCGATTCCTAACTTTCGTGTAATTCGAAAGGGACAAAATTTCGATGTCAGTACCGTGGTCTAGGATATGTGAATTTATTTCTACTTTCTGCTTAATGTAAAATCTTGTGCACATGCATTTGAAGCAGAAACATACAAGCCCTTAAACTACACGCCTTACTCACTGGCCACGCGGCCCGGGGGCAAGAGAATTGGGTAGGTGCCACTTTGTTCCCTCTAGATTTCTCTCTAGATGGATAGCATTTAATTGAATGCCCATCCCTCTGTTACTTAGCGAATGCTCTAATCGCCGTCCGCCACCAACGAGCCCTAAACCTCGCGATCTTCTTTGGCCAGATGGTTGTCGCCAAGGCCATCGTCTAACTTGCCGTTTCGACAGTCGAATCGCTACAGCCAACCAGCCTGACGCGGCCAAAACCCGATAAAACATCTAGGGGAAAGGTGCACCCTTGTAACCAAACGCTAATCCTAGCCGTAGATTTCTAATCTAGACCTCGTACGCGGTCGGGTGCGGGCTTCATAGAATCTGAGTTGGAAAATTACATTTGTGCGTTCCTTTGGAGCTTCGGGCGCAAGGGTTGTTTGTAACTGTAACCGTCGGGATCACGCGAAGTTGCTCATCGCCCCACCACCCGACCAGCCTATAAAGCCTCGATTCGCACCTTCTTCTTCTTCTTCTTCACCGTTATATCTGCCATCTTTCTCCCAGATATCTCTCTCCCTCTCGTACATTTTCATTTGCAGAGGTAATCCTCCGGATCTAATATCTCTCTGCAACTTCTAGATTTGGATTGATCTGTTCGCGGCTTTCATGATCTTCCGTGCTTGCTTATGCTTTCGTTTGTTGCTTCATTGCATGCTCATGTCCCGCGGCTATTGCCGGATCTGATCTGTTAGCTTTGATTTCGATCCGGTTGGTTCCATCACTTTTTCTGGCGATTCTGTGCTGTGAAATGCGAACGATTATCGACTGCTCTGAGTTTCCTTGCTGTCTCTGTTAGAATTTCGGAACGCTCTTGCTCTAAAATTGTTCGGCTGGCCTAGTTGTGATCTGAGCCAGCTTTGGGATTCTACTCTTACGGTGCTGATCTTTCGTTTTTCTGCATTTGGGGTTGAGAGGATTGGAGGAAGAGAGTCGAGGAGGGCAAAAAAGACGAGATCTTTATTCTTCTTAGTTGAGCATTGTTTTCAAATGTTCGCTTGTTAGATTCTAAGTTCCTTTTCTTTTAAAAGCGTAGTCATATCGATTTAGCTTAAAGCAAGTTTAAACTAATCATAAATGCAAGTTTAAAGCTTTTTCTCATACGATTACTTTGCTATTGAATTGTAAGTACGACCATCATGCAGTGGATTCAGTCGTACCATATGATCTTTCAAGTTGTGCATTAGTTGAGTCATTGATCTGGATTTGGAGGATTTCTTCTTAAGGGGTTCTATTCGGGATAAGATCTAATCAGTAAAATGGAATAATTAATAGGTTATAGTGAAGCTATTCCACAACAGTTGGACCATCTTGATTTTATGAAGGGTACGTATGTTTTAAGCTTGTATGGATCAAGGCAAACCATCAGCAGATATGGTGTATGTTTCCAAACTGATCTGCTTTTGTGCCAAATTATATGTCAGTGGTTTATGATATTTTACCTCTGAAATGCACTCTATTGTTTGGAGCTTAACATGGCCTCTACTTGGCAGCCTCTACCAAGAATTGATAGCATGAATTTAGCTGTTCTTATACAATTCTTCTTCTTGGTGGTCCAGATCTTGTGGTTCAATATTCTTTAGCTGGCTCTCATGGGAAGTGTTATTGATGGTGCAATTGAGGCAAGCATCTTATTTCTTCTCTACTGTAGCTTTCTTTTGGTTACTTCTGTTCTGTTTTGAACGTTAATCCTAAATGGTAGCCATGATGTACTGCCTGATGTGCACTGATGTCTTATTCATTCTTCCAATCTGGAGTAGTAGACTTCTCAATCTCAGTTGTTTCTGCATCTCCATGCTCATCTTTGAATTCATTCACACTTATACATCTAGTGAGAACTTAGAAGTTCCTTCATTGCTGAGAGTTGGGGTCCTATCAAAAGTATCTTGACACCCTGCTAAGGCCATTGTACAAGTTGAAAGTGAAAAGTCTGTTAAAATGCACTAAGCATACATGATGATGAGATAAGATACATTTGAATTGCTAGGACAAGTCTCCTAGTGAAAATTACTCCAGAATAAAATCTTTGACTGGTTTCCCATAATACACTATCTTAGTCTAGGATATTGAGTAAATGTTCTGCTGAGCATGTTGCAGAAAACATTTGATTCTCTCTCGCTCTCTCTCTCTCTCTCTCTCCCACACGCATGTGCATTTTTTTGTGGGCGTGTGTGTGGGGGGAGAGTGAGGTGTGCTCGTGCTTGTGTTAATTTTAGGTTTGTGTGACATCCATGTATCAAAGTGACTTGACAACTTGCTATGAGAACATATTCAGAAGAAGATGTTGAAGAATAATTGGTAATTGTGAAGATTCTTTCTCCGGGACAAAGATGCTTTTAACATATTCTTCCAACTTCACTGATGTAAGATGCTGATATGAGAAACTGCCCTGCTTACAGGAGGGAAGCTTGACAGAGAAGAAGCCCACAGTTGTTTTTGTTTTGGGTGAGCATCTATTCTTAAGTTTCTGCAACTTGCTATTGGGATAACAGGGGTCCTTTATTTCAATTCCATCAGAGTTAGCTCCTGTTAGATTCCATGATACTATAATCTGAATTTTTGAATAATAATCAATTCCAGAGTTAGCTCCTGTTAGATTCCATGATATTATATTCTGATCTATTATTTTAGTTTGTCAAGTAGCAGAAAGTAGACTCATTCAGATCTTTCAGCAGAGTTGCTAGAGTGATGCATTGTGTTTTAAATTTTTAATATGCTTGTCTTTCGTTTCGTCCCGTCTGGATCATATCCTTGGTGCTTGATTTACTGTTAGGTGAGATTTTATTTGTAGGGCCCTTAATCGCTCAGTTTTTCTTCTTCCTTTTGACTTTATTTGATTTCTTTTCCCCCATTTTTCAGCATTGGCCTCTCTCTCTCTCTCTCTCTCTCTCTCTCTCTCTCTATATATATATATATATATATATAAATGTTTCATTTGAACATCCTATGTTATTACTCGGGTCATAATATGCAAGTTTAAAATAGTTTTATCTTACACTCATGATAAACTGGGGTTCATATTTTGCCTTCTGGATGGAGACTATTCCAAAAGTGGAGTATATGATCCAATGTATTCATCTAATTCAAATTCCTTTTAACTTTTTGGAAAGAGTGTTTTTATTGCTCGATTTCTAAATTCTAATTTGCCAAAAGTGTAGAGGCTCTTCCAAACATTTTAATTGAGCTTTCTTAAGTTTGTAGGTGGACCAGGCAGTGGAAAGGGTACCCAATGTGCCAATATTGTTCAGCACTTTGGCTTCACACATCTCAGTGCCGGTGACCTTCTCCGAGCAGAAATCAAATCTGGTTCTGAAAATGGGTAATAATGCCGCTGTCACTGATCTTGTATTATTTCAGGAAGTTAGTATAGATAGTATCTGTTCTTGTACTTTTTTGCTAGAGATATGTGCTTTCTCTATTTTCCATGTGGTGGGATCCCCTTCTTGACTAAACCTAGTTATATAAGTCCAGGCATGTTCAAGTCAAGTTTATATGTCATGCTATTTTCTTTCTTTTGTAGATCTTTGTAATGCTCACTTGAACAGGATTTCTTGGCTATTTCACTATTTTTTGTTTTGTTTCCACTGAGAAAATGTCATGAATCGTTCTGTGGCAGATGATTTTGTTCACATCCACATTACTTGTAATAATAAGCTGCTTTAGTGGCTACACAGAGAGAGAAGAGGGAGGGGAGGTGGGGTGAGTATTTTCCGCTTGGGAAGAAATTGATTGCGCATGGTGTTGTTTTTGATTCACTGGATTTTGAGCTCTGGTTGAGGTATCAAACCGGCTTGAAAGTTGCAATTGCAATTTGGGTTGTGTGCACGCTCGCATGCGCAGAGTTTGCCGCATGGGCAGCTTGGTTGCACTGTGTTGTTATTGACTCACTGGTGATTTTGAACTCTGGTTGAGATGACAAACCACCTTCAAAGCTGCAATTGCGACATGTGTTGTCTGCACACACGCATGCGTACACACAGAATATTGCTGCTTGGGCAGCAATTGGTTGCATTGTGTTGTTATTGACTCACTGGAAGCTGCAATCTGCGACATGGGTTGTTCACATAACCCGCATGTGACTTTAGTTAGTTTCCTGTTTTGGACCCAACATCACAGCATAAATGGTGCAACATGAAAAAGAACCGTGTCCTACACAAGTTAACCTTTGGTAGTCTCTTATGCTCATTCTGACATGTTTATTTGATTCTTTCACCTATTATACATGACAGCTTGTCACTTGCACATTATTACCCATTATCATTTGCTAATAAGTGACAAAAAATGTTGTTAAACAAGCTTGACTCATATGGCATGAATGATGAATATTCTTTTTATTTATTTATTTTTGTGTGTGTTCCAAAAGTTCAATGCGAATAACTAACACGTCATATCTGGGTAGAAAAATTTATAGTCCTGCTAAGTGGCAGTAATGATTAATTGCAAGGTCGAAACTTCAGTTCTTTGCCCTAACTGGCATAAGACATGTTTGACATTCCTTTATTCTTTTTCTACCGGAGAGACTACTGATGCCATCTCGAGATGAATGAAAGCACATGATAGGAGCCACGTCTTTTAGGTTCTCGTACAACTGAGTTGTCTCTTTGAAGGCCTGATGACCAACCAAATTTCCTCTTTGAATTGGCAGAACTATGATCCAGAATATGATTAAGGAGGGAAAGATTGTGCCATCAGAAGTGACAATCAAGCTCCTGCAGAAAGCAATGCAGGAAAGTGGAAATGATAAGTTCCTTATTGATGGTTTCCCTCGAAATGAGGAAAACCGTGCCGCATTTGAAGCTGTTGTAAGTTTGGCCACACCTGTTTTTGTTTGAAATGCACTGCTTTAGTCTTATTACTGATCTAGTATTGTCCCTCACATTTTAAATTTGACCTTATTAGCTGTTGCATGTTGTTCTTCTGTCCTAAAGGGATGTGAAATTTTTGCAGACTAAAATTGAGCCAAAATTCGTGTTGTTTTTTGATTGTTCTGAGGAAGAGATGGAAAGGCGCTTGTTGAATAGGAATCAGGTCAGGCAATTATTTCTTTACTACCTTTACCAGACAAGCACATATTCCTGCTTTTGTCATCTTTCCGATTTTAGAAATCTGATTTTTTTTTCTCTATTTGTCACAAATTTTGAAGGGAAGAGAAGATGACAACATAGAAACAATAAGGAAAAGGTTTAAGGTGTTCTTGGAGTCTAGCCTCCCAGTTATCGAGCATTACAATGCCAAGGGAAAAGTCAGAAAGGTGAGGAAATCTCTAAATGCATTGCAATCTTCCTTATGTGTATTTGCATGCTCTTGTTTTATTCAGTTACTTATCTATTTTGGCTTTTGTTCAGATTGATGCTGGAAAACCTGTTGAAGAGGTTTTTGAAGACGTTAAAATAATTTTTACCTCAAACTCTGAGAAGGTACAGCGCCACCGCTGTGTTATCTTATAGGCTTCTTTTTTTGCTGTGAAAATCACTGAAAGGAACAAATTAATGATGATCAAATTTCAAACTAAAGGAAAAAGTGGTGATTGATTGGGCTTGTACTGTCTTCACAAGTCGATGTGATGCTGTCTGTTTATTAAATGTGGTTGTAGCATTGTAATACCTTTCAGAGAACCAGTACTGGGAAATAATATCCAATGTGATTATTTAGCATAATCATGTGGTTGTAATATCTTTGCATGTGTACGGTGTTCTAATTATGCAAGGCTTCCATTTCCACAGCCAAAATGGCTGTAGTCATGTCCTATGGCTCTGATCAAAAAAGAAAAAAAAAATTTCCTAGGGCTATTATACCCTCGTTTAACATTAGGAGTAAAATTGCAGTAGCTCTGCCCCTTATTCTCCAGTTCCTGTTTCTTGTCCCTCGCCAGTCTCTCTCTCTCTCTCTCTCTGACGCTAAAGCTTTTCCGGTTCCGCTGTTGTTTTGAATAAAGTAATTCATGCATTTATAGAGAATTTAAAAAAAAAATTCAGTGATATTATATGTCACCCTTTTAGTTGAAATGGATGCAAGGGAGAAATGTTGCATTTTTTGGGGATGCCTGCTGTGAATTAAGGATCAAGCAACACTTGATTGGTTGATCAATCAAGTGCTGGTTCATTCTTTGCAGGAAAGGCCAATTTGTTATATTTTAGGTTCTTCATAGAAGCAATTTTCATCTTATGAAGGCGCAGATTCCATTTTTTGTTAGGTCTGTAGAAGAATTAAAGAAGTAAAAGATTTAACAAAATAAAAACTCACCCCAACCCAACAATGAGCTTTCTGCAAGACTTTTGAGCAATATGGGTGGGGAGAGAGACTTTTTATATCAGATAGTTCGGGTAACCTCTGGGTAGAAAACCTTCTTTGGGAGGAACTAAAACCACAAGCACTGGGATTTACAAAGAGGTCTGTACAGTGCTTCAGGGCTTATAGCCCATTATTTGTTCTCCCTTAGTTAGGAATTCACATTTATAGGAGATAGAGTGAGGATGGCAAAGTGCGGTCAACATGCCATTCATTTTCACGGTTTGCCTACTTATCCTAAAGGGTGTTTAGTCATTGTAAGATGGTTCAATTTCTGAAGCTGTGGCTGCATAATTTGTTGCTCTGGAAATAGCTGTAGCCTTTGTGCAGTCGTACCTTTGTGCAGTCGTACTTTTTTCTTGCATGGCCCTATGCAGTATATTAAGTACCACATATAAAAGTTGTCTTCCAAGGGCAGCTGAACATGGAGGTTACCTAGTGCTATGCATGGTGAATTTAAAGGTCCACATACTGTCGTTAAATGCAGAAATCATAGCATAACTCATGAGTGAAAAATGCATTTCAGCACCATTAACCCTGGGTATAAGGAATAAGAGAAATATCTAGAAAGTAATTAAATAAAGAATGGGGGTGCTCATAGTTATTAACTTCTCCATTTACCACTTGTCAAATTGAAAGGTGATGGTTCAGCCAGTTTTCTTTGCTCCGACATTTTATGAAGGCCTTCCATTAACAATCATTACCAAATATGAATGAATATAATAATTATTTTGCCATAAGTGGCATCTCATGGTTGCAACGTTAGGCTAAGCTGCTTTCTCCCCCCTCCTCCTTGGGTAAATAAGCGAATAGTGGTTGGCCTAATTTTAACTCTTGCATGTTCTCACTTGATTTATTAGAATATTGTTTTGGGAAAAAAAGGATGGGAACAGTAGGTGATAATTCTGTCTTGCACATATCTGCAGGCTACTGTCTAGAGCTGCCTTATATGTTCTGGCATCAGCTTTGGATATCCCGAGGTAATTCTATTATCTTAATCTTTAGAAGTACCAACTTGATTTCATCAATATGTTTCATAGTTGAAGGTTGATGAATTGCATGTAGTTTTTGTTCCAGTGGTCATGCAAAGACCTTATCCTATACTGCCCCTCGTTTTGAGATAATCAGCTGGGTGGGAGATTACAAGGGTTTTTGGAGCTTATGCTAGTACTATGATTTGAAATTGGCTTAATAATGTTGATATCCCCAGTGCGGATACTGATATGTTCTATACAGAACCTGATTCTATGCTCCACTGATGGAAAGACGGAATACATCTATTCGAGTATATTCTGCTTCCACTTCATATTCAGACTCTTAAAAGTGAAAACTTTGCTTCTTGCATAAAAAGTTTTATGTGGGGGCTATAGGAGGGTTCTTACGAAGAATCATCAGTGGATGGTCAAGAGCTTTCCCATGTGCCTCCTTTGTTCCTTTTGGAAATGGGTACTTTCTTTCTTTTTAATATTTGGTTCTTTTTGTTCTGTTTGGCCAATGGCTGGTGAATGATAAGAGTTTGATGCACGGTCAGGACAAACCGTTTGGTCATCGATGTTCAAGGAACGTAGCTTTTGTTCTGCTAGCATGCTGACTCTTTAGTCTCCCTTCTCTAAAAATCTTTCAATGTGCTATTTTCCAAGAGGCTTCACTGAATGGGACTTCCATATGAGAACTGACATGAACTTACGTGACTTTGTATGCCCGTTATGTCAAGTCACTTTTCCTGGAAGATATGATTACTGTTCTGAACACATGATGTATAATGCTGGATTTTTCTTTGGTCCATGCCAGGTGATGATGCTGTTGTAGCTGCCTATTGTTACTTCATTTTGGAGATTTTCTTGAATCTATTTTAACGGTAGAAATGATTATACAAGTATGTACCGGGATATATGGCTCTAGATTCTTATACTGGCTGCATTTTAAAAGTTTAGTAACTTGAAAATAAAGTTACCTATACGTCCATAGGCTCAACATGTTGATTTTTCCTTTCCTGCTTTGCCTCCATACCCTCCCTCACCGCCAAGCAACAATCATCACTAAAATATGACGCAAAAGTAAATCTCAAATACAGGCGAATGTTTGCTTTTGAAACAGATGGTTCCAGACATTATGAGATTTTTCCTCTAATGTTCTAAAATGTCTCTAGGCATGATAGAGTTGCCTCTTTGACATAACTTTCTTTTGTATGCCGGTGTGCATTATGTCGCTGATATTTCATGACATTGCATCATTTGGCAACAATCTCCGAGAAGGAAGAACCAGCTCAATGGAAAGATTCGTGTGGATCGGAAAAACACCCTCTAATGTTAAAAGAGTTCCAGAAAACTAGGAAAGGTTAAATGGTTTCTGTACTATATATTTTAGCTGCATCCATCAATCAAAATCATACAGAGGTAGTCTTTGAAATGGTTGTGGTATGAGGAGATGAACTAAAACTTAGCCTCTTCCATTGAAGATGGTGACCATATCTGCATTTCAAAGTTGTGCTTCAAGCTAAGGGGCTTGAGTGTTTTAAGATATGAAACATAAGAAACCCTTTTAGATTAGATTAACCTCGCTAAATAAAGTTCAGCGTCCTTGAGACTTTAAAACCTTAGTAGCCGTAGCTAGCCATCAACTGTACTTCCATCTCTCTGAAAAGAACCCTTTTCATTTTATAACAGGAGGGGCCCAAGCCCTAAATTTCACACATTGTCGAGGTGGCACCACAGCTGCGCCTGCCTCGATCCGAGGCTGACGACCTCAGTTAAGGTCACCCATGGCGGGCCTCGCTGCCTCCATGGGTGGCCTTGATCAAGGTCATGGGCAGCAACACAAGCCATAGGCAACCTCGATGGCGGCTCATGACCTCAAGCCGAGGTCGTCAGCAGCTGGTGCCCCTAAACAAGGCACCGAGAGCAGTGAGGGAGGGGGGTTTTGTCGATACAGAAATTATGGGAGAGTTGGGGGGCTAGAGAATTTAAACGAAAAGTAGCGGGCGGGGCAATTTGATCTTTTCAGAGTGGAATTTTTTCTAAATTGGTAATTTTGAAAATAGAGATATAAAAGTACTTTTTCTAATGAATGTGAGACATGTTTTTGGTTGAACAACGTAAATATAGACATGAGAATTTGGCTTCGCTTCCTTAAAGTATAAATCTTCAAGTTGCACCCGCGTAACTTATTTTTCGGAAGCAAGACTACGGTTATGTTTTGGTCACTGCACCCATCTTATTGATGAATCTTGATTGTTACTGTTAAAAAGTTAAATCCCAAAGTTTAAATTAATAGATAGAAGGATATACCATGCATAAAAGATCCAGTTTAAACTAATAGATAGTATTTGCACCAGAAATAATTGAGTCGTTGACACGAACAAGCGTGTGCTATACCCATGAACGTAGACAGTCACATGAATGACCCGTGAACATCACCAATGCGTGTGTTAATGTCGATCGCACGTGACATGTTGTCGATCACCATGGAGATTGATATTTGTTGTTTGACATCGACACGCATTGGTGACACATATTCAGCTGTCGATACACAACGGGGAAGGGCTAATAGTTACCAATATGCAGCTACGGCGTGGTGCTACTTTTAGAACTTTCACACGCCCAAGTCATGTTTGTACGCAAGAAGATTTGTAGCACCAATTACAACTCTCATTCGACAAGTGAGAGGAACTTCTAACTCGGCCCTATTGCACCATCTCTTGGACAAAAGCTCGAGATCTATGTGTCAAGGCAGGAGCTAGCTTGCACCGAACAATTAAATCAAGTGCTAGTAAGGTTCTAACGTGTTTTCCTAATTGTTTTTCCATGTAGGAGGATTCCTACTATCCGCATCCTTCAGTAAAAGAATTTTTGTGTGATGATGTTTACATATTATCAGAGCCTTTTCTCAATTGTCGGCCACTAAGGGCGTGCCTGGTAATATTTCTTCTTCAGAAATCAACTTTTGGCCAGAAGTTGATTTTTTACTTCTCTTTAGAAGCATAAGTTAGTTTTTCTACTTCTACTCTAGAAGTTATTTTTTATCGTAGAAATTTGTTTGGTAGCGCTTAAAAATTTTTACTTTTAAAACATTATTGACACAAAATATTCTATGAAAAATCATTATTGGTAGCAAAAAAATTTCTACTTCATTTTTGAACTTTTTAAAATTTCTTTAAAAATAATAAAAAATATTATTTATTTTTTACTCCGGCGGCCGAAAATGGCGACTTGGCAATGGTGGCCGGTACGGTGGTCGATGGTTGGCGGTAGGGGGTAACGGTTGGAATGGAATATTTATGGAATCCCCATGAATAGAATCAAACCTTATTCCATGGTATTTACATGAGATTCCTCTTTCTTATTCTTAAGCAAGCCCCCGAGAGGGCTTAGTTGATCCATGATTTATGTTTCATCTTCCGTTTCTTTTTTGTTTTTTTTCGAGAAATAGATCGATCAATTTCGATTCTTTCTTTTTCTATTGATTCTTTTCCGATTGAGATATATGGATCCACGGATCTATGTGTCTATATAGATCCTCTGTTCATGGATTAACAAAAATGTGCAAAAGCTCTATTTGCCTCTGCCATTCTATGAGTCTCTTCCTTTTTGCGTATGGCATCGCCACTCCCTTTGGCAGCGTCCACTAATTCGAACTTAATTTGAAAGCCGTAGCCGGCCATCAACTGTACTTCCATCTCTCCGAAAAGAACCCTGTTCATTTTATAACAAAAGGGGCTCAAGCCCTAAATTTCACACATTGTCGAGGTAGCACCACGGCTACGCCGGCCTCGATCCGAGGCCGCCATCCTCGCTTGAGGTTACCCATGGCGGGCCTCACCGCCTCCATGGGTGGCCTTGATCAAGGTCATGGACAGCAACACGAGCCATAGGCAACCTCGATGGCGGCTCATGACCTCAAGCCAAGGTCGTTAGCAACCAATGCCCCTTGTTGGGGTCCATGGGGTTTACCGTGGTCCGCCCATGCAAGCAACCATACCCCACGTCAACGGTTGAAAATGCATCATTTAAACGTCATTTTTATGTCGATACATATGCCCCCACTCTCTGTCAATTTTAAGCAATGAGGAACGAGAAAGAATAGAGATGACGACGATATCTCTCCCTTCTCCTCTTTGGAATGTCAAAGGGGCGACGGATTCTCTCGTTGCATTGTGGATATTTTAATCTGTGAAAACAAGGTACGTCCGTTCTGTGATGTATTTTTCCGATCGGTGATTCAAGATGATCCTAGGGCTTGTTAATTCCATGCAATCCGTTGTGTATGTTAATTAGGGATCGGTTCCCTTCGTTGGTATCAAAGCCTTTGTTCTTGAATTCTGATTTTGTGTATGGTTATAGTTGAATTATTTGGATTTTGGTGATTTTAGTGGGTTTTTTACGAGAATTGTAATTTGGGGCTTTTTTGGCCGGGGAGTTCTTTTGCCGTTTCAGACCAAATTTCGGTGAATCACAGTTTGCCTTTGGAACAGCAGGGTGGCCTTGCCATGGGGAACAAAAGCCCTAAGGAATCTCTGCATTTGGTTGTTCGTCGGAGATTGGGGAACAAAAGCCCTAAGGAATCTCTGCATTTGGTTGTTCGTCGGAGATGAATTTCGCGAAGGAATTTCGCGTTTAGGGTTTTTGCGCCCAAGCGGTTTTTCATTGATTCCGGATAAAATACTTCACCGTTTTTGTTGATTCTTGGACCTATGTGGTTGCGCCGGCATGATGTTCAAAACCCACTATTAATTTCGATTTGAAGTGGGCTGTTGGAGGAGAATCGGCCGGTGGAAGATCGGCCGAATCGGGCGTTCGGCGGTGCAAAGTTCGCTCTTCTTGCGAAGAAGAAACTGCATGCGTGGGAAGGCAAAAAAAAAAAAAAAAAAAAAGGGAGGTAAAAACTGCCTTTTGGGCAGCCCACGTGCCCCCCTTTTTTTTCCTTTGAAAAAATTTGTAAAAAATAATAATAAATGAGGGGTAGTGGGCGTGGGCAGTATATATAAAAGGGGCCCAACCGTGAAAAGTGAGATTTGAACCCACGGCCTCACCAAAACTTCTTGTGAGACCCCTTGGACCACTCGGGTACGCTGACTTTTTCCGTTCAAAGTTGACACGTCTTTATTCTTGTTAAAGAAACAATTGATCGTGCAAATTGACGCACGTGAGTGGCACGCGCCTGATGGTGAGATACCCGTTTTGTCCCTCCGCGCCAGAAATTCTGGTTTTGCGCCTTCTGGACGATGATTTGCCAATTTTGCCCCTGGACACGTGCAATACCCTTTGGGCCCCTGATTTGCGCCAGAATTTACACTTTTGCCCTTACATGCAATATTATGAATATTTTGCATGAAATTAGGTATGCTCTCAATTTATATCTTGTATTATGAAATTAAAGGATAATTTAATGCGTGAATTATTTGTGTATTAGTTCAAATCATGCTATGCCATGTTATGATTATAATATAAGTGGATCATTATGTGATTTATGATCTTATTCGAGTGGGGAGTTCTATTAAGTTTTAGTAATTTTAGCGAACTCAATTTTACATAAATGATTATATTAATGGTAATTTCAAATGAGAATTCTTGGACGATGATTGGGAATGTAGTGAACTTTCGAATATGAGGCCTTATGTGAAATTATTCATTAATATAATTAGTTAGTGTAAAATAAATGCATAAATGTTAGACATCAATAGTTCATGAATACATGTCTATAGAACTTTTTGTTTAGATACAATGGCTTTAGCTTCCTAGAATATTGTAGTTGAGCTTGACAAAGGAGAGAAATTGGATGGCGAAAATTATGAAAGCTGGAATAGGACCCGGTATGTGCTAGAAGAGCAAGAAGCACCATGAGCTTTTAACTTAGTTATGAAAGACCCTAAAGATAGGAATACCGCACAATTTAGAAGCGAAAAAGAAGCATTTGCTGCGTAGAAAATGATAAACTCTATTGCTTGCATTATGTTGCTGAGTAGCATAAAAAAATGATTTTATGAGTGAGTTTAGGCATTTTGAAAATGCCAAAGTCAAGTATGAGGCATTAAAAACTAAGTTTGGTTAGACATCGGTTACCAACTTGAGACATATCACTATAAGATTTGACACTTATATGATGTTTCATCGGCAGAATATGAAACCACATTTTGAGGCGTTTGTCAAACATGAGAAGTGAACTACAAGATACATGCCACATTTTGAATGATGAGTAGCAAGTGCAAGCAGTAATTCATTATTTACATCATAGTTGTGTGCATATGAAAATCCACTTAATCCACAATAAAAAGTAGAAGACTTTTGATGATGCTATGCGGCGTCTTGAACTAGAGTTGGTCTGCCTTCCGGCGGCTAAACTAGAGATTGACATTTGTTATGCTGGTTCTAGCTCAAATGGGGCTTCGTGTTCCAGGCGTAAGCGTCAAGGTGGATTCAAGAAGTGGAAGGGTAAGGGAACAAATCTTTTAGGATAAAAATCAAAGTTTAACCAACATGGAAAAGGAAAATGTCCTTTCAAGAAAAGGTTTCAAAAGGTGAAGTGTTTTCACTATGACAATAAGGGTCACTTTCCCCACAATTGTGGTGAGTTAAAGAAGTTAGAAACCCTTTGTACACTTAAAAGTGTACATATGTCTCGATTTAGTTTTCGTAATTGAATCTCATCCTTTGTGGATTGTAGACTTAAAGGCCACAAACCATATAGCGAATGACAGAAATGTCTTAGTGGAATTTTAATGAGGTTCATATGGAGCAAAGTGAATAAATGTAAGAAACAATTTTTGAGTGGAAGTTAAAAGGATTGACACCTGCCAATGGAGTATGTGTGGTGGTCGCACCATGTTTCTACATATTGTGTTATATGCTCCAAAAACTCGATAAAATTTAGTTTCCGTGTTAGTTTTGGTTAAACTTGGTTTTAGTTTGAACTTTCATAACTATGGTGATAACTTGTCGTTGGGAACAAGTTATTATGTTTATGAATGGTTCATTGTGCTGATTGTTAAGTATAATAATATGAATATTTGTTATTTCCTATTTACATCTTTTGTGATGATGTGAATATATGGCATGTTAGGTTGGGTCATATTGGCTAATGGAGAACATTTGGATAAGCCAAAAGGGCTTACTTGGGCAATATTGAAAAAGTCGATTTGCCTATTTATGAGCATTGCCTAGCGGGAAAAACAATGAGAAAACCATTTGAAAAAGAAACAAGAGTTGAGTTTCATTTGAAGTTGATCCATTCTAGACATATGTGGTTCAATGAATGTAAGATGAGGGTATGGAGCTGTTTAGGTCTATGATAACACATGCTAATTTGCCTATTACCTTTTGGAGTGAAGCTCTATTGATTGATGTCTAGATACTTAACCATATGCCTTCTAAATTAGTTACTTTCACTCCATATGAGTTGTAGATAAGTCGATAATAAGATTTGAGTTTTCTTAGACCTTGAGAATCTACTACCTATACTCATAAGTTCTCTTACATGTATGGAAAATTGGGCTCTAGAGGCAAAAAGAGTATCTTCATGAGATATCGAGAGCACTCAAAAGGGTACATGTTATAGGTGAGCAAGAAAGTGAAAGCGTAATTGAATATGAATCACGAGATGTCACATTCTTAGTGAATAAATTTTCAAATAAGGGTGAGATAAGTGAAAAACTATTCTCTATTTGAAAACTTGGATAGTGATAATGATTTTACCGGGGCATCTCATTCAAGTGGGAGCAATGTGAGAAGTGGGGAATTTGTTTCGAACTAGTTTCAATTTCAACCACTTGATGCGAAGATGTTGTCATTATCTAATCCGAATGGGAGTATAATAGAGAATGATGTACTAAGTGTACAATCTCCAATTTGGCAAACAAGTCGCAAAAAGCTTTCTCTGTCGACTCGTCGATGTTTAGACATTGAAAGTAAAGCTTTTATGGTCACTCCACAAGAAAAGAATGAGCCAAGAAATGTAAATGAGGCTCCGACTTGCCCCGATAAGGAAAAGTGGATATAAGCAATGGAAAAAGAGATGGAGTCAATAGGATCAAATCAAGTTTAGAAACTAATTGATCTTCCGCATGGACGCAAAGCCATTGGAAGCAAGTGTGTTCTAAAAAAATAAAGCCCAAAGCTAATGGCTCGATTGAGAGATATAAGACTCGTATTGTGGTGAAATGGTATAATCAATTCACCTTATTTTTGGCAATGGTGATTAGTATGGATCTTGGATCACATCAAATAGATGTAAAGACTGCGATTCTCAATGGAGAATTAATAAATAAAAAAATCTATGTGTAACAACCTATTGGGTTTGTTACGGAAGGCCAAGAATAAAACGTACATCGACTTTTGAGATCAATATATGGCCTCAAGCAGTTTTCGAGATAATGATATTTACTTTTTCGTAATACCATAGTGGCATATGATTTTACAATGACTGATGAGGATCATTGGGTATATATCAAAAGCTCCAAAGATCAATGTGTGATCTTATCATTATATGTTGATGATGAACTAATTGCTAGAAGCAATATGGAATTTGGTAATACAGTTAAGAATTGGCTATGTTCCAATTTTGAGATAAAAGATATGGGTGAATCTGCATACATTCTTGAAATTAAGATTTTGGGAGATTGTTCAAAGAGATTGTGATCTCTTTCACAAGAGACTCATATAGATGAAGTCGTTGAATGATTTCGTAAAACACAAAGAAGCCGATGATCCGGGCGAAGGATGTCGGCAACCAAAAGAAAAATTCCGCTGTGAAGAAATACCCCGAGCTAAGAGCACCGAGGACAACGCTCAAATGGGTAGGGGAGAATGACACGGGCCGAGATTTTTGTACCCCAACCGGTCGTGCAGAGGACCAAGATGATCCCCAAGACTTGTTGTGTCTTGGTCCCCTAGGATTTGTCTAGGGTTTTCTACTATATTCTAGAAGGTTCTTAGGGACGGGTGAGACGGTAATTTGCCTAGGGTTCTAGAACCTTCGTATTGAATGTCGGTGGTTAGGAAGATCTACGGTTGCAATTCGAAGGCCTCTCCTATATAAAGATGCATCCTCCTTTATAAAGAGGCATCCTTCTTGTCATTTAATCATCCACAAATTAATATCACAAAGCATTCCTCCTAAAGTCTCTCTCTCTAAAAGTTTCTCTCTCTAGGAAGATCCAAGAGGAATAAAGACAAAAGGCTTAGCTCGAGTGCTCAGCAATACAAAGGAAGCCCGAGTTGCCGCACGGGTCGATCACAAACTCCCGGTCCATGACACTTGCTTGTTGGATGGAGGATCCAAATGGTGAATACTTCAAGAAGCACCTAGCTAGGATAAAGGATTTTATGTGGGTTGCTGAAGATGGAATGAAGATGCTAGTCGGTGAAATGATTCATCACATGGAAAGGGTTTTATGCCTATCTTGAAAGTAGAACCGGCCTCTAACTACTCTAATACTGGCAAAAACCCATTGATTATCGGCAAAAAGTAAAAGCTGTTTTTTGGTTAGATGGTCACATTCCACATGCTGAGTTTCGGTAGCCAACTATGGAATCCAAGCTTGGGAAACCTAGCTATGCTTGCTAGTAATCCAAGCAACGAAATAGGTCCAATACTAAGTGAACGTCAAATAATACTTATTTGTTGGCATCGAAGGTCAAGGATAATCCTTCCAGTGACTTCGAAAGCATGTATCGTCATATATCTAAATTCTTGGATGAATATCTTGGATGTTTTCCCGATCAAGATCATGGTTAGCAAGTGTCTGATTGCACCGCAGAAGGTTTGATGGTGAGATTCTCTTGAAGACCGTGAATGCAGTTTTTAACTATATAACTGTTCTAATTGATGTGATCGATCTTTATTAGTTCTCACCGCATGAAGCGCAAAGTCTCACTTGTAATTTGCCACATAACTTAGATGTTGGAGCCAATGTATGTCGATACAACCCATTTGCCCAATACTTGCACGTAATTAAATAGGTTCACGTTTAGTATAAGTGGGTCAATGTCATAAATGGGATGACACGAGAAAAATCGTGTCTTACGTGATAGACTTGCTCAAGTCATCTAGGCATGAATCGATATGTTTAAACTCATTCATGACACAACAAAGTCATGTCTTTAAGTTATTTTAAAAAATAAATTATCCTAAAAATGATTTCCAAACAACTATGGATGACTTTGCGAGATAAGTTGATCCATTAAATAGAGAGGCATAAAACCCATGTACTTGCATACAGTATCTGTTCAAAGCCCAGTATCTACAAAAGCTCCAAACGATGCTTCAGTTCTCCACCTTTTCCTTTATCTTTTCTTGGTACTCTTTAATAAAAGTGATTTTTGATAGTACTGCAGCAAAAGTCTCAAATCTTAAATTTCCTCCAATGCCAGACCATGGCCTGAACAAGTTGGGCAAGACATAAGGATCGGTTTTCTATCTCTAACTCGGTGAGCTTCCTGTTGTAAGAATCACAACCCCTGAAACAACCAAGGAGGTCCTAAAGACTCAAGAACTCGCCTTCCCAGACCGCCCGCCGTTTCCAGCCACTTAAATGACGAGTTACGAGAACTCGAGCCTGTTCTTAACTCTTTAGGAAGAATTTTGAGGCAACTTCGTAAGATATGTGGACTAGGACTCCTTGGGGTTAACTTGTGCACGGCCGCGTCATATTTGTATGGAGGAAGATTTAGCACCAACTACACCTCTCGTTCCACAATTGAGAGAGGAACTTCTAACTCATCAACCCTATTGTACCATCTTTTGGACAAAAGCTTGACATCTATGTGCCAAGGCAAGAGCTAGCTTGTAGGATTCTAATATATTTCCTTAAGCTATTGTAAATATAGGAGGATCTCTACTGTTTTCGCATCCTTTTGTGGGATGGTTTTTCACACACTATCAGAGTCTCTTCTCAACCACTGGCCACTACATAAGTTGATAGAGAAGGCTCCAAGGATAGTGCGACTTGGTCTTATTTCCGAGGATGGTGGGAGTTGGTCTTAACGGATACGATTTAGAGAAAGTTGGATCATGTTTTCCAAAGATCGTGGAAGGTCCAGCAAGATTTCCATGCGCCGTGCATGGACATATATGTGTCGTCCATAACTTCTAGAAGGGTTGTTGGGTAAGTTTAAGGTGTCTTTTCCATCTAAATTTTTTAGAAATTCCAAGACTTATTTTTCAGAGGTAAGTCAAAGGCCAAGCTTAAGCAGAAAAAGAAAAGGAATTCAGCCTTGAAAAAACAGATTGCCGGAGAGAGAAAAAAATCGAGGGCAACTGAGGTACTATCTTTTCCTTAAGGGTGGACACTTAGCATGAATGACTGGCCCGGGATCAAAGCTGTGCCCCGAGTTACCGATGCTTCCCTCATTTCATCCCCATCATCCAGGTTTTCCAAAGTATCCACCATTTTGTTCTCTCCCGTCGGATCTCCAATATAGATCACGACCGCGAGTTGAGGTCCGACGGCCTCCACAGGATGCTGTAACTACCACCTGGAGGTAGGTCAGAGGGCATGCGACGTTGACAACGGAGGTCGGCCCTAGAGATCACACAACAAGAGATGCAGCGAAAATCACAATTGAGGTATTTCAATTTACACAAGATTTCGGTGAAGGGGGGTCTCAATGTCTCAATAGAGGACATCTCTCCTTTGCTTTCATGGAGTGCAGGCCTCAGTGAAGTGGCATGAGGAAGATCATTGAAACGAGAGAAAATATTGGCTAGATTAGATTTGCCAGCTAGATAGTGCATTAAACCATTGAGAGGCCGACACGTGGCTGGTCGGGCCCCACCGGTCAGATTTTGAAAAAAGCAGAGATCCAACCATCTCCGTTATCTCTCTTCTCTCCTCCGTTATGCCCTAGTCAAATTTTTCAAAAAGAGAGCGGCAAGTCTCATTATCTCTCTCTCTCTTCATTATCTCTCTCTCTCTCTCTCCCAAGCAAGGTCGATGAATGCTCTCTCTCCCCAAGTTCACTCTCTCTATCTTCTTTGACCAAATCTCAACTCGACCACGACACTAGGCTAGTCCCTCGACCAAAACCACACCACAGCCACCGCCGCCACTACTTCCACCTCCGCCATCCCGAAGCCCCTCTATGTCGCCTCCTCTCTCTCTCTCTCTGAGTCCACGGCTTGCTCTATTCTCTCCAAGTTCACTCTCTCTCCCTCGACCAAAACCACGCCGCCCCTGCATCATCACCTCCCCGACCCCCATTGGTGGCTCCGATTTGTCCTTTGTGTCCGACAACCTCGGGTAAGGGTTTTCAACCCAAAAACTAAACTCCTCTTTGCAGTCCCTTGACCAAAACCACGCCTCTACCGTCTCATAGCCCCTCTGCTGGCTCCTCATCTCTCTCCGAGTTCACAGCTTGTGCTACTCTCGTCCATTAAAGCTCTATCTTTGTGGAAATTGTGGGTACTCTCTTTTCCAAGTATCTTCCATTCAATTGATTGCGCATCGACTATTTTCTTTTTCAAGTCATAAGTAGGAATTCTTGGTTATTCACTTCAATTTGCTCGTTGGGACTTCTTGGATCGTGTGTTTGTAGACTTTGCTCGTGGTAGGTCACTGGTAATCCGAGCATCTTTGATGCTTTTTGGGACTTCAATTCTAGGAAGGAAGCAATCGATAGGCTCTTGTTGTAGCAATTTCGAGCTTTGTGTATAGTTATTTTGTTGGAAATTTGCTAGATTTTTATTATTGCTAAGAAGCCAATCTTGAAAAATCTACCCAAGGAACAAACTCACTTCATAGTTTGAGGGGGCACAATTTGAGGGTCTTCCCTCATTTCGAGCTGTAATTGTGTGGAAGGATTGGTTCCGGGTGTTTGTTATCAAGTTTCCTACCCTCTCTTCACCTCTACTTGAGCTCTAATTCCACATCTTGCATCTGTTTTACGATTTTTTCCATCTATGGTGAAAAGGCTATATAAGATTTGGGATATTTTTGAGATTATACTCCCACGCTACTTTGGAATGGTTCTTTGTCATAATTTTTGCGTCAATTTTTTTGTCTTTTTCATTGTTGTGATGTTTCTCATTTGGTTTATACACAACAATTTTGATTTGTTTATTTCCGAAGTAGAGTTTTTTCGTCGGCTAGTCCTTACTTGTCTTATACACGGTTCATGTCTCATGAAATGGAAAATATTACATATTGATAACTTATCTAGTTTGAGTACTCTTGGTTAAAGGAGGATGTAGGTCATTTTTGTCATTGATATTAGGTAGAGTACATCAAAATCATGAAGTTTCTTCTAACGTTTGCATGTATTCTTTGCATTGTTGTTGCACATGAGTTATGATGGTGTCGGCTCATGTTGCTTCCTCAATGTGCTCCCTAACTAAGAATTTGCTTGTAGCATCCTGTAATAAGCTGCGGTTGACTAACATTGAAGATATATGACAAAAACATTTGTCCAACCATCAATAATTAGTGATTCAATGCGAGAATTTGGAATGAATCTAACTAAAGTCAAGCACCGAGTGGGCAAATATGAGGTGTGATGGACCATTAGCGAGGGAACATTTGCAAAAGTCAAATTTACAATAAACTCTGAGACAGGGGAACTAGTGGCTCTTAAGATCCTAGACGAAGAGAATGTTTTGAAACACAAAATGGCTGAACAGGTTTCTTTCTATTATCCGTCATGGTTATTCGGTTGCCTACTTGTGTCTTATTCTTTTGTTAGATGAGAGTGGATTTCTTTTGTGGTAAGAGACAACTTTGGCTTGAGTGCATTGCCCCAACAAGTCAGGGTAATTACGTGACTTCAATCTCTATCTGAACGTGCTTTATTTTCATTAATGCTCTTATTTTAATCAATGACTGGTGTAAGATGATTGGTATCAAATGGATCTACTTGCATCTATGGATATCAATGTCGTGATCAACTTGCACTTTATAGTCATAGTCACAACTCCTCGGATTGATATGGCTTGTCGTAGCACTAACCAAGTCCGGTAAGTAGTCTTCACAGCAAGTAAGTCTTCATAACATATGTCTTGAATTGCACTTAGTAGAAAGTTGTCTGTCAAGTTATGCCGCATCTTCTCAAATTGTCCCGAATTGGAAAATTAGCTTATCCAAATGCTTCTTAGTTCGAAGATTTTGCCTAGTCATGCCTCCGTCCTTTTGGAATTCTCATGATGTCACTTATTGTTGTGAAACCATTTCCTATCTTCGATCCGTTACTTGATATGAAAATATAGTTTAGACAATATCTAATCAACCCAAGCACTCATTTCACATCTTTTTTTCCTTCTCTTCTTTGACCACTCTATGCACAAGCTGGCTATGCATTTCCTTGCTATGTCGTGGAGTAATTTGTCCCTTTGATTGATTTGGCAAGATGATGGTTTTGTTCATACTACATTTGGAACTCTATTATGTTGCTCCCGAGGTTTGTATGTTTTTCGATTCCCGTTACCTTGATGACACTTTGAATAACTCCATGTTTATTGCTTTGGCTTGTAACCTAAATTTATCAACTCTCTTGTCTCTTCTTGTCTATAGGTCCTTAATGATAGAGGCAATGATGGGGAAATGACATATCTGTGGTCTTGTGGAGTAATACTCCTTGTATTGCTTGCGGGTTCCTTGCCTTTTGATGATTCTAATCTTATGAACTTGGATAAAAAGGTGAGCATTCTTTTAATTTCATTAAGCGTACTTAGAGTATTTTCATCATGACAATCTAAGCTCGAAAAAAAATCTAAACGATGTGCCTTATTCTATCACAAAGGTTCCGCCCGCAATACAAGAAGATGACATGAGAATGAAGAACACCGATGGGAAGGCAGCGGGACTAAGGAATAAGCTCAAGGATTGACGCATTATATGCACCATTTAAATGTCTTACTAATTAGAGGTGCCCTTTTTGTTTGTCTATTATTTGTTATTTTACTAGGTCTAGTATTCTTCAAAAAGTAGATGATTAGATCTTTGCTGTAATGTTCCCACAACTTTACCAATAGATAGTTGCAATGATCATTTCTTTGTAACAAACCATTTTTTTTGTAACATTCGATTTTTTTTTACCTGTAGACCCTGTACTCTATGTTGTATGTAGAATTATTGTTCTCTAATCATCCGAAAATCCCTTTGTGAAAGAGTTATAGTCGTTTTGTAACAAAATCATACATCGTCCTTGTTGGACACAACTAGTGCTTGATTTAGACCTCATAATGTTATCTTCTCTTTAACCAGCAAGTTAGAGTTCAGAAGTGGGGGTAAATTTCGTCTATGGTCATTGAAGTTGAACTTATTAGATCTTATTGTCATGGTCTATCGTTTCCCCTCCCAAGAGGATCGTTTAGATTTAGAGGCACTACCTATCAATTTAGGGGTAGATTCTCCATAATCTTACCTCGCATGACATTTGATTTCATTTATTTATGATTCAACATTCAAATTAAGAGTGGCCACTAGCCTTTGGGGTCGGCTAGAAACCAATCGAGATACGAGAGCATTATTTCAATTTTTACACAACCGGAGCATCTAAGTTCGGAAATTTATTTACGCTAATTATCTAATTAGCACTACCTAACCAATTGATATTCCTAAAGTTACCATGCATTTTGCTCATTACTCGAAAACTCAAAGACATCTAACCGAAACTAGGTGACCAAGCATGATGTTTTTTTTTTTTTTGTTTGTCATTTCCATGTTCTTATCTATTTAGTTCTCAGGCTAACATTCAGGAAAGAAAAGAAAAGAAAAAGTTAAACGGAAAAAAAAATCCTCAAGCTATTAAACGAGACAAAGTGATAACCAAGCAGTCAAATATTTAGAACAACTATTTGCCGAAAAAAAAATAAACACGCATGCCAATCAAAATGGATTATGAACTCGGATAATCGAACATGAAGCATGGTAGGATACATGGCGAATGTGGACCGAAATGGACATTGGTCGCCCTCCTACGCGAAATAACGACTACAAAAAGAAAAAAAAGATTAAAACGCAAATGATTGTTTGGTTTTTTCAAAATCTTTGCTCTTTTTTTTTCTTTTTATAAAAAAATGCATTATTACTCCTGCATTATTTTTCTTAGCGGAATAGGAACATAAAACGAAGGTTAATTATGAATTATAAAGCAAAGTTAGATTACACAAAGTGGATTACCCTTTTTTGTGCTTTTCTTCTTTATGTTGTTTTGGTTTTTTTTTTTTAATTACAAAAAGAAGGGGTTTCTAGTTCTAGTTATTTTTTCTAAAAAATTTTGGGGCTCAATATCTATATATAAAAAGGGGTTAAAAATAAAATAAAAATCAAAACCTCATTATCAGACATAAATCCCCTCAAAACAATGCTGGATTACTATCAAAGGAGGGTCCTTTTTTTTAGGCATTTCCTAAAACACTCATGCTACAGTGAATCGATTAAAACTGCCTCATGGAGTGTTTTCATGACCGTATATTTTGAATCTCGAGAACCGCAAACAGCAAACTTGTTCCTATCCTCTCTTGCGAGAATATTATCTTCTGCCGTATCCAAAATTCTCTACTACATATATTATCTCATGGTGTAAATAATATTCTCTCCCACAGATATTATTTCTTGGTGTAGATATTATCTCCTGCAACATCCTTTCAACCAACGGAATTCCACGACTCGGATTACATTGAGCCAATTGTTAATGAAAGTCATATTTTTCAGACAAATTTAGAGCTAATTGGTGTTACTCTGTGCACAAGACAATCACGTGACTTTGTAGAGGAAACTAAACCATTTCGAGGCTTTCAATCAAAATCAAAAAACATGGCTTGCATTAATCGATCACATGAACAAATAACATTGTATTTTCTAGCCAAACCAAGGGTTTGTCTCTAATCAATTGTACAGTTCAAAGGAGATGGGAATGTGTAGTCGGATTGCAGTCATTCCCCCATAAATGTAGCTTGAAACTCATTACAAACAAAAAAGATGCAACAAAAAAATGAAACAACAAAAATACAAACTCTTTAAACCTCCGAACAAGGCAAACATATGATTTTAGGGTCTAGCTTCAAGGTCTACTCCATAGGCTTCCATGTCACATCCTACTTTTATAGAATCTAAATGGTTAGGGAAGGCCGAAACGGATTGAAAAGCTGGCTAAGGACAAAAAGGACTTGCACAACTGGGATGCCGATTAGAAAGAAGTTATATAAACATATTATATGGTTGGGAATGCGAGGAAAGGAACAAGAAATCAACCGTTTGGGATAGAGGTTAATATAGTGCAATAATTCGAAGTTGTTGTGGCTAATTGCCCAAGAAATGATCTCGGCAAGGGTTAAATGAACCAATTGGGGGTCTCGGTCAAATTGAGGGTATATGTTACGCATGACCCTAATGGCTGAACCTCACTAGACCTCAATTGGAAAGAATGGTAATGCATCAAACCGAGAAAATTAAGAGCATGTCACGTGTCTTGGAGCTCATGTTGGTCTCTTTTCCATGCATAAAGATCATGCAAATAGGTAGATGAAAGGACAAGATAACCTTAAGTGAGTGGAGGAACAATCATTAGTTTCAAATTAGGATAAGTGGCCCAAAAAGGGGAGGTTAGAGTATGCATGCTTAAGGGCGATAACACTTGGCGAAAATAGGAAAAAAATATATGTATGCAGCTTGCCACTTGTAGTCCTCAATGTTACATCCCTTTCGTTTTTCCAACTCTATATAAGCTTGCGTGAGGGCTGAGAAGAGCTTTTGGGCCTCTTCATCTTCTTCCTCCCTCCTTCATGCCCGGCGACTAGCAGCTGCAAAAGGGGAGTTTGTGGCTATTCCAGCGGTGGCAATGGGTGGAAGGCTTGGCAAATGGCAGCACATTGCGAGTTCTATAGGCAAGAAACTCTTCCAATTGTCTTGTATAGCTTTTGGTATGAATAGACCATTAAAATTTGGTACGATTTTGGGTAGTTCTCCAGGTAATCAGAAACGGCAGGTCATTGTACTCGGCTTTAGGAGTAGAAATAGGAAGTTAATTTCAAGAGGTAGAAGAGATGATGATTTTTACTAAGGGCATGTGAACATTGAGCTGGACTTTTGATAATTGTAGGCAAGAAATCGTCTTTATGGATTGGGAGAGTTTTAAGTGTATCAAGTTTGGGTACAACCATGAATCAAGAGGATGCTAGGAAGATAACATACCATCGGTTGAAATCGAAAATCGTAGGTCTGGGGGTAAGGTTCATAAGATGGGTTGCATTTAGTGGCCGATAACTTTTAGAATTCAAGAAAAGAGATAGGGAAATGGCTTACCCTACCGTGCCCTATTCATGGATCAATTGAAGTCATGCGAATATAAATTGCTCATTTTATCTTGTGAATTGAATTGAATTAGATTCGGGTTGTGCTTATATGCTGGTTTTATTTATTAATATGTCAAATAACTCCTAGATTGAGACATTGTTGAGAACAACGTTTTGAAGGAGTTGTGTGCTCTCTTGATGTTGGCATGACTTACATGTATTGTAAGGGTATCCTAACCCTATCCATGCTCTATACTCTAACATATGGGTACTCTATAAAGAGCTGTTTTATTGAGATATTTCATCATGTCATGTGAGCTTAATATTGTAATTGAAAGTGAATGTGAAAAAGTACTTGGAACTCCCAAGTTGGGTGTGGAAAAAATGCTATACGGATATCCGGGGAGCCTCGGAGTAGAGGGTAGCAAACGGAGCCTCGGAGTAGAGGGGTAGCAAACGGAGCCTCGGAGTAGAGGGTAGCAAACGGAGCCTCGGAGTAGAGGATAGCAAACGGAGCCTCCGAGTAGAGGATGATAAATGGAGGGTCATAGAGGATGCATCAACTTCGGGTTGATGGAAAATGGAGCTTTTAGATTGAGAAACCTTGAACTTATACCACCTGCATATAGCATCATGCATTTCTATACTCATCTATATATATACATAAGTGGGGAAAAGTACACTAGAAGTGCCATAACTTTTGTACGGCGTTCACTTGAGTGCCATAACTTTCAAAACGTTCACTTAAGTGCCATAACTTTTAAAAATCGTTCACTTAAGTGCCATGGAGAACGATGTGGCGCTGGAAAAGTTGTAATGCGGAAAGTTGTAGATGCCGGAAAAGTTTGTAGCATGCCGGAAAAGTTTATTGTAGCACTCAAGGAACGATTTTGCTCCGATAGCACTCAAGTGAACGATTTTAAAAGTTATGGCACTTAAGTGAATGTTTTGAAAGTTATGGCACTCAAGTGAACGCCGTACACAAGTTATGGCACTTCTAGTGTACTTTTCCCTACATAATTGTGTTGGTTGTGCATAAGGTAGCTATGTGTTTTTGTGAAGTGATTTCGAGGATTTTATTAAGAGGTATGATTGGAAATTATTCTAAGCCATTCAAATTTGTTCATTCGGTCTCGCATAAATAAAGTCTTAAAAATTTAAGATGTGTAACAATAATATTATAGGTTAAGGACGATTTGATTGGACGTTTTTCTTGCTAAACTTTATGCTAATCCACGTTGCTCCTTTAATTTTCCAGATTGACAAAAATGACAGCCGCTCCAGTTATACGTTATGGTGTTCCAATTGATTATGTAACTGAATATCGTGACTTGATTCACGTAGATGTTCCGCATGTAGGATTAGTTATGCACATATCTACTTTGAGAGTAGATGAAGGAGTCCCTCATGGTATTGTAAAGCATTGTTGGTATGCGTATTATATTCGAGTAGGGGAGCAGCTCATAGGTCCTTTTCCCGAGTACATTTTCGACGCGCCTATGGAGCCGATTGTACCTGCCCCCGTTCAGCCCATTCCACCCCCAAAGCCAATTGTAGAGGATGGACCGAGCAAGGAGGAGGAGCTCATGACCGACCCGTCCGAAGATTGAAGACTAGATGCTTGACCCACTGACTTTTAAATGATAGGCAACTTTTGATGTAGATAGATATCGGGAGTAGATACCTTGACCCTCCTAGATTCGCCACATAACCTAAGGGACTAGCGAACAAGCTTGCTTATTTGTGTGCAATGCGGGATCCTTTTGTGTGAATGTCCTAAATGTTGCTAGTCTTTAATCATGGTCTATGGTTTGAGGTGGTTGTTTTTATTTTAAATGTTTTTGTTGAAGTCAACTTGTTGTTCATGTGAACATGATCTTTGATATATGGCATTAAAAGGTATCTTTCATATTATTCACTTCTTGTCATGGTTACTCTTCTTTGTTTTGGATTTGGGTCTTATGGCCATTTAGGGCTACGAGGGTTGGATATTAACGTTGACCTATTTATAACGTCATATGTTATTAAAGAACTATGGCGATAATCGATAGACGTGGCGACCCGGGACATCACATTCCATCTAGTCGGGCAAAGCTCATTGGGATCCTACATGTACTGCAAGGCCAGCGAAACAAAATTTCACGAGTGGTGAAGATGATATATTTTGATCCAATTATGTAAGAGTGCCCCTTATTGCATATCATAATAAAGTTGAACTCCGCAGGGCGTAGAGGCACATAAGATACAACAATCCTTCAAACTATTATTTGCGGTTGTTAGTTGACAAGCAACCGTAATAAATAAAGGGTTAATACCATGGAAAACCCCAAACTGGTACACTTGTGACAAATTTATCCCAAATTATTATTTTTTTGGGTAAGGATCCCAAATTATTATTTTTTTTTTACCACAAAAAACCCTAAACCGGTACACCTGTGACAAATTTACCCTAAACTGGTACACATGTGACAAATTTACCCTTCGTTAATTTTCATTAAATTTAACTATCAAATTGTTGATTTAGTGACATGTGATAGTTGAGTATACCAATATGGGGTTTTAACCCTCTATTTGTTACAGTTTATCAATTTGAGATAGGCGATCTTGATCCGATCTCGTGGAAGGCAAAGCATTAGAGACAGGTCTTGAGCCATCGCCTTTCTTTGTAAGATTGAAGACTTGCTTTCCGTATCATTGTTACCAATTATCTCCATGGTCTCCATGGTCGGGATCTTCGCCGGCGCCCTAAGGCTTACTTATTTATGTCAAATCGTGAACCTCCTTCCTTCGAGTCTCTTCTTGTACGATGACACCATCCATAGCGCACGGATGGGTGGAGCACCAAGGGTTGTGTCCTCCCATACCGTAGCGGACCAAAAGCCAAAACAAAGTGACGATTTAACGGGGGGTGAATTTGTCACATGTGTACCAGTTTAGGGTATTTTGTGGTCAAAATAATTAGTTTAGGGTAAATTTGTCACAAATATACCAGTTTAGGGTTTTTGGTGGTAAAAAAAATAGCTTGGGGTAAATTTGTCACATATGCACCAGTTTGGGGTTTTTGTTGGTCAAAAAAATAGTTTGGGGTAAATTTGTCAGAGGTGTAACGGTTTAGGGTTTTTCATGGTATTAACCCATATATAAAAGACAGCGCCCGATTTATATAGTAGCCTTCCCTATCTTCCCCAATATGCTCCATAAGTTACTAAAGCAGTTTCATTGAGAACGTCGTCCGTGGCACAATCGAACATAGGAAGCTAGTATTACAAAGGAAAACTTTAGAGTGAACACCACAAAGACAACAAAAAGCGGTAACAATCCCTATTCTCATGCAAAAACTGTCTTCATCCTAAACATCATATGAAAACCCCTACAACATTTGCCTTTTAAGAAACAATTAGTGTTATCTATCAAATCTTCCCATGCTTATACATGCTTAAGTTAAAAACCAAATTCGGGTAGCAAGAAGACTCCCTCCGATAAGCTAAACTAATTCTTATGGAGGTCACGCTTCTAAAGCTGCATCAAATGCAAATTAGTAACTACAAATATTAAACTCAATTATAGAATACTAACAAGTTTTCATCTGAGCAATTAGTTTTTTAAATTTTAAACCGACTTCACATGTTGAGAGCAAGAGTAAAGCCACTCTAGGCCCTTGATGAGTGCACACATTCATCTAAACAAGGGATTCAATGCTTTTGGTAGGGTAGGGGAGGGAGAGACCTCGGTTTTTCTTTAAAATGGTATGCACATTCCCGACTATTTAAGCTGCGACTGTGCATTGTCTATGCCTTCGTAATCGTTTGATTCATTCATCCCAATATGCTAAAAAGAGTTTGATGACCCCTATACAAAGGAATAACAAATTTACTCATATTTTAATAATCAACATGCCTAAATAAATATGTCTCAAATAATCTTACATCAACAAAAGGCAAGTTGTATCTGACTCAAAATGGTTCTATGAGATCTATTATGGTACTACAACATCTATCCAAAAGAAACCATTAACAATAAATATTACCATAGTAACAAGAAGATGAGACAACATTGGGTCCGAAATGATTTTCATAATAAGTACCCGACTTGTGAATGGGGAAAATCCATTCATAATCCCCGGTGGCATGACGTATGGCGTTTGCATCCGCAATGGTAAAAAGGCACAATTAGTTGAAGAACATTGAGAAAAAATGATTGATTACCAATTAAAGCTTTCCTTATGTCGATAGAAGCAATGTCGACAAAACATAAGCTAACACACCAAACTATTAAATACCTGGCTAGGGAATGGGCAAAATCCATTCAAAATCCTTGGCGGCATGAAGTGTGGTGGTTGCATCTATATAAAAGATACCACATTAGTAACATGTAAATACCCATTAAGGACTAAGAGGGATATACTTGATTATGAAAATTTAGATTTATTGTTGGACCACCAATATTGCTTAGATAAAAGACACTTTGAATCTGACTTCAATTATTCAAATAATCCGGGAAATGACTTTCATCATGTGTTGCTTGGACAACCAACTCTACATTACAAAATAATAATGATGATAATTGGCAACATGTAGCATAAGCGAAAAATTTAACTATTCATATTAACTAGAACAATGTCACTTACCTCGATTTTCTATTCTTATTGAGGTTGTTCATTTCTTATATTTTTTCTTTTTTTTCTCACTTGAGCTTTTAAGCCTTCCATAAGTTGTTCCCTTTCCTCTACTCCAAAGGGGGTCCAATATTGAAATGTCACATGAGGATGCCTCATTATCATCATCATCATCACTAGCATTAGCATTCACAACCACAAATGATTTGTAAGATGAAATTTCAGCCTTCATTTTTCCCAAGTTCTTCCTCACTATTTTCATAGTATTTACATCTTCCACTTCCAAACTCATAACTTCAAAAGATTCTTGCATTAACATGGAAAATCGATTAAATTTAGATTCACCAGGTGACATTTCATTACATTCATCATTCACAATCCCTTGTTTGGCACCTTTAGTCCATCTTTTCAAAATATAGGCAGATGGAATATCCTTAACCGATATATTCATATTCAGCACGTGCAAGGCATGGCGATACAACCACCATTTTGATTCAAATAATTTGCATTCACAAGAAACCGAAAAGTCTGCAGCATTAAATCTGACAACATGTTCACGATGAATCCCTCCACGCTTGAGAGTATAAACATAATCCAATCCATCAAATGTAGCACTTGAAATATGTTCGGAGAGACTTTGCAAAAATTCTTCATTGAACCTTTTAAAAATGGTACGGGTATACAATGAAGCAGCATGCGTTAAGATCCCATTATCCAAAACATGCAATTTGGGCTTCCCACAAGAACTATAATCATCTTGACTTTCAATTTCTCTCATGTGTTTTAGTTGTTCTTCATAGTGGTGGACAAATTCTATAAGGATCAATGTCTTGGTCGACATAAGTTGAAAGACATTATTGGTGCTCTCACTCCTTTGGCTTGATGTTATACCACATGTAAAAGTATCACGACCAAAAGCTAAACTCCATTTATGTCTAATGTCGTATAATCTTCGAAGCCAATTGTTATTCTCGATGCCCTACTCCTCTTCCATTTCTCTCTATGTAGATTCAAATTCATCCTTTGATCTACATCTATACATAAGCACAAAGAAATATTTATCCTTAAAATTCGGTTCCTTGTAAAGATGTGGAATGTTTTGATTGGCATTTTTCCCAATGTGTCAAGTGCATAAATGATGTTGTGTATTCGGAAACACTATTCTAATGGCTTTTTCCATAGCTTGATCTTGATCAATGAACATGGTTTTCGGAGCCCTATTTCCCATAGACTTCAAAAACGCCTCAAATAACCGGATAAATGAATCCGCAATCTCATCCATCAAAAATGCGCAACCGAATAGGTTATTCTTCCAATGGTGATTAACCCCAACAAAAGGTGCACATATCATGTTATATTTGTTGGTACGATACGTGGTATCAAACACCAACACATCACCAAAATAGTAGTAATCAAATTTGGACAAGCTATCTCTCCAAAATAAATTTGTCATTCTACCATCTTGATCTACCTGTACAGCGTAGAAAAACATTGGGTTTTTCATTTGCATGCAATAAAATGATTCAAAAACTGACAATCTCCACATACCATTAGATTTTTCCCTCTACAATAAATTTTGAGAATCAAGATGAAACCCAAGTTTTTGCTTCCTCCAGCTTTGTTTGCTAAGTATTTATGTGCCGCAGTCCCCCCAATTCTTACTTTAGCCACATCCACTAAAGTACCCTTTTCATAATCAAATATGACCTTCGCATCTAATGAAATGCCTTGATTTCGGCACAAATGGATGATTATGCTCGGAACGACTCTATCACTTCATAGATACCATTACAAACCTTAAATTTGATATGGGCAAGACACCCACATCTAACTTCAAACCTCTCATATTTCTTTTCTTGATCAGATGAGCTGACAGAATGCCCTTCACAATTACACAGAAAAGTTCGTCGAGTTATTTCCCCTTTCCTATTTCTAACCATAAGACCCTTCCTCACACCAAATCCTTTATTAATTGCATAGGCCACGTACTTCGCATATGCTTCAACATCATTTGAAAAAACCATCCCTACTGCAAATTCAAATTCTTTTGCCATATCACGCATTACATATGCAAGATGGGAAGTTTCATGCTGCAACCAAATGGACAAAATGTAATTAAGTAGCGCTTTTATTAAAAATATAATATCTCGTTTGTTACTTAAGAAAGCAAAATATGCTTCACATAATATGAGTGAAGGATTACCTCTAACTCAGCCATCCGAGAATTTTTACATGTATGAATTAATTGATGTGATGACTTAAAATAGAGATAGTTCTTCCAAGTTCCTTCGTAATAAAACACAGAACAAACTTTTTTAGATCACAGGCCAAAGAAATTTAAGGATTAAAATTTGCAACTAAGTTATTATAGGCAAGAGGCTCTTACCAACAAAAAGTAGACAAGATAGCTCCAATCACCAAAGATGGAGAACTAACGCCGAAATAATTACAATGACATTGGCAACGCCGTGGTCATACCCGAAGATGTGAAAAAAATAAAAAAAAAAAATAGATGAGCGAAGAATTGTATATAAAATAATTGACAATGACATGTGCATATGTAATAACTCAAAAAGCATGCAGCTAATCATCAAAAAGGTATTTCATGTAGAACTATCTATATGCAATTGACTAGGAACCAAAGATTATCGAAAGTTTTCATTTTTGGTTTTCCCATTCGTGCATGCTACACTATAAATTATGTGTGCCAAAAACCTTTTCCTAATGAAATACATAACATACATTTTTAGAATGCAATCACTTGCATGATAACACTTTATGAGGGGTATTACCTTTATGTTAGAACACAATCACTTGCGTAGAACATACTTATGCTACACCATAACAAACTCGTCATTCCTTTTAAGCCTTAAAATTCGCACTAAGGTTATGCTACACAATTACTAAGTGACCTATGTCTACTTAGTGGCCGGAAGTTGCAAGCTCTAAACACGATGTTATTTACCTTCCCAAGCTGCACAAGCTACTCCACTTCGTCAATCCTTCACTCATTCATTAGCCCATCAACAACAAGCTGCAATGCCTAATCGACAAGCCAATGGATATTGATAATCTCTTCACACGCCTTGAAATTACTCTATCATATTTCACTATACAATAGTTTAGCATTGTTCAAATTACCACACTTGGCAAAACCCTTGATCAAAGCAAATCTTTAGTTTTTGGATTTCAAAGAGGGGAAACACTAACCCGAGGTCGTTGGACACAAAGGACAAATCGGAGCCACTAATGGGGGTCGAGGAGGCGACGGCACAGGGATGGCGTGGTTTTGGTCGAGGGAGAGAAAGTGAACTTGGAGAGAACAGAGCAAGCCGTGTTCTCAAAGAGAGAGAGAGAGAGAGAGAGAGAGAGAGAGAGAGGAGGTGACACAGAGGAGCTTTGGGACAACAGAGGTGGAAACGGCGGCGGTGGCGGCGTGGTTTTGGTCGAGGGACTGCAAAGAGGAGTTGAGTTTTTGGGTTGAAAACCCTTACCCGAGGTCGTCGGATGCAAAGGACAAATAGGAGCCGCCAATGGGGGTCGGGGAGGCGACAATGCAGGGGCGGCGTGGTTTTGGTTGAGGGAGAGAAAGTGAACTTGGAGAGAATAGAGCAAGCCATGGACTCAGAGAGAGAGAGAGAGAGAGAGAGAGAGAGGAGATGACATAGAGGGGCTTCGGGATGGCGGAGGTGGAGGCGGCGGCGACGGTGGGCGTGGCGTGGTTTTGGTCAAGGGACCGGCCTAGTGTCGTGGTTGAGTTGAGATCCGGTCAAAGAAGATAGAGAAAGTGAACTTGGGGAGAGAGAGCGTTCATCGACCTCGCTTGGAGAGAGAGAGAGAGAGAGAGAGAGAGAGAGAGAGAGAGAGCGAGAGAGTTAATGAGACTTGCCACATTCTTTTTGAAAAATTTGACCAGGGGATAACGGAGGAGAGGAGAGAGATAACGGAGATGGTTGGATCTTTTCTTTTTCAAAATCTGACCGGTGGGGCCCAACCAACCACATGTCGACCTCTCAATGGTTTAATGCACTATCTAGTTGGCAAATCTAATCTAGCCAATATTTTCTCTAGAAAAGAAAGAAAAGAAAGAAAAGAAAGAAAGAAATAACATTATTCAATTCATCTAAATTCAAGTTGGCAATCCTAGTTAGCATTTTTTTTTTAAACAAGCCAGCCATGCTAGCAATTTTTTTTTTTTTATATAGTAAATGAGCAACATCCGTAATAAACACATGAAGTGGTAATTTATTTTGGGTTAATACCACAAAAAGCACCAAACTAATATAACAATTTCATTCAAATTAATTGTTTTGACTATCGAGAGCCCTAAATTAGTACAATTATAACCAACTTATTCTCCGTTAGTTTCTGTTAAAGTTTATCGGCAAATTTCTGAGTTGGATGACACATGGCATTTGATGAGTGTATTAGTTTGGGATTTTTATCTTCCATTCATCATATATGTATCACATTGGACTTTTTTGTGGTAATAACTCAATTTAATGGAAACTAATTAAGGGTAAATATGTCTCGAGTATACTAATTCGGAGTTTTTGGTGGTTAAAGAATTAGTTTGAGTTAAATTTATCACAATTATACCAATCGATGGTAAATTTGTTACATGTGTACCAATTTGAAGTTTTTCGTGTTATTATCCTTTTTTTTTTATAATAGAGGCACTATATTCAGTCACCTTTGAGAGTTCGGATATTTGATCGGACAAAAATAATCCAACTACTTGATTGCAAAACCGAAAAAAGTTAGGTATTTGCGTTGTCATTATCGTTAATATTAACAATATAGTAAACATCTATATGAACGTTGAGATACTCATTTTCTTGGAGAAACTACTATGTTGCTAATGACACGCACGGGTGGATATTTGAAGGGTCATTAAATCACATAAAACATGCATCAAGCAAGGTAGCACTCTTCCCAAAAAATTGAATGCTTAAGCTTTAAATGTTAAAAAGTAAATTCGGAACAGATGTTAAAAATCCAAAAAACGAATTATCACAATTCCAAATGCATTTATTGTCGTTGTGGAGTGCACAATTGACGCTCCGGAAATCGAATACGTCCTCTTCAAAACGTGTTTTCGGAAAGTGCCCTAACAAAACCGACCGTAAAATTTCAATAGCATACACGAAATAAGGATCAAATTATTGCACTTATTCCAATTCGGTCTAAACCTTTTAATTTTGATAACTAAGTTCTCAACATTTTCATATTTTGTTAATTGAGTCCAATTTGGCCAATTTTGGCCGAAAATCGTTGATGCGGACATCGATTGTCCTACGTGTCACGGCCGGTGCTAACATAAATTTTTTAAATAATTTTTTGATTTTTTTGATTTTTAAATTAGATAAGAAAAACTAAGAAAGAAAAGCTAAAATTTTATTTTAAAAAAACTGAAATAAAAAAAAAAAGTATGGCTGGATGGCTAGTTGGAGCTCTACTGCCGCCACCATCGCTCGTTGCCAGAAAGGCCGGTGGAGGTCGCCCGACCCGGGTGAGGGTGGTTGGCGTTTGATATCATTTGAAGAGGCCAATTGCTATAGAACTCTCAAATTTTTTTTTTTTCAAAATTATGACATGTTTAGAGTAATGATTGGATATAGTGTCTATAGGAAAATGATTAATTTTAGTGCTCAGTCCTAAAAGTCCTCTTTGATTTGGAAGTGTCCAATACGAAGTATTGCTAGGCGTACTAACACCGGTTTATAAAATAGATAAGTAATGTCGTGGAATGGGCGTGGGTGATTAAGCATATAACATTTGTCATACAATATACCAAAGTCCCTCATATTGCATGGTATGCCTACACGATGTCCCCGCCGGCGAGCGACGAGCGCTACCGGAAGCTGCGGGGATGCGGTGTCTGCTTCCATGCTGAGTGCATTGATATGTGGTTTGAGCTCCGCACCACGTGTCTTCTCCACCGGAGCCGCATCACCGGGGTCGGTCCTCCGTGTCATGAGGGCGGATATAGCGGAGCAATTGCGTGATCCTCGATTTCCTATTGTTCTCGTAAAGCCTTTTTGGCAACGGAGTTGCGGTGCCATGTGAGAAATTAGAAGCAAAAAAGTCACTCTTGTTTGTATCAAGGGGTCGAGGATGGCCATACTATTTTAGAGACATTCTCAAGTGCACCAGTCTCACACGAGATCCATTATGTTAGGAGCGTACAATAGAAGTCCAATACATTCACCTGGAAAGACTATCAAAAGAGAGTCCAAGTTCGAACCCATCAATATATCCAATTGGACACACCTTCACTCAAAAGCTTAAGCCTATGAATTATGGATCAACTATGATATATTAATTGCTCAACACCAAATCAATTATCCGATATGGGATATCTCTAACATACATCACACGTGCATCGTAACAATCTCCCCCTCACATGTGAAGCTCTAGTGTTAGGTTTGATCCCCTTTAATTCAAGTATCATTCCGTATCAACTTATCTCAACTTGAATCTACAAGTAATAACAATGCACTCGCAACTATGCACTCGCAACTATGCACAGCAACTAACTAATATCAATTGCTAACTTGGGATTGCATCACTTATGGTCTCTATCTTGCCTGTCCATGGTCTTTTCTTTGTTAACTTGGGATTGCATCACCCATGGTTTCTATCTTGCGCCTCCCGACCAACTGTCCATGGCCTTTTCTCGCCAAACTCGCATTACTAGACCAACTGTCCATGGTCTCTTCTCGCTAGATTAACCGTGATGGCAATTATTTTCCACTCGAAACAAGCGTTAATCATGAGATTTCTTTCTTGAGATAGTCACAAACACCGGAACAAATTGGAAGTTCACTAATCGACCATCGGCTCTAATACTATTATTGTGTGGAAATAAGCGATCGAACAATAAAATAGATAGTAGCAAGAAAATAAATTGCACACCAAATGTACATGGTTCGATCATAGAGACTTACGTCTATTGGAAGAGCAGTAACGAATTCCACTATAGATCAAGCAATACACGGAGATTACAAATCACACTCGAGTCATTCAAATACTCTTAATATTTCCTAGCCCTAATTACATTCAATAATGTACATAGTGTTTAGCCCTCCAATTCCTCACGAAATAATCTCTCAATCTCACAAAGAAATTAAACGCAAATTCTTACCATAAGAATTTCTTGACTATAACACAAGAATTATTGATATAATTCCACGAATAAAGACCCACGAAAAAACCACAACAAGTACTCTACAATCGGCGCTTCAAGACCTTCTTCACACGGCTAAGTCCGAGAAAATATATATCTCCACGCAAAAGAAGAAAATTTAGTGGCCGACTCAACATAGGAAATCCATTATGCGGTCAATGCCGTTCAAATCCTAGACTTTTCCCTTTTTTTTAGACATTATTTGGCCGGTATAACACTAAAGATAATTTCTGGAGATTTGAAAAAACAAGACTTTATCCAATACAAAGTCCAAACTAATATAATTTTCCATTGTTGACCAGATATTCAACGCGGATATAACATTCGTAATCTTTCCAAGGTCTTTGAACTTTCATGTAGCCGATCACATAATACAATTCGGATATAGTTGTTTAATGAGTTCAAACTTGAGACATATTTTAACCATCTTCACATTGACTCTACGTTTGAGCCAAGTCATAATCGTTTCATTAGAACTTCGAACTTCACTATTACTTTCATATAGCCCCTATGGGTTCAACCGCCATAGAAATCATCCAAGTCTAAGCCGAGCTTGAACTTCACTGTAATTGCGGACCTCATCAGAACACTAATCGTATATGCACCTTTAACTATTCCACAAGGACTTTCTAACATAAGCTCCTTAACCATAGATAAAGCAAAATCATTATTGCATCCATATCTATTAGGCGACCGAACATGTACCTTGTCAATATCAACAGTTATAACAACTGTTGGCTCTATAGGCTCCACCTCGCTACAAAACCTATCTATGTCTATTACTTTGCTAGTATATACTACCTTAAGTGTTTCTAGTTGCAACTCCACCTCAAATTGAACACCGTTCACATCCATATGAATACTGCTATGATCATTCCTACCTAAAAGTACTGGAGACTCGTCCACTATAACTTCTTTGCTAATAATATGTGAATTTAACTCCAAGCACCACAACGGATAACCACGCTCACCTTGTGCATAGCCTAGGAATATGCACTTTCTTACCCTTCCATCGAGCTTACCATCATTAACTCAAACATAACATGAGCAACCAAATATTCTACTAACGGAATAATCAGCAATGTTACCCGACTATAGTTCTTCAAGGAGTCCGACATCCAATCGTAGTCGATGAGGATTTATTCACGAATTAGCTCGCCGTACTAAGTGTATGCGCCAGGAATCTCTTAGCCATACCAATACTAGAGAACATTTATGGGTCATCTCTAATAATGTTCTGCTCATCAACTTTGTAATATGTTGTGGTTTATTGGCATTAGTGTGATATCTCACTATGCCTTCCTTCATGCATAATTCATTTAATAGCTTTGAGCAAAACTCCATGTTTTTATCAGCCTACACCTACTTGATCATTTTACTAGTCTTCTTTTCGATCAAAGTTCTTAACCGCCTGATTTTGACAATAGCATCAAACTTGTGCCTTAACAAAAATACCAAGGTCCTCCTCAAGTAATCATCAACAACTATTAGCATAAATCTAGCACTCTTCCTTGAAGGAAACCGCAACAACCCGCAAACATCTAAATGAATTAATTATGCAATCTCCGTGGTTTCTCTAACAACCACACTAAATTGTACTTTCCGTCGTTGATCTAAATCATAGAACCTGCATATATTTAGTTCATCGGCAATATAACCACACAATAAACTCCTTTAACTTAGAACCTTCAGGCTTCTCTCGCTAATGTGCCCCAAACAAATATGCCATAACTCGGACTCTCGAATAGATGCATTTAACGTCTCCGCATTGAAATCTGTCATTGTCTCACCTTGAAGCTCATACATGTCATTATACTTGATTCCTTTCTTTGTCACCAAGGCACATCGAATAATTTTTGGAACTTTACATTTTGAAGAATACTGGTACCCAACTGAATCCAAGGCACTCAAAGAATTCAGATTTTTCTTTAACTCTGGAACATGTCTTGCTTCAGTCAATGTCCTTACAATACAATCGGGCATTTTGATTTTAACTCCGATAACACCTACAATATCGCATTTAGCATTGTTCCTCAACTACACTTTACTAATATATGTGCACCGATAAGTAGTAATTCGATTCCTGTTTGGTGTAGCATAAAAAAAACGACCGGAATCCATAATCCATTTGACAAACGACGAATCATTAGTGATAGACAAAAATAAAATTAGCATTATCCGAATTACTATAAGCTATAACTAAAATATCATCCGTAGATTCAACTCTAATTTCCTTACCCTTTTCATTCTTCCGCTTAAAGCAATCCCTTCTAAGATGCCCCATCTTACCACGGTTTCAACAGATAGCACCACCAATCCTATATTGACTTCATCTATTTTAGTTCATACTACTTTTGCTAACATGAGTACTAGTTCTTCCTCTATTTTAACCTGCTAAAGTAATAGTCACGTATTCGCCAGATTCTCTTCTACGAATATGCTCACTTAGAATTAAATCAAGAATCCCATCAAACGTTAAATTTGTTGATCCATAGGAATTACTAACGGCGAGTAACAATAGTATTCCAACTAATGGGCAATGAGGATAAAAGAATCAAAGCACATACCTCATCTTCAACGTCAATATCAACTGAACTCAATTGACTAACAATCATATTAAATTCCTTGATATGATTAGAAACCGACGCACCTTTGCCCATCTTCAAGTTAAACATTTGTCGCATCAAATAGACATTGTAGATCATAGAGGGCTTCTTGTACATATCTAGGGTGGTCTTCTCTTTGATGATAGTAAACGCGACGTTACGAGGCAACGTCTATCCAACAATTCTCAATCAGCTTGCTTCATCATATATGGTTTCTCCTTAGAAGGAGCAACTACGGTTTCATTTGATATAGATAGTCCTTAATTTACATATTTCAGAAACCAAAATCCATCCCGTCAAATATGTCAATTTTCACTACTCAAGAAAGCCTAGCATTGATACCAATTGTTGCGAGCTATATCTTTCAGAAACCAAAATCCTTCCCATCAAATATGTCAATTTTCACTTTACCTTCTTTTGTCGCCATCGATGTGCTTCAACTCAAGCAAGCCTAGCACTAATGTCAATTGTTACGATCGCATAGCAGAAGTTCAATACCTTTACCTTAAAAGATTACCAAGAGAGAGCCCAAGTTTGAGCCCATCAATATATCCAGTTGGACCCACCTTCACTCAAAAGCTTAAACTTTATGAGTTATGAGCCAACTATAATATATTAACTACTCAATACCACACCAATTGTTCGATGTGAGACTTTTCTAACGCAACTCACACGTGCATCCTTAACACATTAAATAAATAAATAAGTATAAAGTCAAATCACCTTGGCGTTTTTTATATTAAAATTAATTTTTATCCCATTTAAGTTTCCGCCTTTATCATTGACTACATATTCCCTTGTCAACATGAAAGTTCCATTGTAACTTGTGAGCAGATCAAACAATGTTCATTTTTATCTGATTTATGGTTTTTTGTTTCATGAAAAATAAATTATGTGATTTTTTTTCTAAAAAGTGATCGTTTAAAATAACAATTCAATCGAAAATATTTTCTTTATGGACAATAATTTATATCTGAACAACTTCATTGACAATGAAAATATTTTTTGTTATTTATTTTTTAATTAATACAGGCGATTATTTTTCAAAAAATAATTTAAGAATTATTTATTTGTTGCGAAACGAAGGCTTAAATTTTTGCATCCGTCATTTATCATTTGCATCTTAGTTTGTATTTTAAGTCCGCGTGCATTCACCCGAGTCAGAATGTACGGATTAAAGTTTGTATGATGACTTTTTAGCTTTGTTAATAAGTCAAGACTTTGAACAAAAATAATAATAATAATAATAATAATAATAATAACAACAACAAGTCAAGACGCACCTGTCTCCCTCGTATCCTTCCGCACTTCCATCACATTAGCCTAAACTATTTTTGTAATTTTTTATTTTCAGCAGCCATGAAATACTAAGCGTGTTCTTTCTCTTTACTTAAGAGCTAAATTCGAATTATCTATGCCATCTCCATAAGCACATATTTGTGTATTTCATGTAATTTTTCAGTACGTATCGAACAGGTAAACCGCCATATCTTTTGAGAATTAGTCGGTTGCTAAAACAGCCCCAAACACCCTCTTGATATTAACAATAAAAATCATAAAATATTTTTATATGAAGTAATGCTCCTTTTGTTTTGCGAAAAAATAAATGACTTGAAAAACATTTTCTTAAAAACGATCTCTTTTATCACTTACTAAATTAAACGAACAAAAATATTTTCATCATCCACCAAAATGTGGGAAAATTGTTGGAAGAGTCCTGAACCTATTACATTGATGTCAATTTAGTCATAAATCTTTTAGTGGTGTCAATTTAATCCTAATCCTTTTGACCTAGAGTCAATTCAGTCTTTCCGACTAATTTTGATCGGATATCGCTAACGTGGATGCCAGAATGGCCTACATAGCATAGCCGACACTGATGTGGAACATTTTTAAATAATATTTTTTATTTTTTATTTTCTTTTTTTTTTTTATTTTTTCTCTTTCGTCCTCACGATGAGTTTATGTTTAGAGGGATTAGCTTCTATGCTAGGTTTTCCCTCCTTCATGGATAGGAGTGGCACTCCTTAGGTCCCAAGGGCATGGCTCGCTACAGAGTCACAGTTTCTCTCTGCCTCTTGCCTCCTTCCAAACCCCCTTTTTTTTTTATTTGCTTGGTGTTTCACGATAATGGGGACAGGCACCTTTAGCTAATGCGGTCTTCTTCAATGGGGATCGAGTCAAAGGGACTGGAAATCCCATCGTGGAGAGGTTGTTGGACCTACAGATGCTAGCTGATGTTCTGGTCTCGAAGCGACGCCGGGTGAGGCCGCCCTGGCTTGGGTGACTTGGCCTCGCTAGATCTAGCGAGGGCAACCTCGCTAGTGTTTTCCTTGCCCCGGCAAAGCCGATCGTCACCTGTGGCGACGAGGGTCAACCTCACTCCAATGAGGCCAGCCCTTGCCATCCATAATCAGTCACTGAAGGATCTTTAAAAAAAAAAAAAAGGGATAGGAAACAAAGAAAGGAAAAGATGAAAGAAAATGAAGAAAAAAATAAAAATTTAATAATATATTATTTAATAATATCCACGTCGGTGCCAACCGTGCCACGTAGGCTATTCGACTTCAACGTTAGCAATATCCGGCTAAAATTAGCTAGAAGGACTAAATTGGCTTTAGGTTAAAAGGTTTAGGATTAAATTGACATCAATAAGACGTTTATGAATAAATTGGCACAAATGCAATAAGTTTAAGACTTTTATGACACTTTTTGCACAAAAAATATTTAAACATAAATTGTCATCGATAATGAATTTTTTGATTTACTAATTATTTCAAGCGATATAAATTATCATATTTTGAAAAATATTTCTCAAAGTTTTCATTATTTGTTAGACAAATGAAGCAAAAGTCTATTAACTGCGAAGAGATTCACTTTTTGTTGTTGTTGTGTGAAACAGTTCTTTTATTCATGTGACAAACCAAGTCGTTGGTACAATGTTTTATCTCCAATTAACATCCGACTCGAAGTTACAAAAATAAATTGGAGACAAAACATTGTATAAAGAAAGCAACATTAGGGTGATACTTCGGTGGTAGACTAGATTGTTCATGTGTAGGTAGATCTTATCTCACGAAAATTTGCAGACCAGTCGAATGATGGTATGATTGGGTGATGAACATTACCCAAATCAACTTGGAACTCCATGTGATATATATGGTGCAAAAGTTAGTTTTGTTTTGCTAGGACAAAAACCCAAAAATGCCGAGAGATGATTTAATAAGAACTTTTTGCCAAAGGAGTCACATTAATTTCCTTCTGTAATTCTTCAAAGTTATTTTTTTTTGTCATCTAAGTCTCTGTTTTTTTTTAATCAAATGAATTATATGAAATAAAATATTTTTTTAAATAATCGCTTGCATGGCCTGAAATAAGACTGTTAATAATAAAATATCTTTCCTTTGGTGTACTCTATCAATTCCCCATAATTGATCCTTTGTCACTCTCCTCAATGATTGCCCCACCTCCAAGAGAAGCCTGTTCAGTCCTCTTGAAGAAGATATCATGCAATTATGATGGTAAAAAATTCAAATAAAAATTTGAAATGTCTTCAATTTCTCAAATAAGAGTCTGAAGTGGACGTTCTTTTAAATAAGGGCCTAAAGTGTCCATATTGTTTCAAAGAAAGGCTTGACCAAGGTTATTTTCGTCATTTAATTTTTTTTTATTTTTGTTTTTTTTTTTGACCTTTTTTTTCTTTGTTTTTTTGTTTTTCCTTTTTGTTCTTTCTGTTTTTTCCGTCTCTTTCTCCTTCAAGAAGGCCGCTAGGAAACAGGACCTTTGGTATTCGGACTTGACCCAATTCTGGTTCTTCTTCTCCACCTCTGCTCCTTGTGCGGCACGTTTGCAAACCACGCCGTCCCGTGACTCTCCGGCCAGCAGAACGACCTCCTCTACCCATACGGCAACCCAAAATTGGCGAACTTGGCGACGCTCTGTTTTGACTCCATTGGAACGCTCCGTCGCTAGCCCAAATTTTTCCAGGCACAAAGTTGTCACCGTCACAACGTCGCTGTCACTCTCGATGCCCTTATACTCGGAACGAGGGAGACCATACATGTTTGAGCTCTAAAGAAAGCACGCAGTCGTTCCGAAGAGAATGGCCGGCAAAGTAAGTACGATGACGCCCTCGACGTACTTGCCGTCGCCTAATCAGAAGAAGAGGCCGCCACTCTTCAAGGACGGCGACCTGGTGGGGCTGGCCCGATGGCCGCAGATTTCACTAGTGCAGGCCTGCTTGTAAGCCTATATGACCCCTTCCGCCTCGTCCAGGTTTTGAATTTTCTGGCTTCGCTGAAACGCTGTGGTCGTTTTTTTTTTTTTTTTTTTTTGTATGTTCTTTTATGCAGTTGCTGTTTGCTATTGTCCCATGGGTATGTTTTATTCTGTTGATTTTGATGGGGGGAGCTGTTTTGATCTATGAAGCATGTGGAATATGGTTTAAAGCTCAATGCTGCTGTAGTGACCCGCTGCGAAGGAGCAATGAGGTAGAGGTAGAGGAGGGGAGAGAGGAGAGAGGACATAAGAATGAGAAGTGAAAAGGAGGAAAAAAAAAATTACATTTGGTCAAGCCCTTCTTTGAAACAATAAGAGCACTTGATGTTCTTATTTGAAACAAAATTCATTTCAAGCGCTTATTTGAGAAATTGATGGCACTCATGCCCTTATTTGGAAATTTTCTCATTATGATATAACATGTTATCAATACATGACATTGCGAAGTTAATGCCGAGTGACAAGCCTTTTTGAAATTTAAATACAAAAAAAATTAAGACTTTTCTCACGGGAGTACTATAAATTGGCTCATTAATCAAGCTTTGTCATGGAAACATTATAATTTTACCATGATTGACAAAATCGATTTAGAAAAGTGACTTACAGTATCCAATCCAATGGATTTCGATTAAAAAAAAACAGTGCCATGAATTTTTTTTATGGGCTAAGATTTGATGTCGTATTACGTGAGTAATATTGACACGATATTCCTCGCTGGAAAAATCAGCGTTACATTTTATAACGCTTGCGATGATTTTTTTTTTATCTTATTTTTAAGTTATGACATTTTATTTTTATTTTCTGGTCGGGAAGTTATGATAGTTAAAATGATCGATTAAGGTATGCATTTTGCAGCCGCCTCTTTGGAGTTCATATCATGCATACGCCATTGACGCATTTTCATTCAAAGTGATGAGAAAGAACTCGAAAAAGTTATCATAATGTTTAGATTATAACTCCTTGAAAGAACCACAAAGGCATATGGAGCAAGTTCCGAGTTTTGATTGTGGACGAAGGTAGTAGTCTGGACCTACGGAGCACTTTAACTAGCTTCACGGTGGACAATTTATTCAAGTGCGGCCATCGGGGTTTATCTCTTCTGGAAATTGAGGAACTTGATGCCGTAAGCGAAGACAATGAAGAAGAGCAGGACCCAGCCGATGTGAGCCACCGCGACGATGGGGAGGAAGTCGTAGTCGAAACCCAGTTCTTGTTTCAGGAACTGCTTCAACGGCATGTCGCCGGCTCCCGGTATTTCAAGATTGCCCTTCTTGTCGCCCACTTGGGAGGTGACGACACCGTACAGCGTCCACGCCACTGGCGAAGCCCAGTAATACCACCTCCACCATATAGGAATTTGCTGCATGCGTTAGAATGAAACAGAAAAGATGGATCAGCACACGGTTCTCATGTTGCCGATGATACTGATCTCTCAAGTACGTTTTTTTTTTTTCAAAGAACCTACTGCACAGAAAGAAGCTCGAAATGTTGGAATAAGCTTCAGATTGTGATGTTTCGTTCCGAAAGCTGCTATCCTTCGACAGGATTAAGCCATCGAGACCAAGAAGAAATATGTTTTGTCCAAAAACTCTCTGCTTAATTTGACAAGCTAGAACTTCTCCAAAGTGAGCGACTGAAAATGCGTTCAGGACATATGTAATTCGCTCAATTACCAAGTGAAAGCAGACATACCGGCCTAGGGATAACGAAGCCAGAGAACAAGTTCCAGAAGCTCATGAAGAAGGACATCGCAATGGTAGCGACCTGGTGGCTCCTCGTCAACGCTACAACCATCATCCCATACATCGTGAAGTAGATGAAGCACATCAGCATGTAGTAGTAGAACCAAAAGAACTTCCCCGCCTCCCACTGGAACCCGATCATCGAGTAAAGGAGAAGACTGTAGACAAATGTCTGAATCGCTACGTAGATTGTCTCAATGGCAACCTGCAAAAAAAAAAAAAGGAACCATCATATTGCTGTTCAGCCTCCACATAATTGGGGTGGTAATTGTTTTCTTCTATCCTTTTATGCTTCAAAGGGGGGACTCGGCCTTGCTAAATTACTGTGTTCGTACATGACCAAATGCATATGGCAGCGGAGAGTACATTCCGGCTGCTCGCTCACGGTAGAAGACTGTCCTCTCAATGGCGACAACAGACTGCACAGCAGAAGCATTCGTGGCCCCAAGGAAAAGCACAGCTGAATACATGGCTCCCAAAAGATTCATCAGGTCTTGTTGCTTGGTCCTGTCAAGAGATTAATCTTAGCCAAAGTTTGTAAATGTAGTTATAATGAATGACTTGCATTTCTATCATCTAATGATGTGGAATCTATTTATGTTTGGTCACTTTGAAGAATTTACTTAGCAAAACACATAAGATGAAAGGACTCAGAACTTACATCTGTTGTCCTTTATTCCAGAATATCAGACCGAACAGAACTCCAATGACTACGGTCAGGAAGAACCGAGTGGCATTGTACCGAGAATTTCTCCAGTAAGACCAATGCTGTTTCCAGAAACAAGCCTTGCATTGAGTGAGGAAAGGTTGGGAGTACTCGGTTGGGAAGTAAAGATCTTTGGAGCCCGGAGCTGGAGTACTGAGCTCTTCGATCAGTTCTTGGTTCCTCCTGAAATTGATTCAAAGAAAATGCCATTGTTAAATTGAGGTTCGCCTTTATGAGCAAGTTATTTCAACTATGCATTAAACTTACTTGTATAGATCAGAGTTTTCATAAATGTCTGCGAAGTCGACATCGAGCTGAGCCTCAACTGCCGGAGCACTCACTTCCAGCATCCACGTGGCCGGATTGTAACGATCCCTAATCTTCGGAACCCCGGGGACAGCCTGGTGTAATACACATATTTAACAGAATTCAAGAATTACCCGAAGATTCCGAGGGAAAGTGGCGACCGGGTGGACACCAGGTATTTTGGAAAAAGAAAAAGCTCACCTCAAAATATTCTATGAGCTTGTGGGAATGGCAACCAAGAGATCCACCATAAATGACCCGCCCACCGCTTTTCATCAATAGCAGCTGCAATAGGCACATTTCTGAGTCAATTACTCAAGAGCATGGCATTTCAAACAAAAATAATAACATCGAAGGATTAGCGATCAAACCTCATCAAAAGCTTCAAAAATGTCAATGCTTGGCTGGTGAATCGTGCAAACAACAGTCCTCCCTGTATCTACCGTGTTCCTCACTGTACGCATCACGATAGCGGCTGCTCTAGCATCGAGACCGGAGGTTGGTTCGTCCATGAAAATAATAGATGGATTAGCCACCAACTCTACAGCTATTGTCAGCCTCTTTCTTTGCTCAGTCGAAAGGCCATTGACACCAGGAAGCCCAACAAGCGCATCCCTGATCGGGTTGAGCTCAACTAACTCCATAACTTCTTCCACAAACATCTGTTATGAAATGAGAAGCACAAGACCAAAATAGAAAGACTATCAAACCATCTGATTTCAAGTTTTTCCACAGGAGAGAACGTGAACTAGGCCCTAGCAAAAGCAGGGCGTGTCTGAGAAACAAATATTCCCTACCTTGCGAGTTTTAGTCTTAATGTCGGAAGAAAGACGGAGCCAGGCTGAGTATTGGAGGGATTCGTAGACAGTGACATTAGGTGAGTGAATGTCATTCTGTTCACAGTAACCGCTGACCCGAGCAAACTTGGATTGGTTTTTAGGGTATCCGGAGATGCTAATACTTCCTTCAATGTAACCACCTGTCTTCCTTCCGGCTAGCACATCCATGAGGGTTGTCTTTCCGGCACCGCTAACCCCGACCAGTGCCGTGAGTACCCCCGGTCTGAAAGCGCCGCTGACATCTCTCAACAATTGGAGACGGTCTTCCTCGACTCCTCGACTCTTCATTTCCTGGTACCATGAAACATAGTAGCTATTATCCCGACTCATCTGCCTTATGACGATAAGAACAGGAAGTTCAGTCCAGCAAAATCGCAGGTTAAGTAAATTGGACAAGAGTTTCACCAGACAAAAGAAAAAACGACAATGGACGATCATATGTAGTTCTAAGATATGCACAAGCTCATGGTTACTTTTAGGAAGAAGTTACTGTTCCCAAGATTGAGAATAGATTGTTTAGGAGTAAGGTACCCACCGCAGGCATATCCACGTAGTAGTTCACATGGCTGAATGCAAGAGAAAGTGGTTGGAATGGCAGAACCATCCCTCTTCTCTGTATATTCTCCGCAGAGCTAACGATTTCTGAAGAGCTTCTGACTTGCATATCGGTTCCTGGTATTTGATGAAAAACGTAAGAGACCAGGCAACTTATTTTGGAAGACAATTGTAGAAATTCCTCGACACTAGTTTTCTTGGGAAATTGCTATATCAGCAATATGATCGCGACTAGAGTCTAGCAAGCTTATCAACTAAAGTAGCCTATAAAGAAGAAAAGCATTGAGCAACTGATGAATTTTGACAATGTGCAAACCTTCTTTCGCCAGTTGAGAAGACAATGGTTTGTTTTTCTTATCTGCCTCTTCATCCAAGACAACTGCTTTTGTCTCTCCCCAAGCTGCAAGCAATTTCACGCAGGGGAGTGTCAACACTATTACATCATTTGGCTCACTGATATTCAAATTTTAGCCGACTTACCAGGTAACCAAGTCAATGCTGCAATAAACAAGATGTTGAAGAGGAACGAAAAACCAAACAGCGCTCCGATGCAGATCCAATACTGATACTTTTGCACAAACAAGCCTCGAGACTTCAAAAGCACTCTTCCAACAGTGGGCTCATTAATTCTAGGATCCAAGTTAGGCTGCAGTTTGCACGATGGCAGTCAGGTTTCGATAATGCATTACCTGTGCATTAGGAAGAACAACTGATTGGCGAAAGAACAAACAGATTTTACCTTGCTCCATCTTTCGTCAAGGAATTCATTCATCGCTATAGCATTTTGTCCATACATTAGAGGAGACATGTAATATCCCCATATCATCCATGGCTTGATGTTGTCTGTAAATTCCAAATTAAAAATTATTGCAGACGAAAAAAAGAAAAACTGGTAGAATTGATTTAACGGCTCAAAGGAATCTATAAGCAGCCTGCAAACAAATGCTTTAGTAAACAAATGGACATGATTGGCAAAAGTATGAGGTAACTTGTACTTACCTTTGGAAACAATAAATCCTGCTAGAACGAAAACCAGTAGCAAAGTGAAGATTCCCAGGGGATCTGTGACAACCGGAGTTCGTCCAACTGCAGCAATGAACCGAAAGAGGGATAGTGCCATCTGATGGATGCCGAAGAATGCCAAGAATTGCTTGAAGAACCTGATAAGAGTAAGATTGATTAGTTTCCTAGACTTTTCCTTCTTGTCAAGCACAGTGCCCAAAAATTATGAGTAAAATATCCCCAGAAACGTTAGCTTGAGATAATTAACTATGATGGGGAGCCCAATAGCGAATTTCCACGTACCTGCTGGCAGCAGGAGCGAAACCGATGGTGTAGTATGTTAAGATGATCCATATCCCCGATTCCATGAATGACAATGGAATCCGGAGGATCCAGATAGGCAAGCCGAAAGCCCAAGCGGGGTAAAGCAAGAAATCTCTTTGCTTATAGAACACAGGAAGCCTGAAAACGGTCATTGAAAGTTCTGCCACTCCATTGAACATGACATTGATCAAGCTGAAGAAAAGTGCACCGAAAAACTTCACTCCATCTTCCACTGTCCCTACTGGCATTTCAGTCCTAAGGAACACCGTCATAGTAATAAGCGACATGATAGTGATCTGGGTGGTCTTGAATATGAAAACAAAGGAGTTTCGCTTCATTAGTAGCCATTCTCTGGCAAAGCATGCCTTGAACAGCTCCATGTTCGAAATCCCATATTTCTGTTTGGCTAGTGCAGCTGGGTGAGTTTTGGATTTTTCATAAGGAACCCTAAGATCGGATGAGAGCTGTTGGCCAATGGGAAAAGATTTAAACCCTTGCACGAAATCATCTACAGAAACGTATTGGTAAGGTTGGTTCTTCTTGAACCAATACTGTTCTTGATCTTTCTTCGATGTCACTTCTTGCAAGAAGTCGGCAACTCCTTTCCGTTCAGGGCATTTGAATCCCATGTGCTCAAAAAACTCAAGGACGTTCTCTCGTGGACCTTGGTAGATGACTTGACCCTCCGACAGAAGGACAATGTCATCAAAGAGATCGTAAGTCTCGGGTGCCGGCTGAAGCAGTGAGATCATCATCGTGACATCCATTATATGAACCATCTGTCTCATGAATTTGCAAATTTTGTAAGTGGTGGAACTATCCAACCCTGTGGATATTTCATCCATGAAAAGAGCCTTTGCTGGTCCTACTAACATCTCTCCTGCAAGAAATCAAACAAGATACCTTTAGTGTGGAGAATGGTGCAATGAGGAGCACAAGCAATGTTAAACCAGCAAAATCCCAAATTTTAGCACCAGCCTAAGCTAACAAGTCCTAAAGACACTTGACAAATGCAGAACTATTCTATAATATGGAATAGAAGCTCCAAGGACATACCGGTCGTGACACGCTTCTTCTGTCCACCTGAAACGCCCCTTCGCATTTGATCTCCGACCATAATGTCTGCGCACATATCCAATCCAAGAATCTGCAAGATGTAACTTGGGAGGTTGGTTTTCATGAAGCAACTCCTACCAAGAAGGAATCAACTACAAAAAGAGACTTGAGAAAACCAACCTTGAGTACATAATCAGTGACCAAGCTTGTCTCTTGACCCGATACAGCTGTGGCCTTCATAAAAGCATCGATTTCGGGATCGGGTTTGATTCCGGCTGCCCTCTCTCGCCTAGAGAGCTCTGCAAGCATTGAATACCTTGTCCCTACACCCAAACAGCGACCCGAGAAGTCCAACGTCTCTCTAACTGTCATTTCTCCATGGTGAAGATCATGTTGGCTGATATAAACGCATGTCCTCTGAGGAACGAATTCGTTTAGCTCGTGACCACAGTAGGTGACTTTTCCAGTTACCTGTCAAAAGTTTAAACAAATAGAAGTCACAAAATGGGTAGTATTTGTTGGATTCCTACGCTAACCATATGGGACAGAAATGAGAAATGGCACCCTCAGATCACTATCTAGTTTCCCGGTAGGCGCCAGCAACAATGTCGTCTTCCCGGCTCCTGGTGGACCCAAAAGTAGGGTCATCCTGAAATAAGCAGCATCAATTGAGGATTGATCCCAAGGCATCGAAATTGTTAGTTCAATGCGTCCAAAAAGGACTCTGTAATGTTGGCAAAAGCATGAAAATACCTTGAAGGCCTGAGAATTCCGTTCACGTCCTTAAGTATCTGAATTTTTCTCTTCTTTGATGGGGCTAGCCGAACAAGTCCAAGAACTCTCTGTTGCCACACACAAGAAGGGAAAGAGTCAACGATAAATTCGAACATTTCCACTCATGTGATGTCTACAGCACTAAACCAAGCAAACGAAATTGCCAGGTAGGTTTGTCGGAAAGTAAAACCTCTTCCTAAAGATGCTAAACTATCAGTAACAAACACACCAGGTAAATTTCATAAATTCCAGAAGCTATCTCTACGCAAAATCATTGCCAGCTCCAACAACTGCCAATCACATCTCAAAATTTGAATTTGAAAACTGAATAAAGCGTAGCACCTCTAGTGTATTCAGAGTCGCATTGAGCAGGGTAGGGAGGGCTCTGCTTCCAACGTGCACATCTCCTTCGACGGATAAATGCTCGTACCGGACTTCTATCTTCGGAATTTCGATCCCAACCCTGCACTCGATAAATGAATTTGATAATGAAGTGTCACCGCCAAATCTATCCCAAAACAACACTCGACAAAATTCATATATGGTCAACCAGAAAAAACAATTCGCTGACCTATCAGTCCTGTCTCTCAATCTCCTCAAGAACTTCTCATTGTCTTCTTCAATCTTAAGTATGCTCTCCATCAACTGCTTCTTGTCCTGCATGCCGAGGATGGTCACATCCACTTCACGTGGGACCACCCTCCCAGTGTCGAGTACTTGCTTCAGCATGCCTTTTCGGAGGCGGTCATAGGTCGGCAGCCTCTCGATGGCGGCCCACCGGAGCTCCTCCTCGTCGTCGTACTGCCTCTCGCTCATCTCCCGGATGCTCTGGGACCTAGCCAGATCATCGCCTGCTAGAGCCGACGCCATCGACGAGTGCCCAAAAAATTATCAGGTTTCCCAGTGTTGTGGGCGACGGATATTTATTGATACGTCGTGACAGCTTGCGCTGATCAGGAAGAAATCTTTCCTTAATCGAAACAAGAAAAAAATCTGGTTTCCGTTCTTAAAAGGGAAGTAGGATCGACGGGAATAAATTTCCCATTTGGGTTGGTGCAAGAATGCGCCACAAATTTTTAAGTCGACAGAAGCTTCTTCGTCTTCTATAGGTTGTGAGAACTTGAAACGTCTCTCGCTCCTGACGTCTCTATTATGAGACCAACTTAACGGCAATAAGAACATCACAAATGCCATAACTTTTGTACGGTGCTCAAAGTGTCATAATTTTTTTTTTGATTACTTGAATGCCATAAATTATGTATAGGGTTCACTTAAGTGTTATAACTTCTTATCAATTACTTGAGTGCCATGTAACTTTTCAATCGGTCACTTAAGTGCTATAACTTTTTAAAAACGTTCACCACGAGTGCTATATCACTTTAGATTTACGGCACTTGCGTGAACGTTTTAAAACAACAATTGGCACTTATGTGATCGATTGAAAGTTATAGCACTCATGTAAATGTTTTTTAAAAGCTATGACACTTAGTGGTGGGAAAAAAAAAGTTATGGCATTCAAGTGAGTGTCGTACGAAAGTTATGACACTTGTGTTGTACTTATCCCAACTTAACTTGAATGGACACAAATGGACTTTATCTTAAAAAAATATTAACCGAGACTTGTGGAAAAATTACGACACAAAAAACCGAAAATCATTATGTGAAAAATGCCTCGAAATCAATCTACTCCGGGGATCAAATGGTGACAATATCGACATCCATGAAAGTGAAGAATGGGGTACGAGGAATCTTGACGACTCAAACGTCGTCTATGTCATTTTCCCTTGGTTTCCCTATCAAGACCATCTTAGCTGGTTTGTCGCTGTCTCCTTTATTATTCGACTCCCGGTAACAAAAATTAAAGATGTACCAGAAATTGGAGAATATATATTAAAACATACTGATTAGTGAGATGAGTCCTTTAAATTCATTTTGTGAAAGGAAAATGCATATATAGTTAATTTATAATTATCTTGGACTATTTAAATTGTAATTTTACATATCTTATCATACCATATTCTATCGTAATACATCGGACAAGTGACTTGGACATGAGATCAAATCTCTCCAATAGTTTGCTTTCTGTGTAGCAAAGTTTGTTAGAGGGACAATGTCGGAATGGATCCCAGACTCTCAGCCAATATCCACTGGGGAGAGGTTATATCATAGCTGGGCAAATTATGATTTATAAATTGTTACGTAGCTTAAACCCAAAGAGTAATTGATGGCCCAATTGAAGAACGTTTAAAACATGGGCTTGAGAGGATGCTATCCTAGCCGTTCATTGCATGGTTCATTTAAGCCATCCAATGTGACAGCTCATCAATCCATATGCTGAAAATGCAACTAATGTGGTCTTTCTTCATGATTAAGGATCCAATTTGAGTCATAGGATCAACCTAAAGGCAAGGATTTAATCTAGAGTATATAACATTTTTTCCCTCGAAAGTAGCTGGAGCTAAGCAAAATAGAACCCGAATTTCTCTGAATTTGCTAATTTCAGTTGATTGTTTGATTTTGATAAAATAATTAAACGTCAAATCATATATTCATCTACTAGTTTAAGCTTTTAGAATAGTTAGTAGTTTGTAGCGACCTAAAATTAAGGTTTTCAATTTTAAGTTGATGGATTACCAGATTAATTATCTTAACTAACCTAGTTCAAGCTCTCCCAAGCTCTACTAAATCGCAACTTATGATTTAATATTTAGCATGGAAAGATTTTCAATAGGAGTCGCCACTAATAATTTTACGGTAGGTTGATTAGAAACCTAATTAAAATAGCGGGAGAACCATTTTATTTCCGCAAACTAGAGATAATGAGTCCGGGGACTTCGCTAGATTACTTTAACATTCTTTCGGTACCGTTTTATTTCATGAAAACATTTGACAAGTAAGTTGTTGACACCTAAATTTTCACTTTTCCTTAAATCATCTAGTTTGCATAAAAATGAGAGTTAGTTTTTGTTCCCACTAAAATTAATTAATTTTTCATGCATAGCATAGCTACTTTTCTGTCAATCATGCATTTGGCTTGCATTCAACCTAATGGTGAAAGGAATTGAGTTTAATTTAACAGGCGATTGGACCAGGCTTAGCCTGGGATTTTCAGCAACAAAATGAGAGTGTGTTGAAATTCATTGAGGCCCTTTGGACTTATTTTGAGCTTAAATCAGCCCATTCAAGTTATAAAAGGCTTTTAATTAGTTGTCTATTACCCGAAAAAAAAAATCCTTAATTTGAGCCCGAAAATGTGCGGTGAGCCCATAATTTGATTGAAAAAACTCGACTAATTCGGCTAGGGCTTGCATATGGAGGTGCCGAATTTTATAAAGGGGTTTGGGTCTATTTTCAAATTCAATTCAACCCATTTTTAGTCATTTAAATATTCGAAGCCTTTAATCAATTACTCATTTAATTAATTAAAACCTGAATTAGGCCCGGAATTGCATGATGATAAAATTCAGCCACACCCATAGATAACCCATTTGCCAAAAATTCAAAGAGTTTTGGGGGATTTGAACTCTTTAAGGTTTGAATTAATTCAGAATTTATTTAAATTGGGAGTCCTACCATATATAGGGATTAGAATTTTAATGGATTAGGACTCTTAAGATCTAACGGTCCATATCTAATCATATGCTAGCTAGGTTTCCTAATCCTTCGGCTAAGAATAAGTACTACTCCTACAAGGATTAGTAGACCGAGCTCTATATAAACAACCTCATGCCTAAGTTATTGATTCATTCATTCTCATACAATTTTTGGCACACTCAAGGCAGAAAATTCAAAGTTACTTCGAGAGGTCTAAGGAGTTTGATTGTCTCCCCCAATGTCGGGACAATCCTCCACTTGGCTGAGCATCCCGTTGGTCCGCCAACCATCCTCCTTGGCAGCCATCGTGTGTCCAACTCGCCACCTTCTCCGTTCAGGTTGCATCCAATTTTCCTTCGCTGTCTAGCTCCGCCTAGCACAGCCCCGGCGCCTAGTTCAGCTCGTGATCAACCGCATTGCTCCCCCAATCATCATCATCGAACAACCCTGCAGTCCAGCCGATTTTTTATGCCACTGTTCAGCCCTATTTGAGGTCAATTCAGCCCTTTTTTTTAATTGAAATCCAACGACTCACTTGTTCGCTGTTTGGTGTTAAGATGCCCTGAGGTTTGGAGCTCAATTCAATGTGAAATGAGCTGAAATGGGCGGCTGTTTCGAGCAAGGATTGTCGTTGGCGCACGTACAAAAAATTAGCTTGGAAAAGGTAAATTTCTTGAACTTTTGATTGCAAATTTGTGCTTATTTTGCTTGATAACTCGCATTGTTGTTCTGAAACCTTCTTGAACACACATGATATGCAATTAAAATTGGAAAAGTTCAAACCTCTTTCTAATCAATTTATGGTTAAAATCGAAAATTGACTTTTCTGCATACAAATTCTCATCTTTCGAGTAAATTCGATTTGATCAATGAACTTGAATGAGTTTTTCGTAATTTAATTGGAACCATGTCTTTTCTCAAAGAAACAAATTGTTCAATTTTTCAAAGATCAAAATGAATGAATTGAAGAAGATTGAATTTTTTGCAAATTGAGCTTTGATTTTCAGCATTCCCTATCAGCATGGCCAAAAATTACATGTTAATGGGTAATCTTTGCCCTAGTAATTATCTCTTGCATATTTAGTTGGTTGAGTTGAATTATCCTGTGATTATCTGATGTTATCTTCATGCTAAGGATGAGAATTGCGTGGATTGGATAATATCTAATTTTTGAGAATTATCCAAAATTATTTTTTCAAATCCTCGAAGGATAATTTCTCAAATTTAAGATTGAATCTTGGCAGATAGGGGAAGTGGACCCACATGATTTTTGACCACCCCTAATGATTTTTTTGAAAATTATAAATGACGATGATTGACTTTACTTCTCGTTTAGTTAACTTTTACTTCTCGTCCGATGCTATGCATATCATGTCATATTTGTTTATTATGTGATTGTTTTGCTCTGTAATAAAGTTTAGACATTAATAAATAAATATGCCTATAATATATGCTCATCTACGTGCCTTGACCCTACGGAATATGAAATTACATACCTTAACCTTGATCTCGATGGAATGGGTTGGTAATTTCGTATATGATTTTCTATTATGCCCTTCTTAGAATGGGATGATCAAATTCTAATAATATATCCACTTACTAACTCGAATCAAAGAGTATGTTGTGGATAAAATTCCCCTCCACCCTTAAACTTTGGATGTGAGGTGAATTTATCGAAATTTTCAGAATTAAGGTATATTATGGGCATATTTATTTATTTTTGTTCATTCTTTGCTTTTCGTTAGTTTAATTGCATTCATAAAAAATCTAAAAAAACAAACCTCATTTTTTTCTTAGAGTAAAACATGTCAAAAGTCCCTTTTCATGTCATAAATAACATCTAATATAAGTCAAAACTTTGAGAAATCATTTTATTAATTAAAATTGGATGTTATCACATTTTATGACAAGGTTTCAGAATAATCATATTTTAATCCGAAAATACAATAAAATCATTGTTACTTGCATATCATAGAGTTTAGAGCATACCTTGCCATGTCGTCATTTCATATTGCACGTCATTTAGGTAGTTGCATTGCATTTTAAAAGAAAAACTCAAAAAGAAATTATTTTTATTTACATCAACAATTTGAAGGGATTTTTCATGAAAATTGGTACCGAAAGGGCATTAATTTTTCTAATTAATGTAACCAAGTCCTCGGACTCATTATCTTTGGTTTGTAGGAATAAAATAATTCTCCCAATATTTGATTTAGGTTTCTAATCAATCTACCGTAAATGGTTAGTAACGGCTCCGAATTAAATAAATTTTGTATGAAATAAACCTAAGTTGCAATTTGGGAGGACTTGGGAGAATCTGAATTAAGTTAGTTAATTTAATTAACATGATAATCCATTAACCTAATTTTAGGTCGTGAGAGCTTGGCGACTTCGTTAGGGAATTATACAATAAAATTTTCAAAAAAATGGAGTTTATAGTGGACTTTGGAATTTTCGAAAATTTGATGTTGCTTGTGGACTTATGCCATTGATTTTCATGAATTTTCTCTTCATTGACTGATTGTGAATTGCTCTCGATTTCTAGCTATCTTGTAGGTTTATGTGATTTTTTGCTTTGAATTTAATTGTTCACTTTGTTGCAAATTTCCATGATTGTGTGATTATAATTGTTGTACATGAATTTCGTGTCATTATGTTTGACTGAAAATGCTAGTTGAGCCTAGGAAGAATTTTCCTAACCTCGGTATGAGGAGTGGATGACCTTGCCTTCGACCTCAATCATGTTAAGAATCCTCGGCCCTGGCCAGATTCTATTAACACGAGGCAAATTTTTAACATTCCCAAGTTTTAAAGGAGCTAAATTAGACCATAATATATTGGTATGATTTACCCTTTGGAACTATAATATTTGGCCATAATAATGCGTACATGAACTTCAATCGTATGTCTCTGAGCTCATTATTTTCATTTTTTTACATATACTTGTCATGTGCTCATTTTGAGTCGGTCCATGGCAATTAGGTGTATTATTATCATTCGTCACTTCATGGGGCACAACAGCATGCACACCATTATGACGCCCAAGGCCGATTGGCCGAATGGTTAACCCAACTAGATCAAGCGGCACATTATTATATGGAGCGCAGATTGGGTCAATTGCTTCCATTGCTCGACATCAAGGTCCGCACTAGTTTAGTTCAAGTATTGGCTTATTTTTAGGTCCCTGATGTGGCCACATTCCTATTCAGTATGCACGAGTTCCCCCCCACCTTAGAAGAATATAGCGTGCTTATTGGTAAGTCATTGGAGTCAAAGCTTATTAGTCTATATTTGGGGTCCGATTTCTCTTTGGTGTTGGCCGAATTTTTGAAAGTGGAAATTTCTACCATTCGAAGATTTTTAAAAGCCAACTAAATTGTCCATTCTCATTTTTGATTGACTATTTTAATAAGGCCACGTCTTTACAAAAGGGAAAAGTTTTCTTGCTTGGCTTTTTCAGATTAATAGTATTCCCGCACCACAAGAATTCTGTCAGTCTGAACATGGCTTACTTTGCTCAACAGGTCTGTAAGGAGAAAAAATTTGTTAATGCCATGTTAGCGGAAACCTTTATTTCTCTTAACAAGTATAAGCGAGGCAAAGGAAAGATTTTACAAGCACCGGCCGAATTTTTACAAGTTTGGTTCCTTTCTCATATTAAGGATTGTCAAAAATTTGTGTCAATTGATAAACTTAGAAACTATGCTCCTCTGATGATTATTTACAAAAACAAGCAAGATGAGACCCCAGATTATCACTTTACTGAGTGGCTAACACTTATGAGGGAATCGACCGTCGGATCTTTCTAATGGCACGCTAGCTGGTTCCAAGTTAAGGTGGCTCGACACACATATGGGCAAGTCGGGCCCGTTCATTTGCTTGGTCCTACCAGAATGGTGGAATACTATCCTCCTCAAGTCATACGACAGTATAGATGTGCGTAGAAGATGTCGCCTCCTCTTCCATCCTAGCAGGTTCATCTAAACTTCGAGAACTCCATCCCTGAGCATGAGCAGATAGTAATCTCCAATCTTTATCTATGGGCTGCTAGCTTAACTTTTCAAGGAAGCCGTTGGAGCCTGCTAATGAGGCATAACATTCCACGAAGGAGTATCGTCTGAAGCACACTATTCCCCTAGCCATCCATCCGAAGGTTCCCAATTTGACCCCATCTTACTTCACAAATAACAAGCTCAAGCGGCTGCTAGCTGAGGCATATGAAGAAGCGACAATGGCAAAGAGGGCACTCAAACGACTGAAAGCTGAAGTTGATCCCCGGAAGTGATATTGCTTTTATTTGTCTTGTCGAGCCATGTTCTTCCATTTATATCTTTACATCCCTAGTTCATTTGTTTAGGAGTTTTTTGTCGGATTGATGGATTGTGGTGCTTTCATTACAATTTCAGTTTAATGAATGAAGTTTTTTTTTTCTGACACGACCTAGCCGCATTGTGTGAATTTTTGGACCATCTTCGAATCAATTCTAACTCCCCATCATTGAATAAAAAAAAAATTCACGAGATTTCAAATATCATGTCAAAAAATTTTGGATCGATCCGGGATGTTTTCTATTTATTTCGGAATTAATGATCAAAACAAAATAGTATGAAATCCCACAGCTTTCCGACCTCAGTCTCATCTCACTGTTTACCACTAGTAAATGGGCTTTTTTATAATGGGTGAAAACATGAAAGTGGTAGAATGTGCTTTGAACTAATCAAATTTTCGGACCTTAATTCGCATTTTTTACGGCCCATTTTCCCTCCAAGTAGAAATTGGACAAATAAGTTTTCTGAACAAAATTTTTGTAAAGAAATATTAAACTGTATTGATCCATGCATTTTTTGCCTGAGATCAAAACATGAAAGTTATTCATCATTCTCTCGGACATATGTTCGGTAAATTTTGGCATCATTTTGAGCACTCCATAATTTATCATGAATTTTTTTGCCAAGATCTGATGGAGCCGAAGTTTCTCTGGATAGTTGTCATGAGTCAATTGAGGTCGTGTCTATGAGTCTAGTTTAGATCCATGGATTGACTCATCATTTTCATTCATCACACTCATCATGTTGTTACCTTTTGCAGGTAATTTACCACGGATTCCCACATACCTATAATACTCAATCGAGAGAGAGGAAAATGGCTAACAGAGCCAAAATTAATGCTGCAATACAAGAAGCTCTGAGGGAACACATGGATGCCTTGAATGTGCATGTCGATGGCATGATGTCCCAAAGGATGGAAAGGGTGATGGCGAACTTCATGGACAAACAACAGTTGCCTAGCTCGACTGTGACGTCCCGAATCAAAGCACGTCCCTAATCAAAGCTCCGACATCCCAAGGCATCGGCTGATAGTGACGAATTCTATTTTAATCTCATATTATATAGTATTAGAGAGCACATGCAAGAGCTTAATAAACTAAAATCAGTCAGCGGCTATACAATCAGAAGTACATGCGAAAAGAAAATGGCAGATACGCCTAATAGGGTGTGGTCTTACTAGGGTTCACTATTTGTATGGCTTCATTATATAGCACACATAAACCACACAAGGCAAAAATATCTTATTTGTATACACATACACACACATAGATATAAGTTAGTTACATTATTTGTTTACAAAACTAAGCTACAAAGTACACTGGGATGATTACTAAGACCAACAGCACGCTCCATCACCATCACCGTCATCTTTAGCTATCTGAACTTGGACATCTGAAAAGAGGAAGCAATTAAGGAGTGAGCCAAAACTCAGCAAATAAGATATCTAACCAAACGACTAGACGAGTCATTCGTTCATTTAGTCAGGCAAATCTTAACAAATAACCAGACAACAGAACACCAAACAAAAGGCAACACGAAATAAAGGCACGAAAGGTCACAAAAAGGGACATGAAGAAACTAGATAAACCTATCAATCCTTCCTTTCACATCTTAGGGCTGAATCCCATATAATCCTGCTTTCCATTCACGCCGATCTAACGACTTGCCAGATGATCTGATTATAATTTCAACCTTCCCCAAGTCATTTAGTAATCATATGACCACCAAACTTGTCTTGCTCAAACACCAAGCCTCACAAATCCTTTCCCCCAAAACCAATTAGCCGAGCTTCCTTTCGTATGGTCCCACCTCAATTCATCAAAAATCACCGACCACCAAGACAATCTGCTCAAATATTCTACTTGCCCAAGACACCGAGAAGTCAATTTATGCAATGGATCACACATGCAATCCCACCTTCCAAGTTTCACACCCAAATCGATGATCCAAGACCCATTTCGATTCCTCACAAATCAGCGATATTCTAGACAATCCATTCAAATATTCAGCTCATCCATGACTCAAGGATATCAATTCAAGAAACGAATTCGACAATTAATTCTCCATTTCAAGCTCAAGGTCGAATACCCGTCCATGGGTTTCAAATCTGATTCACTTCAAATGGACAATGAACAAGACAATCAACTCTCATATCCCAACTACCCATGACCGAAAGGCGCTATCTCAAGAACAGATCACTAGTACATAGGCGTCTTCCTTTCCATGCAAGCAAAATTCACAACATCATACCCATTTTCCAAACGTCGAGAATTCGTGCTAAAACCAATGATGAATGGACAATCTATTGGTAAGGATAGATAACTACTGGCCTCAGATTGTCGCACGAAGAAAATGGAGACCGATTCGCTGATGAAACGAGCTCAAACCGAGCCCTTCTTCCTCCAATTGCCGCGCGGGTTCCATGGGTGAACGAGAAGGATAAGCAATGGCTGGAGAGCTGTCGTCGGATTTTAAGATTCAAAGATTCATCGTCGACAAGGCGAGGTGTCGTCTGCGCTTGAACGAGAGCTGGAGAGGCTTCGGACGAGAGAGAGTTTGAGGGAAAAGAGAGGATCGGAGGCGGGGGGGTGGTGGTGGTGAGTTGTTATCCACGAGAGAGGGAGGAAAAACGAGGGAAGAGAGAGAACGTAGGGGTATTTATAAGGGATGGGGGTTCAAGGTCGGCCAAGAGGGGTGGAGGTCGGTTGGGGCTTCGCACTTCGATCCCGAACCAAACTTCGTGCGAGCCAAAACTATACGATCCAAAACCAACTCCGACATATAATTGGCCCTCATTCAAATTTTCATCATGCTCCTCACTACAACTAAATCTAATCATTCACCATACCGATAATTAAACCCCACATCAAAATTTTTAATAATTCAAGATTGATATTGACTATTTCGCCTATTAATCCAATCCGGTGGAAAAACTAGGCATGTGACTATATATTTCATTACATTTATTGATGATTATAATCGATTCGATCTTGTCGATTTGATTTCTCACAAATCCGAGGCATTAAGTTGCTTTAAGAATTTTATGAGCTTGGTAGAAAATCAATTGGACAAGAAAATAAAAGCATCAAGATGCAATTGAGGTCGCAAATACTTATCTAATCAATTCATAAATTTATGTGATAAAAAAGGAAAAGAAAGACAATTGACTATCCCAATGACTCCTCAACAAAATAGTGTTGCAAAGAGAAGAAACAAAACCCCAATAAAAATGATTAGATCTATGATGGCACAAGCTAATTTACCAATCATCTTTTAGGGTGATTTTTTCTTAACTACTTCCCATATATGACCTAACACTACTTGCAAGGACAAATTTTTGAAAAGATGAATGCTCAAAACTATGTTTTTGATGAAATTACAAGCTTTCTCATGCTTAAAGCCTATTGGCGACTGCCTAACACTCTTAAAATGCTCATATCTTTTGAAAAATGATTTTGCTTTGTAATTTTACCTGTTTAATTCACAAATTCCATTGGAGATCATCAAGGTAAATCGAGTTAATGAATGGTATGGAATTATTGAGATTGCTAAATGAGATGTGTCGGGATGATGAATGGCAAGCCCTATCGTATACAAAGTGCCTCTTTATACATTGTGAGATGCGTGAAAAAAATTTCATGTCTATAAGGTAAAGGGTTTTCTCGTGAAAGGATGACAACCGAAATTATGAGAAACATTTCATTCCTCCTCCTAAATAGTAGGCAATCCATTGTTTAGCCAATTTGAGCCTGAATATGTGGAGAATTTTACATAATTACCCATGTCAATAATTACCCCACATTAGGGTAGAATGGAGACACTATAAGGTGAGAAAAATGACTAGAAATTATCTTGCTCTCACTTGCATCAATCTTCTATCTTTATTGCAGATGAACTCAAATGAGAATTTAAATGCCTTAAGGATGACAAAGAACATTTTTTCTCTATCCTATACAATTTTATCTCTTGCATAGCCAAATTGAGCCTACATATTTATTTATGAAAACCCAATTGGGTGATCATCCCCCACACTAGGACAAGGTAGTCAAGTTGCCATAATTTAGACGACATACTCGGCAAGTAGCAGAACGATAGGACACGCGACACGACACGACACGACACGTCGACACGTCATTTCTAAAAAATAGAAATTTTCGACACGTTGGGGACACGTTGTATATTAAATATATTTTTATATATGTATGATATATTATTATTTCTATAATTTTTTATAAAACGAAAAATTTACAAAAATAGTTCTTATAATAAAAACAAAGCTAATGCCATGAATACTCGTAATTTGATCTCAATCACCTAGAAAATAAATAAACAATAAAAAATCCCGTAATATGCGGCTACCCGCTTCCCTCCTCTCCACGTTTCCTCCCCCTCCTCTCTTTACTTTTGAAAAAACTCACACGCCCCTCACCTCTCTCCTCCTCTCCCCCTCTTCTCTCTCTTTACTTTTGAAAATATCACCAAAACATCTCGCACTTTCATCTCTCTCTCCTCTCCAAAAATATCCCCCCCCCTCCGTCTCTTTACTTCCTTAAAAATCTCACACCCCTTCCCCCGTCACCCTCTCTCTAAACCAACCCCAACGTCGACCACTATGATTTTGCTGCTCGCTCTCCTCCGGCCTCTCCCTCGTCCTTCGGCTCGTTCGCTCTCTCCCGCCGGCGCACACGAAGGCCGTTCCGCCGCACCGCCGCGCGTCGCCCCTCCCTCATCTCTCTCATGGCCCGAGACGCTCTTCTTCCCTCTCCCCTACCGTTCTCTGCCCTTCGGATCTGCTCTTCCCCGCCCTCCCCCGTGTCCCCGGCGTGTCGCTGGCGTTGACCGGGTGTCGGATCTTCGACACGTGTTGACCGCGTGTCGGACGCGTGTCGGGACGTGTCGGACGCGTGTCGGTGTCCGACACGTGTCCGACACCGACACGCCGGGGGGTTTGGCGTGTCGGTGCTTCATAGTACTCTGGAGCATCAACTGAAGATGAAAGATCCCGAGAGTCCAAGAATGCTGAATTGTTCGAAAGATGATAGCACCGTAAAAGCCAGAGTCTGGTTAGTCCATAAGGGCACCGTAAAGAAAGTGTATCCGCCAAAAAAACGAAGGAAAAAAAATAGAGCGAAAAAACGTTGATGCAAAGCCCAATGTTGATAGGGATAAAGGAGTATTTGCGTTGAAGTCACAGAGTCATCACCAATAAAAATGGTGGTTATTTCACAAATTCAGTATTTGGACCTCTTGGCCGAAGAAGTATTTACATGAGAAGACAATCCCTGATGAAAAATCTTTGAGCCAAACAAATCCTTTCGTTTATCAGCCCACTACCTAAGCCTAAGTAATGTCCCTTCCAAAGTCGGTTCTGAATATGGCACTTGAATTAGCGTAGGAATTAAGATGTTTATAAGCTTTGCTCGAAGAAGTGTGGGCAAGATTGTTCTATCTCATTTTGCATGGTACTTGACTTGTAAACCCGGCAAAAATGGTGAACGAAGAATATTCCTATTGTAGCCATGAATTGCTATATTCATTGCTAAACCACTAACCAAATCTGTACTACAGTCCCGATAAAGACCTTTCCTATTGGTAAGGTTGTACCGCTTTCGAAAATACTTTGACCCTTTTCGACATGATTATGGTGATGGTGAGTGTGAATGAAAAGCCCTTTCAAATTAAAAGTCCCTCGTTTGACATGTTCAGGACATCCGCATCATGAGAATGAAATTGTCTTGTTATAGTTTTTTCCAGTGGATAGAAATGCAGACTTGACAAAATCGTCATGCATGAACCACCATTTGAGTTGGAAAACTTCCGTCATGTGTGCCCTTGATTGCTTGCATATTACATGTTGACTATAATTATGTCTGACAGGAGACATGCCCTCGACAGCAGATGTTGCCTCGTAGGTGCATCTTCACCGGAACTTATTTCACAGATGAGTGTGATGTGATCGTCCAGGTATTCTAACACTCTTGAGTACTTGTGATCATCCAAGCACCCTGACCTTTTGAGTACTTGTGAAGAACCAAGTATTTTACCCTTTTGAGTACTTGTGACCATCCAATTATCTCCCCAAGAATTTGCTATTATCCAATGATGAGTCCGAGAAAGGTTGAGTACTAAATAGACACTTTTTATTGCCCTATCATGCATTTGAGAAAGGTGGGATACTAAACAAGCACTTCTTAATGTCCTGTCGTGTGTCTAAGAAAAGTCGGATATTAAACGGGCGCTTCTTATAGTGTGGGCATTTTTCTTCCTTTAATGTACTCAATCAATCCCTATTAATTGAACCATTGGTACTCTATTCAATGCTCACCCCACTCCAAAAAAAGCCTTTAGGGTCCTTATTTTTTAGGTCGGGGTCTACTATACAAGCCACTTTAGCGTCCTTGAAGAAGATATTTATGCAATTATTATATGACATGTTATAAATACATGAAAATGAGTTAGTGAGAGTGATGAGCCTTTTCCAAATTCAAAGACAAGTAAGAATTGAGATTCTTATCATGTAGGTTCTATGAATTGGCTCATTAAACAAGTTTGTCATGTAAACGATATTTTTACCATGATTGACAAGGCTGATTTAGAAAATTGATTTACAGTATGATGCAAGAGCACCTGTTTAGGCATTTAATAGGGTTTCCTCACCTGCCTTGTCTGGCGATCAATTAAATTTATCGCGAAATTTTGTATGCGAATTTGTAGATTGATCCTAACGTTATCAATCATTAATTGATAGGTTTCTCTTTTGCTATAGAATATTACATCTTATCCATCCAAATCATTCTATCAGGCTAAATGTAGGAAAGCTCTCAATTTATTCTCTTCTAGAATCATGACATGCCTAGTGTGATAATTGGGTTGGGTGCCTACAGGGAAATGATTAATTTGAGTGAACGATAAGGTGCTTCGAAAGCTCCTAAAAATCCCTCTCGTGGAAGTATTCAGTGCCAAGCAATGCTAGGCACACTATGACCGACGTACAAAACTTAGCAAAGTAAATAACATGGCGAGCCGTGAATGGGTAGTTAAGCAAACAAGACACCTTTCAATATTCGATAAAAATTTATCTCATTATTTTGATCATAACTTAGACTCGTTAAACAGATAGCATGTTTCTTTCGACATGAGGTCTGTACCGTCTCACTATCACATGCAACCAAGTGTTTTAAGCCGTTGTGAATCCAAAAAAGGGAAAAGAAGAAACAGCTAATGAATTTATGAGTTAACGAGAAAGTATCCCATGTATTAATTTACTTGGACTGTTATGTGTGATAAGGCCCATTATCTTCAATGGTCTAGATTTAATTTAGTACATAAATAAGCACACTTATAGTAATTGCTCATTACTTCACGTTAATATGCTCCATAGTGTCGTTGAGATTTATCTATATTTTTTCTTTCATCCAAAGACTAGAGTGCGTTAACACGAATCCACTATATACACTTGCAAGCATAGGAAAACCCAACCGAAACTCCTTTAAGTTATAGAGAGAAAGAGCGGGTAAGTACACCGAAAGTGCCACAATTTATGTATGGCGCTCACTTGAGTGCTATGACTTTTTTTTCCTTCACTTGAGTGCTAAATCGAAGCAAAAACAATGACTTGAATGCTACTTCCAACAAATTATTTTACGTGGATTTTTTATTTTTTTTTATTGATTTTTTTGTTACACGTGGATTTGTTTATCATTATTTTTCATTTTTCTTTCGTTTTCTAATTTTTTGACATTGGCCGCCGAGGGCCATCGGCGACTCTCGCCAACCACAAATCCTTCACCTAGGGGCGAGGGCCACCTCGCCCTCAACCCGCTAGGCTGCGACAACCATGGACAAGGGCCGTCGTGGCCGCGTCGGCCGTGGGCAAGGGCACGAAGACCCTCGCCAAATTTGGATGAGGGCCCTCGCGGCCCCATCAGCCATGGCCGCAAAGGCCCTCTCCCAGATCGGGCGAGAGCCATCGAGCCCTCACTCGCGGTCTCCCTCACCTCACCGACCATTGGCGGGGGCGCGAAGGCCCTCGCCTAGATTTAGCCAAGACGGCCCTCGCCCATGGCCATCGCAGCCCCGCCGGCCGAGGGCAAGGTGGCCCTCGCCTCTCGGCGATGGATTCATGGCTAGCGAGGGTTGCTAGTGACCCTTGTCAGCTAATGTCAAAACTCAAAAAATAAATAAATAAATATATATACATAGAAAAATTAAAAATTTTAAAATAAATAAAAAATAAAGATATTCTATAAAATATTTAAAAATTCAAAAAAAAATCATGTCAGCAATGCCACGTCGGACTTTCTGATGTCCATGTAGGATTTCCAACGAGCCAAATCGTCGATGACACTTAAGTGATCGATTTTTAAAAATTGTGACACTCAAGTGAGCAAAAAAATAAGTTATGGCACTCAAATGAGCACCATACAAAAATTGTGGCATTCCAGGAAGAGAGAGATAGAGAGAGAAAGTTTACATGGCAAGCATTCTCAAGCTCAACGCCATAGCGACGACGGCTCTCGACAAAGCCACATTCGTTGTCATGATGTCATCGTCTCCCTCGTCTGTCTTAGCGCCATGGCATTCCAATGGATCTAGTATCCCCTGGCCCTCACTCTTTGTCGGCGGCACCTAGCTCCTCCATAATGTGTAGTAAACGTGGCCGGTCCCTCGAAATCGCCGATTCCGGCTCAGGAACCGATGGTTCCAGTTCCTACAAAAGGTGGAACCGGAGGGTCCGGGCCGGTTCCGTTTCCGTTTTTTAAATTTAAATTTTAAAATAATGAAATAAACATAATAAATTATAAATTATAATCAAATTGTACATTGTAATAAAATTTGGGAAAAAAAAGAGAGAGAGAAGGAATGGGCTTGAACTTAATGAATTATCATTAAGCGCCTACATATCTTCTTGGGGATAGAAGAATCAAAGTTTATGTAGTTCTTTTACCTTTGATAACCCCAACTTACCTTATCGTCAATCGCCGCTACTCATTGTGGTACCCGTGGTGGTGGTATTTTCACAATCATTACTAAAGAATTCGTGTTCTCGATCCAGCTTTTGATGTCGAAATCTAACCTCCGTCCAATCGTCAACACAAGCTTGAGTTTCCACGGACTGTGGACTTAATCTTTAACGGTGATAGTCCAAAACTAATCCTCCAGCGCTAAATGTTTGTTCAACTGCAACTATTGAAGAAGATGTTGCTAATATCTAGCCAGCGATGAGGGCGAGAACTGGGTAATCAATTGAGTGACTCTTCCACCACTCCAGGATTTGGAAATCTGTATTGTGTTCGGCATCACGAAACTCAAATTGAGTGGTTAAATATTTTTCTAATTCAGAAATACTACATGTTGCCCCTTTTTATTTTTTTTTTTTTTATTTTTTATTTTTTATTTTTTGTCTACTCTTGAGCATATTATACCATCTACTAAGTGAACCACCAGCTTCGCTTCGTGAGGCGATGGATTGTAAAGATCCACAACCACTTAAACCATATCTACTACAAAATTCTCCATATAATACTATTATAGATTCTTTAACCTCTCCTTGTATATTTGAAATATCTATTGCATTTTTCAAATGTAAACAATCATAATAATACACATTCAAATAATATAGTAAACCATCTAATTTAATATGTGGATAAAAAACAATACCAACTAAATAGATAAGAGGAATTTTGAAATAATAATGCAATAATTTTTCTCGCATTACTAAAATAGTCCAAGCTAATTCAGTATCTTTTTCAATTCACTAAAAACACCACCAATATTAACACACTCTATTAAAAATAAATATATAGTAGAATAATAAATACCAGATAAATATTAGTAGCATCATTAAAAATTTTCAAAAATTCTAAATTTTTTTTTTTGCAAAAGTCCTAATGTTGCGGAAGTAAAATAATTTCGGGAATATTTTTACGAAATAAACATACATAATAAATCTTTGTAATCAAAAGTTTGACGAAGCAACTCATAGGTAGAATTCCAAGGAGTCGGAATATCTTTTGAAAACCTTTTTTCATTCTCCCATATTGTTTACAAAATTTCTTCATGCTTTCATAAAATGAACACGACTCCATAAAAATTTAATTTTACCATTTATTAGGGCGAGAGAAGTCTTAAGAGTTCGTAAACCATCTTATACACATAAATTTAAAACATGGCAAGCACATCTAATGTGAAAAAATTGTCCACCAAAAGAGGGTTTATAAATATTTTCTAAATCGGGAATGGAAGCGGTATTTGCGGCAGCATTATCAAAATCAATTAAAAATACTTTATTTATCAAATTATATTCTTCTAAAACTTGCCTAATTATTCTATAAATATTATGAGTCGAATGCATTTAATCAAAAACTCGAAATGCAATAAGTCTTTTTGAATGGTCCAGGTTGTCACCTATCCAATCACATGTGACACCCATATAAGAATGAATTTGCCAAGGATCGCTCCAAATATCGCTATCTAAATGTACACGTCCATTGAATTCCGCAAAAAATTTTGCCAAAGATTTTTTTTGTTTTTTTATAAAGATACAAAAGTTCGCATTTAAGAATAGTTTTCGGAATAGTTGGTGCTTGCGAAATCAACGCAGTATTTATAAACAGAGTATGATCATGGGCAATATATTCAGCTAATGTTTGTTTATAAAGTACATCGATGTAACGGAATAAAGGATGAGTATTAGAATTGGCGTACCCAGAAATTTGTTGTTCCTAGTGTCGATCCCCGTTTGCGTTGGATGTTTTTTCATCAAATGCCGACAGAATGATCTATAGTCATCTCCTTTGCTAAATTTGTATGTTTGCGAACAATATTTACAATTTATATTATACTTACCTTCGCTTTCATCATATACCTTGTTAAAGTACAGCCACAAGTCGGATGTACTCTCTCGGCCCTTCCGTTCCGGCTCATTTGCCGTCGACGTTTCTTCGACACCGGTAGAAGGATGAAGACTTTCTTGTGTTAGGATATGCTCAACGTTCGGAATGGGAGCAACGTTGATATTATCGCCGTCGCCTTCCCAATATGTATACTCACGAGGATCATATCCAGGAATAAGATACTTGGAATCTTCCATCACCATCTTGGTCTTTCTAGTAGTTCTGCTTCCACTTGCCATTTTTGAGAGATTTGATTGGAAATTCGATTGAGAGAATTGAGGCGGGATTGAGAGAATTGAGAGAATTTGAGAGGATTGAGAGAATTATTGAGATGATTTGTAAGAAAAATGAAAGGAGGATGATATATATTTATAGAAAAGGGGGGGTTATTTAACTTTAAAAAAAAAATTTGGGGGAGGTGGGGTTAATTTTGGCCGTTGGGGGGAAAAGGTTCTTTCCCCCCTCACCCCGTACCTTTTTTTTTTTTAATGGGTCGAAATCGGCGGTTTCGGGCTGGTTTAAACAATTATGAAACCGAAACCAGCCAGGGCCGGTTTCGGTTCTAGGCTCCCGGTTCGGGTTGGCCACGTCTAATGTGTAGTATGCCTGCACGATGTCGTTGCTGGCGAGCGCTGTTGGAGGCTGTACGGATGCGGCCACTGCTTCCACGCGGAGTGCAGCGATGTGTGGCTCAAGCTCTGTGCCGCATGTCCTCTCTGCTAGAGTCACATCGCTGGGGTCAGTCCCTCCGTGTCACGAGGGCAGAGATGGGCGGAGCAACGGCATGATCCTCGGTATCCTGTCATTCTCGCAGAGCATTTTTGGGAAGGGAGTGGTGCTTCGGGGTGAGGGTGACGGGGCTCGACTAAATGTTGATTATGTCGAAAAATGATATAATTGTGCCTAGTTGAATTTCTCCCTGTGTAAATTATTTGTAGCTCAAGTTCTTTATTGTTGGTGAAGTAGCAATTTAATAACTTCGTTACTCACAGTAAAAAATAATTTAAGAAAAAGCAAACATTTATCAACCTCACTTGAATTAGTTAAAAAAATGAAGCGATTGCTCCTCCAACTTCAGTGGGTACACTTGATTTTCTTGGGTAGGTAGGCCTTATATTATATTTGATCATTTTGCGAAAATTTGCAGACAAGTCATGTGATGGTACGGTTAGGTAAATTAAAAATTTTAAACAAGACCTCCTTCATAAGACCTCTGTGAATTTCCTTAAATACTTCTTCGAGTTTTTGTGTTGATCTACCAATTTTTCGTGTAATTTCCAAGTCTTGTCGCTCTTCGTGTCCGGTCTATTTCGTTCCAAGGTCAATAGGTTTCGTCTATCGCGTGAAGATGAAGTTCATGGGCGATCTGGATGGCCCAAATGAGTATCTAACAACAACAAATACATCAATACCATTAAGAGATTAAAGTATGGTGTCGCACGCTAATGCACCACTAACCATGAATCTTGCTCTTGTTTGGCGATGTCCCTTCTGTTTTTTAGACCACGAGGGTCCGGAAAACAGGTCCCACATCTTACGAGAAGGAAATCGTGTTCACAGTTTGGACCTAATTCTCGGTTCTCTCTACCTCGCCTCATTTGTTTGGAACTGGTTCCGACTTATAAATTCAGTCTAACTCTACCTCGACTCATTTGTTTCTTCTCTATTCTTTGTCCCCTTCTCTTTGTATTCTTTTTATGGATGAATGGAGAGTCGAGTTTAAATTTTATTTTGATTAACGGGGAACACAGTTTTACAATTTGTTTTATTGTACGTGTTTGAACTTCTCATTATTTATAATTGTACATAGCTATATGTTTTAATTTTTTTTATCGTTTTTAGATGTACGTGACAATGTGTTTGGCCGATAGAGATTTACGCCAATCATCTTTTACTTGAGTCGTTTTGTTGTTCATATTATTTTGCTATAAAAAATGAAATCAAAAAAAGAAAAATAATAATAAGTTCTCGGGTAGACCCCGATATCGGACCGGAAAAATAGGATACGTTTAAAGTTCCAAAAACTGAGAACCAGTTATAAAAGAGTGGATTCCAGGTTTCAAAAACTAGGAACCAGCTATAATAGAGTAGATTCTAGTTTTGAGATCCGAAACCTACCCATCTCGGAATTGATCACCCCTCTCTAGTCACCATTTCTTGTGGTGTTGAAGTTGGTTAGATGGGTAGACTAGTTATGAGAAACACATTCGGATTAGAGGGAGAAAAACACTAGGGTCGATGATACCCACTTAGAGAGAATCTATAAGGAACACATTTAGATTGGAAATATTACGCACACAAAAATAGTCATAAACATATTGTATGTCGGTTCAGTCATAAACATTTCAATTTGATCAATTTAGTACTTAATCTTTTGACGATTTGTTGATATAGTCATTCCAGCGAATTTTGGCTATTAATGGATGATGGTAATTATACGTAGCATCATCAACGCTGATATGGAAAAATTTTGCATTTTTTTTTGAAATTTTTTACATTTTTTTTTATAGATTTTCTTATTTATTTTCTTTTCCATTATGGGCCGGTAACCCTTGATAGCCACTGAATGAGACGAGGGTCAGCCAGCTACCCTTGTTAGACTTCGATAGAAGAAAAAAAAGGAAAATGAAGAAAAGAAAAAAAAGAAAAATCAACAAAAATTATCAAAAAATTCATAATTTTAAGAAAATAATACAAAATTATTAACGTCGATGCTAGCTATGCAATGCGGGAAGGCCAATATTCACATCAACGATTCCCAATCAATTGGTCGAAAGGACTATATTGGCATGTCTTCAAAAGGTTTAGGACTAAATTGACAAAATTTTAAAAAAAAATGACTCAATTGACAAATGTATAATACGTTTAGGGCTCTCTTGGTAAATATTCTCATTTAAATTAGTATGAGAAAAATATTATACAAAAATATTAAACTTTCACCCTTTTCTAAAAAGGTACAAGATTTCTCAATCAATAAATGTTTTATGCAAAGCATGCGATGATAACGTGTGGATTTACAGTTGAGATTTTATTATCCTTGACAATACTATCAATGAAGTATTTCCCTTTCTAAAAAACATCAGGTCTACTTTTTAATGCAAATCTCATACCTTAGTCTAATTAGAACAACTAAAAGGCCCATCTAGTGAAGAAAGCCCAAAAGACTTTAGCTCCTAAACACCTCAACCCAAGTCTACCACCACCCTCCCCTCCTGCTTATCATTGTCCTACTGATGCAAACAACACTGCTCGCTATCATCCCACGACACCTAAGGGTGCGCATAGTAATACTTCCGTAAGTAGATTTCTGCTCCCGAAGTACTTATGGAGCAGAAATTCGTTTGGTAATTTAGGGCGCGTTTGGTAACACTTTTGCTTCTGAAACACCATCAGAAGCAGAAGTTGATTGTTCAACTTTTCCATCAAAAGCAGAAGTTGATTTTTCAATTTCTCCATCAAAAGTTGATTTCTGATAAAAAAAGACGTTTGATAAAATTTCTACTTCTGAAATTTCTACTTTTAATCAAATATCGGCGGCGGGTGGCGACCGGCGGGCGGGCGGGCGGTGGCCGGCAAACGGCTACCGGAGGGCGGGCGGGAGGTCGGCGACCGGCGGCTAAGCGGGCGGTGACTAGCGGCCGGGTGGCGGACGGCGACCGGCGGCCGGTGACCGACGGGTGGGCGTTGGTCGACGGAGTCAAAGAAGTGACTTCTGAAGTTGAGAAGTAACAATTTTTTACTTCTCAAAGTTGGACAAAAATCCAACTAGAAGTAGAAATCTCTTTCAGAAGTAGAAATTCCTACCATAAGTCAATATTTTTACCAAACGGATTTCGGTTTCAGAAGCACTTCTAAAGTGTCTTTACCAAACGGATTTCAGCTTGAAGCACTTCTGAAGCAGAAATTCTGCTTCTGAAGTGTTGTCATGCGTGCCCTTAACTTCTAAAATAGAAATATGTTTGACAAAAATATTTACTTCTAAAAGAAATTTTTTCTTCTAAAGTGAATTTTCACTTCTGAAATTTTTTTTCCCCCAATTTGAGAAGTAATAAAAAAATTACTTCTCAACTCAAGAAATACTTCCTATTTTACTCTCTTTTCATTACGCTCTTACCCTCTTTTCGACTACGCCCGCCTCCACCCACCACCGACCTTCGCCACTACCCACCGCCGACCACCGCCGACCATCGCCCATCATCTCCCGCGACTACCGCCAACCATCGTCTGTTGCCGGCCGCCACCCATGACCGTCACCACCTGCCAATCACACCCCATTACCAACCACAGACCACACTATGCCGCTAACGCCCATCGTCGTCGCGACCATCGCCAGCCGCCACCCATCACCACCCGCGACCATTGCCACCAGCCGCCAACCACCCACTGCCAACCTCCGCCGACCGTCGCCCCCCGTCATCAATCGTCAACCACCTCCCCGCTTGTTGCTGCCGGTCATTGCCCGGCACCAACCACCACTACGGCCACTACCACCCGCTAGCGCCACGGGAGTAAAAAATAAATAATATTTTTAATAAAATAATTATTTTTAAAAGAAATTAAAAAATATTAAAAATGAAGTAGAAACTTTTTTGCCGTCAATAATAATTTTTCATAGAAGATTTTGTGTTAATAATATTTCAGGAGTAGAAATTTTCAGCCATTATCAAACGAATTTCTCTGAACGGATATCAACTTTTCCTTTTGAATTGAAGTAGAAAAATCAAATTCTAGTCATAAGTTGATTTCTGAAGTAGAAGTGCTATCATGTGTGCCCTAAATGCCCCTTTTCTCGCTTGCCTAACGAGAGAATCATCGAATTATCATAGCGTGTCTTGTCATACATACCATTCAATCGAGTATTTATAAATTGGGTAGATATGATAGATGTTATAATCAACATATCATTGCATATATAATTATGAGATGTTGTAACCATATTTGTCCTATATAATTTTAAGAATGAATCATTTGCTATACATAGCAATGTGATATGCACTTAATTTAACATAATTCTCAAATTACTATAGTATTAGCACCAAATAAATTGGCCCTAGTTTTATCGATATTTTCATTTTTTTTTAAAGTTCTGGTTTTTCCAGAAATTGATTAGTCATAGCAGTTATTACGAAACTTCACTTACTTTTGTAAGAAATAAATGCTCAACTTTTGTTAAAGAAAAACCGTTTCAGTTCCGTATAGAAGGGAAGTATTTAGTTTTTCTCTTAAGTGTGCCTTTGTTTTGTGGAAAGGAAATGATTTAAAAATATTTTCTTAAAAAAAACCTGAAAAAAGAGAATGAATGGAAAGCATTTTCATCGTCCATAAAAGTGTTCGGACATAAATTATTCTCAATAATGAAAATATCTTTCCAATAATTAATTATACCAAATGATTTAATTGATTATTTTTTGAAAATTATTTTTCAAATCATTTATTCTCAAAAAGTACTACCACAAAAAGTGCGTACGTGTTTTTTTTTTTTGTTGAAAAAGTGTATACGTGTTGCGTGTGCCCAAAATTTACATTCTAAAGATCGGACGAATTAGCTCATTATGTCAAATTAAATTCTTTTAATAAATGAAAAAAAAATTGCCCAATTTTGTATGCATGTATGTTAACAGAAACCGAAATAGTTTACTGACATAATCATTATAAGTAAGTTTATTCAGAATGAGAATGTCTTCCGAGTACAATCTTCAGCAACAAGAACAAACCGAGTGTCGTGACCTAAAAATTAATTCAGGTTAATGGATTATTAGGTTAATTAGGTGAATCAACGAACCTAATACGGATTCTCCCAAGCCCTACCAATTCGCAACTTAGATTTGATTTTTTTTTTAGGAGCCGCCACTAATCTTTTTTTTTTTTATAGGTAGATTAGATACCTGAATAAAGTATGAGAGAATACTTTATTTTCTGCTAACCAGAGAAATTGAGTTCGGGGACTTGGTTATGTTAATTAAAAATTAACGCCCTTTCGGCACTAATTTCATGAAAATGTCTTTTTGACCGGTTTATATGAATTGGATGTTTTTTTGTTTTCCTTTTTTTTATTCGAATTTTTTAATGAATTTGAACAAAATTAAACAAGAATGGCCATAATATACCTTTAATTCCGAATATTCCGAATTTTTCAATAAATCTTCTCATTCCCGAAGATCCTGGTAAGAGCGAGATTTTATCTGCTACATCCTCAAGGATTCGAGCTAGTATGCAGATAAATATATAAAAATACAATGTCGCTTCTCGTCAAATAGTAGAATACGAATTTCTATATTTAAATCACAATCCCATCCCATAAGATCATGGGTGTGGCATGTGATTTAATTTTCTGACGGGGCTAGGCACCAGGGAGCATACATTATAGGCAGTTTTGTTTAAAGATGTGCAAATATTTATTGAATTTTTGAAAATCCTTAGGGGATTCCAGAATTTTCAAGGAAATAAGCTTCTATCCATAAATGATTGATATCTTTTATAAAAAAAAAAAAGAAGAGATTATCTCTTACGATTTCGAGGCTTATCAGATAATTTCCCAGATTTTAAAGATATGTTTGAAATTTTCAATTGGGATGCGAACTTATCCAAAATATTCAGATTTTCGAAAAAATTCAGATTCAACCTTGAGATAATTAGAATATTTTGAACAATATGCATAATATCTTCAAGGTAAGATTAAATCATCAAATATATCAAAATGCGTCAAAGATGTGCCCATTACTCTCAAGGTAGATCAAGATTCCAACCATTCAAAGATTATCCATAAGATACGCCGAATATTTTTTCCCTAAAGAATCCGAAAATATGCTCAAGATATACGCAAATCTTAAAGAAATTCTTGCTCAAAATATGCACAACATCTATAAGATTTGCTTCAAATTTTGGAAACTCAGATTCGGCATTCCTTTACAAATTCCAAGAATATAAGATGCCTTGCCGATTAAGTGTTACCTTGCTTAAACTCATAATAATTAATTTAGCTTTTAGAAGATGCAAACCAATTCATGTTAAAGATACCGGTCAAGATCAAAAGCTTATACATAGCAGATGTAAATACTATCCAACGCACATGAGAATTTCAACCAAGGACTTATCTAGAACATGACATTCGGCCATGATAGAATTTATATGCCGAAAATTGGTTTCTTAATTTGACCGAAATCTGAATTTTTATCTAATGTAAATCACCATGATCACGAACGATTTTATTCAAGGGAAGCCGTCTTTTAGTCAATTCCTAAGATCATAAAAAAAATAAATCTCATGGACGAGTTATCTTCACAAAGGTCAGATCTACACCCCTACTATTAGTAACCTTCGGTTGTGATCCAAGCTAGATGACAAAAGCTACGATTTTCATCACTAACCGTAACTCGAATGTATTCATCAAAAGATCAAACGTACAGCACATATTCCAATCAAAACAATGTATGAACTATGATCAAAATACAAGAATTCTCACCTTTGCTCTCCCATTTAGATTTGCATGATTAGAAGTCAAGAAACGTGCAAAGATGACTTTGATTGGATAGAAAAATTGTGCGAACAGTGTATAACAGCATAAAAACAGCATCGAATGCATGCAAATCAGTAACTAAGAAGACAAAAAAACACTTTTTAGCTTCTGCAAAGATCTTGACAAGCTGATGATTATAGAGCAATAAAAATGAGTATTTTCAGACCAAACAGCATGTACATAGTGTGGAAACAGCAATCAAATTGCACAGAAAACATGCTCGAAGTACTTATCAATTGTGCTCGAAGTTACCTTGATTCGTAGCGCAAAACTTGAACTGATTCGATGCGAAAACTCCCCTGGATAGCGGCTCAATTACCTTCCGAACAACGGCGAATTCTGCACTGAGTAGGGGCTGAATTTGCACACGAACAGAGCTGGAAACAGCTTGGACAGCAGCTCCAAACACGCTTGATTGGTAGCTCAGTTGGGATGCTCGATTAGTGACGGAAGAGAAGGGTGGCCGGTGACACAAACGGAGAAATCGTTTGATTTAGACGCCTTCGGCAACCCAAGAGACACCTCTGAATTTTCTGCTCTCAAAGCTCTCTCTTGATGCCAAAAATTTTTCCTCTCTCGCTCTCTATTTCCTCACGAATATTTCTGTGTATGAGCAGAAATTTTTTTTTGCCGACCCCTTAACCCTAGGCATAAAAATGTGTTTATAGAGAAAAGTGTTCCAAATCAAGTGCCTAAAGTTTCTTAATTTTTGTAAAATATACCCGGGCTCAAAATATAACTTGAATTAAGTCCCGAAGGGTGTAATTGCACAAATTGATCCTTGCTTGAGCTGAAAATTTTGGTCTAGCCATATAGATGGGCTAGTCGAATTTTTCATGTCAATTGTGAGTTTAATTAGGCTTTTTCCAAATAATTGGCATTTTAGATAAAGCCTTTTTTCTAAAATATAAGCTCCAAAATAGTTTTAACTTTTCAGCACATATGTCCATGAATTGCTAAAAAATTTGCCTATCGGTTTAAGTCCAAATCGCCCGACAAATTAAGCTCGATCTCACACCGCCGATCCAGATAAATGCTAATGCAATGCATGAATGAAAAATGACTTAATTATTTTTGTCTAGAACTAAAAGATTAGCTCTAATTTTCTATGCAAAAATGATTGAAAAGGTTAATCAAAATTTAGGTGTCAACACCGAGAGCTAACTGCTAATAACTTGACTCGGTATTATAAGAAGCAATCGCGTGATCCTTGGTTTCCTATAGCTGTCGCTGATTTTTTTGAGGGGGGAAAAGTGTTAAAAGAATTCTAAACTTATTACATTGATACCAATTTAGTTTTAAACATTTTATCTATGTAGCATGGACACTCCTCTGTTCGAATAGTGATGACACTACGGACTTACTTGACGTTGCCTCGCCTCGCTTGAGGAGCTTGCGGAAGATGATGGCGGACATGGTGCAGAGCTCGACGTGGGGGCAGTTGTAGAGGAGGTGCGCGAGCTTTAGGGAGAGGAGGTTGGGATCGGTCTGCTTGGTGAGGTTGAAGAGGGACTCGGCTGGAGATCGGAGCTCGGACCATCGCGAGCTGCGCGGCCGCAGCTACTGGAATGAAAAGAAAAAGTAGGAGCGTGGGGGCTAAAAAGAAAAGTGGGAGGTTTCTAATTTTTACTTTATTCTTTTTTAGGGAATAAAAAAAGGAAAAGTAGGGGGTGGGGACCGAGGACCATTGAGCTACGCTTGGGAAACGGATGGATTGGGTTTCCAAGTGGGAGGGATCTCTATTAGTGTTTTTTTCTCGTTTTTATTTTATTCTTTTTTGAGGGAATAGAAAAAGGAAAAACATATATAAAAATAATAATTTTATTCTTTTATTCTGCGTTTTATTTTTTATTTATTTGTAGAATCATAAAAATAATAATTTATTATGTATAAATAAAAACATATATTTATCATATAACACAATCAAGCGTATCGAAATTCTCTATTTTTTTAAAAAATCAAGTACCGACGTTTCGTGTCGTGTTGCGACCCATGTCACGTGTCGTGTCGATGCTACATAGCATTTTATTTGTACCAATTTAGTTCTAAACATTTTGTATTGTGCCAATTGAATCCATCTGATCATTTTTTGTCGAAAATCGATAATGTAAACGCCGATCGTCTCACATGGCATGATCGGCGCCGATATAACATTTTCAATTTTTTTAATATTTTTTCAAGTTTTTAATAATTTTTATATTTTATTTTCCTTTTTTCCTTTCTTCTTCTTCCTTTGTTCTTTCCCTCTTATGCAAAATGGCCATCGCTTGGGCGCAAGCTGCACGCCGGGAGGGCTGGCCTCGTTGTGCCGCACTTGCACGAGGTGAGCACCGGTGAAGGCGATCCTCGCCATGGGGAGGCCGACCCTTGCCCAGCCTAGGGTGGCCTCAGCTAGCGTCACCCAAGCGAAGGCGAGGCCTCCCTAGCTTGAGCGAGGCTCGCCTAGGCTAGATGTGGCAACTCCAATCCATGCGGCCTCTATTGTCGCCGTCGATGCCGACCTACGACCTTTGCGAATGGTGAAAGACATAACGGAGGGACACATCGATGACTCAAGTGGCAAGGAGCTAGTGTTTGATGATAGCCGAAGGCACAATGGTGAGGCATCGTCGCAGCCTCAACCATGAGAGGATAGCTTTGGCCAAGTGAGGACTGCCTCATTGGGCCTCGTCCTCGCCTAGGCGACGCCTGACGAGGCCGTCTTGACCTGGCTGTGGCAAGGGGAGCCCTCACCATGGATGGCCTTTTTACTATTTTTGAGACATTGCCAGGAGTCATGTAGTGCAATTCCAATTCTTAGATAAAATGAGTCTCACACAAGATTGATCGAGATAAAGAATGTAAGACACATCGTGATACACTTGGAGAACCTCCGCATTTTTTAATAATCTAAATACTTTTGAGAGTTATCAATCAATTGATTGACACATAACCTGTTGAAATATTCTCCCGAACTAAGATTTTACAAATTAACTTCTATCTCATTTGAGTTTCCGCATTCGACGTGGCCTACATATTCGCTTGTTCGCATGGAAGTTACCGTTGTAGGCAGATGAAGTGATGTTAATTTTTATCTCATTCAAGCTACATTTTTTTTGCAAAAAAATGAAAGATTTGAAAAGTATTGTCCTAAAAACGATTGATTGTATTATTTAAAATAATAAATTAATGAAAGATATTTTTATTAATGATAATAATTTATATCTAAATATCTCGGTTGACAATAAAAAATACTTTTGAGAATTAATTATTTTTTGGAAAACAAACAAAGCACTTAATTTTTTATTTCGTCGTTTATCATTTGCATGCAATCTTAACTTACATTTTAAGTCCGTGTACCTTCACCCGAATCATCTAGAATGTACGAATTAAAAAAGTTTGTACGGTGCGCTTTTAGCTTTGTCAATAAGTCAAGACACACCTGTCTCCCTCACATCCTACCACACTTCCATCACATCAACCCGAAATATATATATATATATACTATAGAGAAGAGCTAAATTCGAATTATCTTCGTCATCTATAGAAGCACAAATTTGTATAACTTCGGTAATTACCCGGTATGTGCCGAACAAGCAGACAGCCATACGAATTAGTCAGTTGCTAAAAGAGCCCTAAACACCCCCGTTGATATTAAATATGAAAATCATAATATGATTTTTTTATGAAATAATGCTCAATTTGTTTTGCAAAAAATGATATACTTGAAAAATTTTTATCATAAAATGATTGTTTTTATCGTTTACTAAAATGAATGAACAAAAAATATTTTTATCATTCATGAAAATATTTAAACACTAATTATTATAGATCATGAATTTTTTCATTGACTAATTATTTCAAGCTATATAAATGACCACATTTTGAAAAATATTTCTCAAATCATTTTTTTTTTTTGCGAGACAAAGGAAGTCTAAGTATATCAATTACAAAGAGATTCATTTTTTTTTTTTTGAAACAGTTCTTTTCTTCATGTGATAAACCAAGTCGTTGGTACAATGTTCTTTCTCCAATTAACATGCGACACGAAGCTATTAGGTGGATTCCTTTGGTAGTAGACTTGATTGTTCATGGGTAGGTAGATCTTATATTATATTTGATCATATCTCGTCAATATTTGCGGACTAGTCACTTGATGGTATGATTAGGTGATGAACATTAGCCAAATCAACTTGGAATTCCACGAGATATATTTGCTGCAAAAGTGAGTTTCTTTTCGCTAGGACAAATAACCAAAAATGCCCCCAAGATGATTTAATAAGACCTTGTCACCAAAGGAGTCACACTAATTTCCTTAAGTACTTCTTCAAGTTGTTTTAATAAATTAAGGCTCCATTTGTTAAGTGAAACTGAATGATTTAAAAAATATTGATTTAAAAATAGTAGCTTGTATTGTCTAAAATAACTAGTTAATGAAATTTTTTTTATCATCGGCAATAATTTATACTTGAATATTTTCATGGATGATGAACTTTGTTTTCTCATTTACTGTTGTAAACGATATTAATGATTATACTTAAAAAGATATTTACTTTTTGCAAAATAAACACATCTTTAATATTCTTGTAGTTTCGATCCTAGACACATAGAATAAGCCAAGAGGAGAAAGGTCGTGTACAAGAATTCCGTACGTTTAGTTTTACTTGGTCGTGAACCAAAGCATTGACAGTCGTGTAGTTGGGTGTACCTGTCTCTACTTTCGGTCCATTTTCTGTGCTTTAATTTCCTTTTAGTTCTGACTTCTGACCCTTTTTTTTTTAATTTCCTTATAGAAAGTTCACCAGGCCACTTGTGGGCCCATGTGTGGGCCCGGCACATCTCCCCTCCTTTAATTTAAATCTCCCGCTTCCTATTTTTCGTGACGTGAACTTTTTCAACGAGAAGAAATATGTAACATAACGTAGGCAATTTTCTTCCTTTAGTGTACTCTATCAATCAATCCCCAGTAATTGATCCATTGGTACTCTACTCAATGCTCACCCCACCTCCAAGAAAGGCCTTTAGAGCCCTCTTGAAGAAGATATTTATGCGATTGTTATGTGTCATGTTATCGGCACATCAAAATGCGAGTTGACGACGGGCGACGAGCCTTTTCGAAATTCAAGTACGAGAAAAAAATTGAGATTGAGATTCTTATCATGTGGGTAACTACAAATTGGCTCGTTAATCAAATTCATCGTGAAAATGGTATATTTTACCATGATGAACAAGACTGATTTTTAGAAAATTGATTCACATCATGATGTGATAGAACCCGTTTAGGCATTTAATGGGGTTCTCTTCTCCGGTGATCAGTTAAATTTGTTGTAAAACTTGGTATGTGAATTTCGTAAATTAATCTTAACATTATCAATCATCAATCGGTAGGGTTTTCTTTTTCTCCTTTGCAATAGAATACTAAATCTTATACATCCAAATCGTTCTAGCAGGCGAAATGTTATAAAATTCTCATTGTATTTTCTTCTAGAATCATGACATGCCTAGGGTGATAATTAGCTTGGGTGTCTACAGGAAAATGATTAATTTGAGTGAACTGAAATATGGCACTTTTAAAGCACCTAAAAATCCTCCACGTGGAAGTATTCAGTGCGAGGTATTCTAGGGACAATGATATACAAACATGGCATAATAAATGTGGCGAACTGTATTCAATACCAATTTGACGCTTCATTTTGATCATAACCTAAATTTGGTAAATACATAGCATTTCTCTTTCATGATGCATGTATCGCCTCACTTGCTAGTATGGTGTTACATTTCTAACCAAATCGATATATATATAAGGGTAACGAACTTATGAGTTAAAACAAAAACGTATTCTATGAATTAGGTGTACATATTAAATTAAATCAAGAATGTTAGATGTGGTGAGATATATAATCTTCAATGGTCTAGATTTAGTTTAGTACATACAGTAAACGCACTTATAATAATTGCTCATGACATCACGTCCAAGGGGTCCATGGTTTTTTTTTTCTTGAGGTTAAACCATACTTTTTCTCTTCATTCAAAAAGTAGAGTGCGTTCGCAGGAATCCACTTTACACACCTGCAAGCATAGAAAACCCCAACCTAATCCGCTTCAAGTCAGATAGAGAAAGAGAGAGAGTTTACATGGCGAGCGTTCTCAAGCTCAAGGCCATAGCGACGACGGCTCTCGACAAAGCCACATTCGTCGCGACGGTCATCGTCTCCCTCGTCCGTCTCTGTGCCAAGGCGTTCCGATGGAGCCAGTATCCCCCGGCCCTCACTCTTTCCCAGAGACACCAAGCTCCTCCATATTGTGCGGTATGCCTGCACGACGTCGCCGCCGGTGAGCGCTACCGGAGGCTGTGGGGATGCGGCCACTGCTTCCACGCCGAGTGCATCGACGCGTGGCTCGGACGCCACGCCACATGCCCTCTGTGCCGGAGCCACGTCGCTGGGGTCGGTCCTCCGCGTCGCGAGGGCAGAGATGGGCGGAGCAGCGGCTTGATCCTCGTTATCCTCTCGTTCTCGCAGAGCATCTTTGGGAAGGGAGTTGTGGTTCCGGGTGAGAATTCTCGGTAGGCGACGGGCCTTGACCAAATGTTGATTATGTCGAAACTGATATATAATTGTCTCTAGTTGAATATCTCCCCCTTTAAACTATTTTTAGCTCGGCTCAATTTGCCCCTGAAATCAGCTTTGCTTCTGCAAACTACGTGACTGGTGAAAGGAGGTAATGAGGGAACTTTTGCTCATGTTATTGGATCTTTCCTCATGGAAGTACCCTTGTAGGTAGATGAAACGATCTTAATTGTCATTCGATTTAAGCTTCTAATTTCTTTAGTTACTGATTTGTATGCAATCTTAATTTTTGTTTTCATGCCCGTGTAAGTTTAATTACGTACTCAAGTGGCATCCACCCAAATGACTTAAGGCTGTGCTGGTTGTCCAGATACGCATTGAGATAAGATAGGATAAGGTGCAATAAGAAATCTTGCCGGATTGTCCCGTGAATTGTGAAAAATCCCATCATATGTTTGGTAAATGCCCGAATATAACATGGATATAGGAATGTGCTATCAAGCTGCAAACTACGGTGATGATAGCCACGACCACTATGTCAAGGATTTGCTTAGAAGTGGACCACGTTAGCACAACAGTAAACAAACTGGATCTAGGGCTTAGCCAACCTTAGATTCTATTAAGATTCGACGCACAAACCATAACGAAGTAAAGCATAAAAGCTAGAATGGAAAATATAGACACAAAATTTATCCTGATTCACATTTAAATTAGGGCTACAACAAATAGAGGATTTCACTATAATTTACACTTTGTACCTCTCTGTCATATCACTCGATTATGAACAAAAAAGAAAATATAAATAAGCAGCGGCTATTCATCCTCCATGCCTTCCTGTCGATGGGGATTACAAACCGCACCCCAACATATTTGAGATCCAAAAATCGACCTCGTCGATCAAGCTCGGACTCAATGATGATGAGGACAACCGTAACTTCTTTAGTGAGAATCAATGGTGAAGGGCTATCGTGGAGGCGACAATGATGGTTGAGGGCAAAGGCGACGGTTATCGGCTGTTATGGTCGTGGTTCTCAAACGGTGGCCAAGATGTTCTCCTTGACAGGTGGTCCTTTCTACCCTCAATCTTCGGAACACGATCAGCTGACTTGATGACGATCGGCGGTTGTCTGAGGCGACGGCAATTGCAAGGTGGTCCGGTGTGACTGCGATCTCGTGGTGGTGGTCCTCGCGCAGTGACTAACGAAGCAATATCCGAATGGCCGCTTCGTCACTCCATCATTGGAAAAGAGGGTTTGTTAAGTTATTTGATTTTTTTTTCTCAATTCGGAATTTTCTCACCCCTCCCTCCTCCGGATTTCTTATCCGGCATTTTATTTAGGTTTATCCGAGTTTATCCAGTTCAAAGGACGTTGCCAAGTACCGAATTCAAATCCAGATCACACCAAATACAGCCTAAGAAATTCTCGTAACCATGGACTTCATATTTACTCGGAATTCTCCCCGTGCTTTTAGATTTTCACCTTCATCATCGAGCTTGGTCGGATGCTACTGTCCTGTTTTCATATTCTTTGGCATGAAGTACCTAGAGTGCTTTCACATGAGAGAAGAACGCATGGATTAAAGCTTGAATGTCGCCTTCTTCCTCCGGTCTTCGAGCACTAAATTCTCGATACACTAGGTCATTCGCATGCCGTGTCACCAAGGTAAGTTCCATTCCACGTCTTTTCTTCATGTGACTAACAACGTCGTTCCTACATTGTTTCTAAGTTGTTTATTGTTGGTGAATAGCAATTCGCTGACTTCGTTTCTCATAATACAAAACAAAATAAGAGAAAACAACAATTTATCAACCTCACTTGAATTAGTTTAAAAATGAAGCAATTCCTATTTAGAAAAGTCAATCGCTCCTCCAACTTCAGTGGGTACACTTGATTTTCACGGGTAGGTAGATCGCATATTATAATTGATAATTTCTGGTGCAATTTTTCAAACTAGTCATGTGAGGGTGCGGTCAGGTGATGGCAATATGAAACAGGACCTCCTCCATAAGACCTCTGTTAGTTTCCTTAAATAGTTTTTTCGAGCTTTTGTGTTGATCTACCAATTTCTTTTGTGGAATTCCCAAGTCTCATCACTCCTCTGTGTTTGATTTATTTCTTTTCAAAGTCGGAAAAACTGTTCAAAAAAGTCCTAAACCTATTACATTTTGATCAATTCAGTCTCAAACTTTTAACTGTGTTCATTAAGTCCTAAGCCTTTTGACAATTTGTGTGAATTTAGTCATTCCGGTCAATTTTGGCACGAAATTATTGATGTGAACGCCGACCGTCCCATGTGATACGATCGATGTTGACGATAATTTTTTTTGAAATTCTATTAATTTATTCTTTCTTTCTTTTTCATCTTTTATTGTTAAGGGCCAGTTGGCCATTAAAAATACTTCAGAAAAATAACAAAAAATTAAAAGCTTGAAGATAAAACATACGTCGGTGTGACTATGCCCCACGGGACTACCGACATCTATGTCAACAATTTTCGGTCAAAATTAGAGGAAATAAATAAATTGTTAAATTGTTTAGGACTTAATTGGCACAATCGAAGGGTTTATGATTGAATTGGCCAAAGTGCAATAAGTTTACGATTTTTTGAACAATTTTCTCTACCCAAGTCAATAGGTTTCATCTATTGAGTGAAGATGAAGTTCATGCACAGGGCCCATATCAGCGCCCAACAACAACAAATACATTAGTGCCATTAAGAGACTGAAGTATGGTGTCACGCTAATGCACCACCAACCATGAATCTTGCTCTTGCTTGGCGATGTCCCTTTTGTTGTTTAGCCCACGAATGTCCTGGGAAACAGATCTGGCATCTTATTTTACTGCATTGAAATCATGTTCGGTGACCAAATTTTTTGCAGTTGTGCGTTCCTTTGTCCATGTCCATCAATTTCTTTTGTCCATGTTTCCAAGTTCAGCTAATCGCCATGTCTTGTGGTGTTGAAGTTGGTTAGGTGGGGACGCTAGTTATGAGCAGCACACGAATTAGAGAGAGAAAAACATTAGGGGTCCATGGTACCCACTTAGAGAGAATCTATCAGGAACGCACATGAAATTGGAAAAAAAAAATCCTAAATTTATTATATTGATGTCAATTAAATAATAAACTTTTTGACTGGGCTAATGTTTTCTTCAGCTAGGCTAATTTAGTTATAAACATTTTGACGATTTACCAATGCAGTCAATTTGGCCAATTTTCATCTACAATAGTTGATACGAATGCCAGCTGTTCTACGTGGCATATCGGTGCTGGTGTGGATAATTTTTGTATTTTTTTAAAAATTTTAAAATTTTGTTTGAAATTTTATAAATTTTCTTTTTTGTTTGTTTTTTTTATTTATTTTCACCGTGAGTCGACGAGGGCCAGTGACCCTTGCTAGCTACTAAGTGAGGCAAGGGCTAGCCAATGACCCTCGCCGGACTTCAATATAGATTAAAAAAAAAGAAAAGAAAGAAAAGAAAAAAATTACTAAAAATTTAAAAAAAATTAAAAAATCGTTCATGTTAGCACCTTCGTGTCATGTAGAACAACTAACTTCCACATCAGCGTTTCCTGACTAAAATTGGCCAAAAGGATTACATTGCTAAGTTGCTAAAATGTTTGAGACTAAATTGATCAAATTGAAAACTTTATGATAGAATTGACATCTTTATAATAGTTCTATGGCTTTTTCGGTAATATCCCCATTTAAATTAGCATTAGAAGAATTTTAGGGAAAATACAAAAAGATACATGAATTTTCACGCTCTGCTAAAATACATTAGGTCTACTCTTTAAAAATACAAATCTCATTCCACAATCTGATTAGAACGACTAAAAGGCCTATCTACTGACGAAAGCCCCAAAACACCCACAGACCCAACGCCTCAGCCCAAGTTTACCACCATTATCACCATTCCAGCCGCCTCGGACGGCCCCGCCGCTGCCAACAACACCGCTCGCTATCATTGCGCGATAACAAGATGTTATGACCATATTTGTATTATATAACTTTAGCAATGAATGGCTTGCTATACATAGCAACATGATATGCACTTTATTTAACATAATTCTCAGACTATTTATAGTATTAGCATCAAATACATTGGCCCTAGTCTTATCGATAGTTGCATCCTTATTGCGAAATTTGTATTGCTATAAAAAATTTTAAATGAATGATTGGTCATTATAGTAATTAATAAACTTTGTTTTTATCATCACAAATTCGATTTTGTTAAAAGAAACCTTTTTAGTTTGTACAGAAGGGAAGCATTTAGGTCATCTCTTAAGGGTGCGTTTGTGTCGCGGTTGAAAAGCAACAAGTATTGGCTATTGTTGGCACCAAAAATTTTGCTAAAAGATATTCCTTACTCTTTTAAATAATCGAAGAGGCTCGAAGAGTATCTGATCACCTATCCGTTGGAAATTAAAGGGACAATGCCATCATCTGTCCATGGACTTCTCTCCAATGTTCAATTCGTCTTTATGTTCTTTCAATGAGACCAATTCATTCCTTCATTTCAATTGGGTAGGATCGGCATTTGACATGGCAATCCAACACAGTCATGGGACTTGTGTTTGTTGATGTGGTTTTAGACATCATTGTCAAAGCAACAAAAGTTGTTAAAAAAAGAAATGAAGACAGGAGCAAAGCGGGAAAACAAAGTAGCAAAATGAACACCCCACGAACTCAAGAAAACAGAACAAAGCTGGAACGAGAGAGTGGGTTCCGTTGAGGGATGTTGTGCAGCTGTGTTCTTTTCTTGATCACCTGTCCCGTTTGATGGGCGTCGTGAAGTACTAAGTCCTCGCTAATCTTATGTTACCTTTTTTTTTTTTTTTCGCGAAAATCCTATGTTACCTTCAATGTCATAAACAAGTGGCAATCGGATTCTAGTAATGTCCAATTTGTTAGAATTTGATGCACAATCATAACGAAGTAAAGCGTAAGAAACTAGAAAAGGAAATCGACACAAAGTTTTATCCTAATTTACCATTAAACTAGGATTACGTCCAGCAGATAATTTCACTATAATTAGCACCTCACACATCTCGTTAGGTCACTCAATTACAAGAGAAAAAATAGTATATATAATAATAGCTATTCACGGGCTCAAGTCCAAACTACAAATGAAAAAGTGACCGGGACCCACGTGCCTTTTGGCCGATAGAAAATACAAACCTACACCCCAACACAATTGAGCGATGCGAATTTAATGTGCGGACGAGGTTGACAAGGTATTTTATTAGTAGATTTACCTAAACTCTGCCCATGCTGGCGAATTCGATGTAGTAAAACCCAACAGCGCTCAGAATCAGAGGTAAAGAAGATCTAAATATGAACCAAAGAAGGTGACCAAGGCGTTTGCTTCTCACCTATGGTTGACAGAGGTATCTTTCGTTTTTTCATTTTTCTCTTCCTTTCTCACGTCCGATCAGAAAAAAAAGTAGGCAATGCAGATAGTGATAATAGGTCGGGTCATTGACAACAGCTCATGTTGTGTTTAGTCGTTCAAGAACCAAAATCGGATGCAATAGAATAGGATTCAATAGAAAAATTCCCTCGTATTTCTTATATCCATTCTCTACATAATTATCCCGAAAAGTCTTAAACCTATTATACATATGATAATTTAGCTCTAAATCTTTTGACGATTTGACGTGGATGTTAGCTGTCTCACGTGGCACGGTCGACGCTAACATGGACAATTTTTGTACTTTTGTTTGGTATTTACTAGATTGTATTATTATTATTTCTTTTAGTTTTCTTTCTTCCTTTTCCTTTTTCTTTTCATTGGAGTCCAGCGACCATAGTGGAAAACAAAGAAAAGAAAGAAGAAAAATATTAAAAATACGGGCATGGCGCGTTTGGTGAGCTTTGAGCTCTTTGGCCTTAAGGCGTAAGCTGGTCGAAGGTTCAAAACCCTCTCAACACGTTTCTCGGACTTAAGTGGGGGGCCCTTGCTGGTGGGCTGCGGGGCTAGCCTCCCTCCAGGTATAGTCGCCGTCGGAAAGGGTCTTCGCCGCCCTTCGGGTGGTGGTGAGTTGACCCGATTACGACTAGCGGATCTTGGATTACAAAAAAAAAAATATTAAAAATACAAAATTGCTCACGTTAACATTAATCATGTCGCATAAGACGAGTGGCATCTAAATCAGCGATGACCCAACTAAAATTGTTTGCAGTGAAACTGGTAGGGGCACACAGAATTTAGTCCGACTCTTCCTCACTATAGCTTGCAGGACATTCGCACGGCTTTTCGTTCTCCCTGCTTCGTTTATTTAGCATGGTGCAGACTTCACTGCTTCAAGAGATATCTCGAAAAAAGAAGGCAAAAAAAGAGAGACATCTTGTGACCGCCAAACATGCTATAATTTGTTTAGAGCGGCTCTGCTTCATCACTTGTTAGTTACGTTGATTAAATTGACTTCACAAAGCTATCATCAAAATATCACTAGACATTAACATCTAACACCACGGAATGAGCATTGGCTAGGGTTAATATTTTTTACCATTTACGAAAATATTTTTTTCTTGCCTAGTAATTTCAAGCGATATATGTGATTATTTTTAGTAAAATATATTTCAAATTATTGATTTTCTGCGAAATAAATAGAACCTTGGAGATAATGTGTATGATTAATATTATTGCAGTAAGTTGTAGAATATATGAATGAGATCAAGGCTAGATGGAAAACATTAATTAGTGCTTCGATCTATCATTTTTTAGGGGATGATTACATAAATGATCCCTGAAATTTGGTCCAATGTGCAATGTCCGTCCTTGAACTTTTAAAATGTGGTCCATAAAGTTTAATTTAATGATTAATGCCATTCCCGAGATTTTAATTTGTTTTTAGGGACCACATCAAATAAATTAAAAGTTCAGGGATGACATTACATATTGAGCTAAAGTTCAAAGATCACATTGAATAAATTCAAAGTTCATGGACGATATTGCACATAAGAAGAAAATTAAGAAACCATTTGTATCATTTCTCCTTGTGCTCCCTTCGTTTATAAAGTGATTTGACCTGGTTACATTTGAGCGCAACTTCTTTTTAACAGGCCTGACTTGTTTAACGAGAAAATGACATTCCTCTGGTAACTTCAGCCTGTGTCTTGTTTAACTTCATGCTCCACCAACTACCAAGTGACATTCTTTTGGTATCAACAACTTACATTTAAGATCTATTCATTTCGTGAAAAATGTAATTTTTGAAAATTATTTTTTAGAAATTTATTTCGATAATATTTTTTAGTGTTCGGCTGAAATTTGAAAAGGACCGGGAAAATATTTTTTGTTGTTTGGTACACACAATCAGATTTGATTTTCCTTTGTTCACTCCTTTTAATAGCTTCTTATTTTTATATTTTATTTTATTTTTTATTTTTATTCATTTTAACAAAATGAATTTCTAATAATTTTGTATGTTTCTCTTTTCTCTTTTCCTTTTTCTCCTTCCTCCACCGCAGCCTACCTCGTAGATGGCCATAGGTGAGCTCTTTGGGATCTAGCAAGCCTCAAGCTCCTTGGCCGGCACCGTGCCAGCGATTGGCCAAGGACGAAGGAAAAAGAAAAGAAAAATGAACAATAATAAAAAAGCAAAGGAAAAGAACAAAAATTTAAAAAAATAAAAAATTGGTTAATACAATGAAAATCCGAAAGTGACACACCTATAATAAATTTACCTCAAATTATCTTTCATCGTATTTCGTTAACTGGATATGAGGCATTGATGAATACAAATGTCAATTAACACGTTTTTTTTTTTAATAACCGAGGTGTCCGCGCGGCAAGCGAGCTTGCGCTCAAACCGGCGGTGAAGCACGACTAATCCTCGGGGGCAACCGTAGGACCCCACCACCACAGTGCCCGGGGTCGATTAACACATGTTAATCTCTATGTTCATCGATAAGATGGTACATGTGCTGTAACACTCATGTGCCATGCATGTGATTGTCCATATTCATGTACTATTCATGTGTTTGGTCACCCTCACTTGCAAGGCATGTGCTTTTCGATGATTATATCATTTTTGGTGTCAAATAGTCACATTTATGTCTTCATTCATGGCTTTGCTAGTATCTCTTCCTCTAAAAACTTGATGTAGAACAATTGGCGTGTGATTTTTTTAGAAAAAAAGTGATCGTTAGAAATTAGGTAGATTTCACCGATTTGGGGCTAGCGAGCTCGAACCGTGCTCAAATTCGGTCGACAGAAGCGAAATGGCCTTCTAATCAATTATCATAGCTTTGCTATGATGTACAATGGATTTTCGCGTTTCGGAATCATTTAGATAGGTTTTCGAGCAGTTTTCTATTTTAGACAACTTTGCGATATATCCGATCGTGATATTTGATTTAAATTCTGTTGATTTAATTTGATTCTTATTTGATTAGGAATAGATTTGATTCGTCTTTAATTTCTTAAGGGGTCCTATCTATATAAAGGACGTCCGCCCTATGTAATCGACATCATTATTCAATCAATTTCAGCATATCCTTTGGAAAGAATTTCCTGTTACTATTCCTCTATCACAAAGTTGCCTAAAATAGAAAAACGCTCGAAAACCTATCTAAAAGACTCTGAAATGCGAAAATCCATTGTACGTCACAGTAAAGCTGTGATTATTGATTAGAAGACCGTTTTGTTTCAACTAATCAAATTTGAGCACAATCCGAGCTCGCTTGCCCCAAATCGGGGAAATCTACCTAATTTCTAACGATCACATTTTTTCAAAAAATTACATGCTAGTTGTTCTACATCTTTCTCCTCCTCTTCAGAAGAACTCGTCCTCGAGGTATGATCGGGATAAAGGGGAGTCTCCGGAGAATGATACTCGAAGATGTTGGCAACATTGAATGTCGGGGAGATGTTAAGATCACCGGGAAGATCAACAACATAAGCATTGTCATTAATTTTCTTTATGATTAGGCAGAGGCCAACTTTCTTTCGCTTCAGCTTGTTATATGTACCTACAGAAAAATCATTCTTTGCGAAGGTAGACCATGACTTTGTCACCTACAGCAAATATCTTGAGGCGATGATGTTTATCTGCAGCAGCTTTGTAGGCAGCGGTGGAAATTTCTAAACTTTGCTTCACACCATCTTGTACCTCCTGTAACTTTGTTGCTAAATGTTCGGTTGCAACATTATACCCTAGGACTTTAGGCAAAGACACAAGGTCTAATGTATGCTGTGGAGTTCGCCCATAAATGACTTCAAATGGTAATTTTCCAGTGGAATGATTAACTGTGTTCTTAAAAGCGAACTCAGCGGGAGCAAGATATCGGTTCACTACTTTGGCATGTCACTACGGAGGCATCGAATGATATCTGCCATAGTACTATTGAAGACTTCGATCTGATCGTCGATCTGGGGATGGAAGGAGCTGCTATACTATAAATGTCACACCCCGGGTCCTGACCGTGCACGTGAGCTTCCTTCGCTACACTAAAAGGACACTTGCTCGTAAGCTAACCCAAGATCTCGACGGCGTTGGAACAAGCTAGAACAAATGATCAGGCGGAAGCACACATCTCCGAACGTACATAAATTATACAACCGACATTAGAACAACACAATATAAACATAATTATATTACAATTTAAAAGTTGGATACAAAATACGTACTTAATACAACAACGATACGTAAACGTAGTTCTGACGAGAAAGTAAGTATTGAAAGATAGACCCAAGGACAGACTGGTAGACATCACGGTCTTCGACTTCATGCATCAAAAGTGGACCTCAAGCACTGCATACTAATACATATAGACGGATACAAGAGGAACATAGGCCAAAGACTGGGTAGGGTCAATCACTAGAGTCAACGGACTCCTCCGCATCCTCCTCTGGGTAGATCTCCATGTCAGAAACGAGTACGTCGGCCACCTCCACCTGGTCGTCCTCATCCACTATAATAATAACCTCCTCCTTTGGCTCGGGCTCGGGATCAGGGAAGTCAAGCTTGGGGGCGACTGGATTAAGTATAGAAGCGGGGCCATCGGGATCTCCCTTTAATGGTCCAAATAAAGCCCAAGGGGGTAACTCACTGAACGGTATCTCCGAGGGTTTAAATGCACCAAAACACCTACCGTTTTCCTCAACATACCAAGTCTCGAACCAATGAGGCACCCTATGTACCCTCCATTGTCAACCCACACAGTGCTACCATACCGTATCCAGGTCTTATTTGGTTATACGGGGGAGTTAATCACATGGGTATCTATGTCCTTGGGTAGTCCAAAACGTCGTGCCGGCATCTTCGGGGTGTGGGATCTGAAAGTTTACCCCACGGGGGCGGGATAAACAGTTCGGGTAAGTCAAACTACCCATAGTCTAGTTCACAGGTACCACAAAACATTGGTAATAAACAAACATGTGAAAAGAATTTTGAGCGATAAATCCAATGAACCAAAATAAGAATCAATCAAATTCACATAGACCAGCCACAATTGAAAAATCCACATCGGAGGTAAATCACAGGCGGAATAGACACGGGGTAGAGCATGGTAGCAATCAAAACGACCGAACAAACGGCGACAAAAACGATCGCTAGTTGTCTTTTGGTAACTTTTCCATTTATTAGACTCGGGATCCCAACAAGCTAGTTTCTTTGACAGGTCTCGATGACGTTTGTCTACAGGCATGCTGTCCTCATCTACTCGTACATCGATTCAGCAGAGGCCTCGGACCTTCTTCCGTACTCCAATCACCACCTCGAGCCTCCACTAGCCATTAACAAAATTTCACTTGATTAAAAGGGACAACCTCGCCCTTGACACAGTTTTCGGTCACTTTCTTAATCGATCACCGGGTGACTATCGAAACAGTCCAATTCACCCCGACAGTTAGTATTTCACTTCAAACAGCATTTGATAACTCAAGATCTCAAGTGACTGGGTATGTCATTATTCAAATCTCAACCGTTTAACCACATTTCAGAGCATTCTCGGACTCGACATAGTCGGCCCAACATACCATGCACAAATAATGCCATAAAAACATGTATAAACTCATTTTCTTGCGAAACCGAGCACAAGGCAAACCAAGTATGTATTATCCATGCGAGGACCGAACCTACACAGCCATGGGGCAACATTTTCATGCTCATTTAAGGCGAAACCTCACTCCACCAGCAAGTAATTATGAACACTACTCAAGATAATAAGCGATATCAACTACTTTACACTATGAGATCACTCAACTCATGCACTTTAGCTTCTCAGCAAGCTAGGCAAGGATTAGAACGACTTACTTAGGCCTCTAAGATACTCAAAAACACCACTCAAGGTCAGCAAATTCACCACACGGCTCACGAACTCTAAGTGGCAGAAACTGGCTGCCTGCGCACCTTATGGTCTCGGATGTCTTTAGGGAGCTACATAGATCATATGTACCCAAGGTCAGTTCGGCTTGAAAGAGGACTCATAGACGAAGAAAATGGCAGTGGTTTGAGGTCAAAATGACGTCGGATGAGGGAGATATACCCATTCAAAAACGGCAAGACGGCGACCGGCGGGGTCGGTGAGTGACCTACCTTCCTCGGCTTCTACAGAATGCGTCCGGTTGAGTTAAGAGGCGATCTAGATATTCACGGAGAGAGAGAGAGAGAGAGAGAGAGAGAGAGAGAGAGAGAGAGAGAGAGAGAGAGAATGGTGGTAGTTTGAGCTCAAAACGACGTCGGATGAGGGAGATATGCCCATTCAAAAACTGTAGTACGGCGACCGGCGTGGTGGCGGGTGAGCGTGAGAGTGGGAGGCCGAGAGGGAGAGAGAGAGAGAGACGAAGAGAATGGCGGTAGTTTGAGGTCGAAACGACGTCGGATGAGGGAGATATGTCCATTCAAAAATTGCGGTATGGCGACTAGCGTGGTAGCGGGTGAGCGTGAGAGTGGGAGGCCGAGAGGGAGAGAGAGAGAGAGAGATGAAGAGAGTGAGTGAATGAGAGAGTGAAGAGTTCAAATGAAGGGGAGAAAGAGGAGGTGGAGTGTTTGGCTAGTAGAGATGATAGATATGATGAGAGTAGGTGGCCCACTTGTACTTGTGAAGGATAGTTGACAAGAGATAGTGATGGTTGTCAATCAAGCCTATCAATGTCTTGTCTTCATTCTCTTCAATTTGGGTTGACCAAGGGGGAGTTAAATGTCCATATCGCCCTTCCCCAGTCCAAATGGGTGTAAGAAATCTCGGGGGCAAAAAGTCATTTTTCTTATGCAGTCCAATTTCCACTTTCTAATTCCTATGAAGCGCTATCCAATCTTTACTGTCTTCGATGAGATGTCATCCAATTTATTAGTAGTGGAATCCTCAAATGTCCGATCTCTAGTTTCAAAGTCTACTTTGCGCTCAAAATCGACCAATTGGAAATTCGGTACATCTCGGATCGACGGGCTGCTCTTAGGAGTTACGCGTATCGACTCGTGATTTATGTCACGTTTAAGAATTATTCGAACCATGGCGACTCTGGTTGTCATGTAATTGTGAGGGTAATTGCCGGTTTCAGATGGATTCGATCGTTAGAAATCGGTTTAGGGTCATTTGTAAATCACGCTATGGTCCAGCGGTATCACCCGCAATCCAATTGCATGACACTAGCAAATTGTTCCGATACTGATCTTAGATTGGCCGGTGATGGTTCAAAATATACCCTCAACAATCCTTATGGTCGGGGTGCTAGTACGCGGTCGAGTTTTTTAGTCCACGTACTTAAATCCTAGTCGGTCATTCCCCTTTGGTCGGTCGACTCTAGAGAGATCAATTTCTGAGCGAAATTACTGAAATACATCGATACTCATTTTATTCATTCATAGACTTCGATATGAGGTTGGAATTTAGAATGTTATAATTCTTCCTCCCTTACGGAAATTTCGTCCTTGAAATTTACAAGACTTTAACTACTCAAACAGCTAGGGGTATTGACACCTCATCGCCTCATCGCTCTCCCAAGTAGCTCCTTCCATTCCGTGGTGCTCCCGGATCACCTTTACTAGTGAGATTGTTTTGTTCCTCAGGACTTGCTCCTTCTTGTCCTCTATTCTGACCGGTTTTTCTATATACGTCACTCGGTTATCCACTTCTATAGCTTCATAGTCCAATACATGAGTTGGGTTTGGTTCGTACTTCCTTAGCATCGACACATGAAAGACGCTGTGGACTCGGCGTAGGTTTGGCGGCAAGGCAAGTCGATAGGCCAAGGTTCCAATTCGCTCTAGTATCTCAAAAGGACCCACATATCTCGGGCTCAACTTTCATTTCTTTCCAAACCGAGATAGTCATTGCATCGGCAATACTTTAAGGAAGACATGGTCTCCCACTTGGAATTCCAAAGGTCTGCGCCGCTTGTCGGCGTAGCTTTTCTGGCGGCTTTGAGTTGTCTTAAGCCTTTTTCTAATGACCTTCACCGCCTCAACGGACTGTTCTACTAGCTCCGGGCCGCTTATGCTTCTCTCACCAACCTCATCCCAACATATCGGGGTTACGCATGCTCTGCCATACAGTGCTTCAAACGGTGTCATTCCGATGCTTTGTTGATAGCTATTATTGTAGGTGAAACCACCAGGTGCAACTGTTCTTCCCAACCTCCTTTGAAATCTATGACACATGCTCGTAGCATATCTTCCAGTGTCCGAATCGTCCTCTCGGATTGCCCATCCGTCCGAGGGTGGTAAGCGGTATCGTACTGCAGTTTCGTCCCCATTGCCTTCTGCAGGCTTTTCCAAAATGGTGCGGTGAACTTGGGGTCTCTATCCGACGTAATCGTCACGGAAACTCCATGCGGTCGGACTATCTGCCGTATATACAGCTCGGCATATCTGTCCATGGCGAAATCCTTTCGCACCGCCAGGAAATGCGCAAATTTGGTCAACCTATCCACTATAACCCAAATAGAGTCATGACCCCTTTGACTCCTTGGCAAGCCCATCACAAAATCCGTCATGACATGTTCCCATTTTCATTCGGGAATCTCTAAGGGTTGCAGCATTTGATCGGGCTTGGAATGCTGTGCCTTTACTTGCCGACACGTTAAGTATTTGGCTACATGCCTCGCCACATCGACCTTCATCCCATTCCACCAATAATGTAGTCGCAGATTCTGGTACATCTTCGTACTCTTGAGGTGGATACTGTAGTTACTCCTATGGGCCTCTGATAAAATCTTTTCCTTAAGTTCCCCGTTATTGGGCACGCATAGTCATCCTCTGAAATTCAGTATTCCGTCCTCAGAAACTTGGAATTTTGGCCTCTTTTTATCTGCCTCCATTTCCACTATCTTCCGACGGTCGGTGTCCGCGGATTGTAAAGCCTTGATTTTGTCCCGAATTTTTTGCTCGACTCTCAACGTCGCCACCAAACTAGATAGCCGACGGACTTCAAATTTAAACTTAGAATCTCTCAAATCCTCTAAAAGCGTCCATCCTTTAACTAACAACAGCGCGACGCTTGATTTCCTGCTCAGGGCATCCGCCACCTTATTCGCCCTTCCGGGGTGGTACAGAATCTCACAATCGTAATCCTTTAGTAGTTCCATCCGCCTACGCTACCTCATGTTTAATTCCTTCCGGGAAAACAAGTACTTTAAGCTTTGGTGGTCCATGTAAATTTGGAACCTTTCACCACACAAATAATGTCTCCAAATCTTCAACACAAAAATGATGGCTGCTAACCGTAAGTCATGCGTTGGATAGTTCATCTCATGAGGTCTCAATTGTCGTGAGGCGTACGCAACTACCTTCCCGCGTTGCATTAGCACACAACCTAATCCTTTCAAAGACGCATCGCTGTATATCTCGTAGCCTTTCGGTCCGTAAGGAATGGTTAAGATAGGTGTGGTTGTCAATCCGTGTTTCAATTCCCGAAAACTCCGCTCGCATTTATCTGTTCATTCAAACTTAGTCTCCTTCTTGGTCAATCTCGTCAACGGAACTGCTACCAACGAAAATTTTTCCACAAACCTTCGATAATAACTAGCCAATCCCAAGAAACTTCTTACTTCAGTCATCGACGTAGGCCTTGGCCAATTCACGACCGCTTCAATCTTAGTAGGGTCAACGGAAATTCCTCCTCCGGAAACTATGTGTCCAAGAAATGCTACCTTTTCTAACCAAAACTCGCACTTGCTGAACTTAGCATATAGCGAGTGACCCCTCGAGTCTCGTAGTACAATCCTTAAGTGCACTTCATGATCCTCTTTACTCCTCGAATAGATCAAAATGTCGTCAATGAACACGATGACAAACCGATCTAAATATTCCTTAAACACACGATGCATCAAGTCCATGAATGCAGCAGGGGCATTGGTTAATCCAAAAGGCATAACCGTAAACTCGTAATGTCCATACCTTATCCTAAAGGCAGCCTTAGGGATATCCTCCCTTTTTATCCTTAACTGGTGATACCCCGTCCTCAAATCGATCTTCGAAAAGACCGACGTACCTTGCAACCGATCGAATAGATCATCAATCCTTGGCAGTGGGTACTTATTCTTAATAGTCACCTGGTTTAACCGTCTATAATCGATACACAATCTCAATGATCCATCCTTCTTTCTTACGAATAATACTGGTGCTCCCCAGGTGACGCACTTGGACATATAAATCCTTTGTCTAAAAACTCATGCATCTGCACCTTTAATTCTTTTAGCTCAGATATCGACACCCTATACGGGGCCTTCGAGATCGGTTTCGCCCCATTAATCAACTCGATAGAAAATTCCGTTTCTCTTTCGGGTGGTAAACCCGATAGGTCCTGGGGAAAAACATCGGGAAACTCTCGTACCACAGGTATATCCTCAAACTTTGGCTCTTCTATTGTCGAATCCATAACGATAGCTAGATAAGCTTCACAACCTTCATCAATTAACTTTGTCACTTCCAATGACGATACTAAAGGGATCGAAGTTCCTCCTTGACTCCCTACAAACTCGAACCTAGGACGACCAACTGGATTAAATTGAATCGTCCTACTACCATAGTCAACCATAGCTTCTAGCTTTCCTAGCCAATCCATTCCAATTATCACATCGAAATCATACATCGGAAGCACAACCAAATCTATTTTGTCCTCTCTACCATTAATCACTATCTTGCGGTTTGCACACCCTAGTGTAATCGACACACCATCCCTTAAAGGCGTTACCACATGCAAAACTACTTCTAATGGCCGTAAACTTAAGCCAACCAATTCAGCAAACCGAGCAGAAATAAACGAATGCGAAGCTCCAGGGTCAAACAAGGCATACGTAGCGTGATCACAGAGAGAGACCGTACTTGTGCCACGCCAAGCGTGTTCTCGGCATCCTTCCTCGTCACCGCATAAATCCTTCCTTGCGCCGGCGGTCTGTTCATATTTGCTTGCGGCGCAGCTCCTATTTGCGGCCCCCCGTGAGGCCTCAATCCTTGGGGTTGATTTCCTAGGGCTCTGTCCGGACAATTCTTCATTTGATGGCCATGTTGACCACACTTGAAACAAGCACCCGCCCGCAACGGGTATGGTCCACTCCCATGCCTTCTCTCGCATATATGACAACTCTAATTACTCTGATGGGTGGGCTTTCCAATGTTCCTTTTCATCGGAGGGACAAATCGTCTGTTGTTCGCCATCCGTCCCTTGCCTTGGTTCCGATTATCCCTAGGCGGGTTAAACCGCTACACAGGAGTAAACCTTCTCCCGTCTCTCATGTCTTGCTCAATCATCCGACCTCGAACATACATCTATTCATAGGTGTTCGGATTCAAAGCTATCAACCGGCTACGAAGCTCTGGTTGTAACCCATCCCGAAACCTCATAGCATTGTCTTCCGGGTTCTCAACCATCCTCGGGGCATACTTAGCCAATCCCGTGAATTCTATCTCATATTGCTCTATCGTCATGTTCCCTTGACGGAGATCCCGAAACTCTCTCATTTTGCGTTCTCGAGCAGCCACAGAGAAATACTTATTGTTAAACACTTGGGCAAAGGTAGCCCACATCCGTCCCACACCTTCCGGGAACACTATGCTACTCGTGGCCATCCACCAATCATGAGTCAAATCTTGCAGCCGATACGTTGCCGGGGTTACCTTTTCGGTCTCGGTACAACCTATAACCCTAAAACACTTCTCCATTTTAGCGATCCGCCTAGGTGCTAACTCTGGGTCACCTTTCTCGTTAAATCTGGATGGCTTCAATTTGAGGAATCTCACGATCGCTGACACGGAGCCCGAGCTTGTATTTCTTGACCAGGCACATTTTCGCCCACGTGACCTAGATTATTCCCTTGATACCCCGGTGCGGCGTGAACAACAGCAGCTGCGGCCTGGGCGGCTTGGGCCGCAGTAGCAACCCTTTCCTCGGCTTGACTTGCTGTCGTGGCGGCTCTTTTATGGGCCCGCCTGTTTAGTAACTCTCCAATTTGCTTCAAAGCTTTGAGCACACCATCCACTCTTGGATCTTCCACCCGTGGTGCACTCGAGCTAGATGCTCCTCCGGTTCCTCTACCACGGTTAGTCATTGTTAAACACACAGGGTACCTAGGCAACTATAATTCCGGTTAGGAATTAGGAACCTAAGCCAACTCTTTGAGGCTAAGCCAACTAGCTACCCAACTAAGCAATTAGAACAATGACAGACCAATAGGCAGCATATATTCAAACTCGAACACACACCACATTAACCAGTTCTTTGCATACCAAGCAACCAATCAGCAATTCATCAAATTTCAATTCATACCTCGGGTCCCGCCACATCTGCAGCTTAGCAATATCACTCAAACAGTTCAACTTCGGTCACGTAATCGAATCATGCCACTGTTCGGTACAACCGACGTAATGCCAAATACACACGCCAATTCGAATGCCATACACTACGCACTTATGACACCTATTCACTTAAGGGTCTTAGTCCCTATCGTTTTAATATCAGTCCACCTTATTACTCCAAGCCTCAACCTCATGGATTGAGCTGCCTTCGCTCCGATACCATTCTTCCCTAGATGTCACACCACGGGTCCCGACCAGGCACGTGAGCATCCTTCGCTACACTAAAAGGACGCTCGATCGTAAGCTAACCCAAGATCTCGACGGTGTTGGAACAAGCTAGAACAAATGATCGTGTGGAAGCACATATCTCCGAACGTACATAAATTATACAACCGACATTAGAATAACACAATACAAACATACTTATATTACAATTTAAAAGTTGGATACAAAATACGTACTTAATACAATAACGATACGTAAACGTAGTTCTGACGAGAAAGTAAGTATTGAAAGATAGACCCAAGGATGGACTGGTAGACATCACGGTCTTCGACTTCATGCATCAAAAGTGGACCTCAAGCACTGCATACTAATACATATAGACGGGTACAGGGAGGAACATAGGCCAAAGACGGGGTAGAGTCAATCACTGGAGTTGACCGACTCCTCCGCATCCTCCTCCGAGTAGATCTCCATGTCAAAAACGAGTACGTCGGCCACCTCTACCTAGTCGTCCTCATCCACTATAATAATAACCTCCTCCTCTGGCTCTGGTTCGGGATCGGGGAAGTCGGGCTCGGGGGCGGCTGGATTAAGTATAGGAGCGGGGCCATCATGATCTCCCTCTAACGGTCCAAATAAAGCCTAAGGGGGTAACTCACCGGGCGGTATCTCCGAGAGTTTAAATGGACCAAAACGCCTACCATTTTTCTCAAAATACCAAGTCTCGAACCAATTGGGCACCCTATGTACCCCTCCCTCGTCAACCCATACAGTGCTACCGTACCGCATCCATGTCTTATTTGGTCCTACAGGGAAGTTAATCATATGATTATCTATGTCCTTAGGTAGTCCAAAATGTCATGCCGGCATCTTCGGGGTGTGGGATTTGAAAGTTTACCCCATGGGGGCAGGATAAATAGTTCGGGTAAGTCGAACTACCCCTAGTTTGGTTCACATGTACCACAAAACATTGGCAATAAATAAACATGTGAAAAGAATTTTGAGCGATAAATCCAATGAACCAAAATAAGAATCAATCAAATTCGTATAGACCATCCACAACTGGAAAATCCACATCGGAGGTAAATCACAAGCGAAATAGACACGGGGTAGAGTATGGTAGCAATCAAAATGATCGAACAAACGGCGACAAACTCGATCGCTAGTCGTCTTTTGGTAACTTTTCCATTTATTAGACTCGGGATCCCAACAAGCTAGTCTCTTTAACGGGTCTCGATGATGTCCGTCTACGGGCATGCTGTCCTCATCTACTCGTATATCGGTTCAGCAGAGGCTCCAGACCTTCTTCCGTACTCCAATCACCACCTCGAGTCTCCACTAGCCATTAACAAAATTTCACTTGATTAAAAGGGACAACCTCGCCCTTAACACGCTTTTTAGTCACTTTCTTGATCGATCACCGGGTGACTATCGAAACAGTCCAATTCACCTGACAGTCAAGATTTCACTTCAAACAACATTTGATAACTCAAGATCTCAAGCGATTGGGTATGTCATTATTCAAGTCTCAACCATTTAACTACATTTCAGAGCATTCTCGGACTCGCCATAGTCGGCCCAACATACCATGCACAAATAATGCCATAAAAACATGTATAAACTCATTTTCTTGCGAAACCGAGCACAAGGCAAACTAAGTATGTGTTATCCATACGAGGACTGAACCTACACAGCCACGGGGCAACATTTTCATGCTCGTTTAAGGCGAAACCTCACGCTACCAACAAGCAATTATGAACACTACTCAAGATAATAAGCGATATCAACCACTTTACACTATGAGATCACTCAACTCATGCACTTTAGCATCCCGGCAAGCTAGACAAGGGTTAGAATGACTTACTTACGCCTCTAAGCTACTCAAAAACACCACTCAAGGTCAGCAAATTCACCTCACGGCTCACGAACTCTAACTCGGCGAAACCGGCTGACTACGCACCTCACGGTCTCGAACGTCTTTAGGGAGCTACAAAGATCACAGGTACACAAGGTCGGTTCGGCTTGAAAGAGGACTCATAGATGAAGAAAATGGCATGGTTTGAGGTCAAAATGACGTCAGATGAGGGAGATATGCCCGTTCAAAAACGGCGGTACGGCAACTAGCGGGGTCGGTAAGTGACCTACCTTCCTCGGCTTCTATAGAACGTGTCCGGTTGAGTTAAGAGGCGATCCAGATATTCACGGAGAGAGAGAGAGAGAGAGAGAGAGAGAGAGAGAGAGAGAGAGAGAGAGAATGGCGGTGGTTTGAGGTCAAAACAATGTTGGATGAGAGAGATATGCCTATTCAAAAACTGAAGTACGACGATCGGCGTGGTGGCGGGTGAGCGTGAGTGGGGGAGGCCGAGAGGGAGAGAGAGAGATGAAGAGAGTGAGTGAATGAGGGAGTGGAGAGTTCAAATGAAGAGGAGAAAGAGGAGGTGGAGTGTTTGGCTAGTAGAGATGATGGATATGATGGGAGTAAGTGGCCCACTTGTACTTGTGAAGGATAGTTGACAAGAGATGGTGATGGTTGTCAATCAAGCCTATCTATGTCTTGTCTTCATTCTCTTCAATTTGGGCTGACTAAGGGGGAGTTAAATGTCCATCTCGCCCTTCCCCATTCCAAATGGGTGAAAGAAATCTCGGGGGCAAAAAGGTCATTTTCCCTATGCGGTCTAATTTCCACTTTCTAATTCCTATGGAGCGCTATCCAATCTTTACTATCTTCGATGAGATGTCGTCCAATTTGTTAGTATTGGAATCCTCAAATGTCCGGTTTCTAGTTTCGAAGTCTACTTCGCACTCAAAATCGACCGATTGGAAATTCAATACATCTCGGACCGAAGGGCGGCTCTTAGGAGTTACGCGTATCAACCCGTGATTTATGTTACGTTGAAGAATTATTCGAACCGTGGCGGCCCTGGTTGTCATGTAATTGTGAGGGTAATTGCCGGTCTCGAATGGACTCGATCGTTAGAAATCGGTTTAGGGTCATTTGCAAATCACGCTATGGTCCAAAGGTATCACCCACGATCCAATTACATGACATTAGCAAATTATTCTGATACCGATCTTAGATCAGCCAGTGATGGTTCAAAATATACCCTCGACAATCCTTATGGTCAAGGTGCCGGTCCGCGGTCGAGTTCTTTAGTCACGTACTTAAATCCTAGTCAGCCATTCCCCTTTGGTCGGTCAACTCTAGAGAGGTCAATTTCTGAGCGAGATTACTGAAATATATCGATACTCATTTTATTCATTCATAGACTTCGAAATGGGGTTGGAATTTAGAATGGTATAATAAATCTGTCCCAAATAAAAGCCACAAAGTCCTCTAAAAATGGCTCAGAAACTTGGTGTCGCGATCGGAGGTGATTGTCTTGGGCACACCATGTAGGCGAATTATTTCACGAAAGAATAAGCATGCCACGTATGAAGCATCAGAAGTCTTTTTGCGAGGAATGAAGTGTGCCATCTTTGTGAACCTGGCTACTACCACAAAAACAAAATCCATACCTCGTTGGGTTCGGGGAAGACCCAACATGACATTGAAATATTTACCCACGGACCAAAAGGAATTGGTAGAGGAGTGTAAAGACCAGTGTTTTTGAGAATGGCCCTTGGCGATCTGACAAATGTAGCACTTTTTAACAATTCGCCCAACATCCCGATTCAATTGAGGCCAATAGAATCGCTCTTCAACAAATGCAACGATCTTATCTCGTCCCAAGTATCCTCCGAGTGAGCCACCATGAAGTTCTTGAATGAGTTGTTCTCGCAAAGAGATGCGGGGAATGCACAATTTATTACCAAAGAACAAGTACTTATCTTAAATTATCATGTCCCCATGAGAACCCGTCGCCGAACACCGCCTCCAAACATCTTGAAAATTGTCATCCTCATCATAAAGAGAACAAAGATGGTCAAAGCCTATCACGTCGGTGCGTATGGTCACAAGTGTTTCACCATGTCGACCGAGTGCATCTGCGACCTTGTTCAAGTGGCCTACCTTATGACGAAGCACAAAGTTGAATTGCTCCAAAAAGGAGACCCAGTGCGCATGCATTCGATTTACATGCTTCTGACTCTTTATGTGCTTCGGTGCACGATCATCGTTGTTAAGGACAAACTCATGCTGATAAAGATAGGGCTGCCAATGCTTAATAGCTTGCACCACAGCATAGTGTTCCTACTCATACGTAGACCATCGCCTACGAACATCATTAAGTTTCTCGCTAAAATAGGCAATAGGCTTACCTTCTTGGGAAAGGACAGCACCAATTCTAACACTAAAGGCATCATAGTCCATTTCAAATACCTTCTCAAAGTCAAGGAACATCAATACTAGAACCATGGAGAGCTTTTCTTTGATGAGTTTAAAACTGGTCTCAACTTCATCACCCCAATGAAACTTCCCTTTCTTTAGGCACTCGGTGATTGGGGCCATAATGGTACTGAAATTTCGAATGAAGCGTCGGTAGAATATCGCAAGTCTATGGAAGCTGCGTGCCTCACCAACGGTCTAGGGAACTAGCCAACCGCGAATGACAGCTACCTTTTCCGCATCAACCTGAAGGCCCTCTGCTCCCACAATATACCCCAAGAAAAGGAGTCGATCCGTCATGAAGCTAAATTTCATCGGGTTAATGTACAATTGGCTTGTCTCGAAGGCTAACAAGACATCTCTTAAATGATCCATGTGTTGACGATCATCTCGACTGTATATGAGAATGTCATGAAAGAAAACCACAATGGATTTGCCAATAAAGGGTTTAAGGACTTGAGTCATCAAACGCATAAAAGTGCTAGGTGCGTTGGTGAGCCCAAATGGCATAACAAGCGATTCATACAAACCTTCACTAGTTTTAAAAGCCATCTTCCACTCGTCACCGGGACAGATGTGAACTTGGTGATATCCGCTATGTAGATCAAGTTTCGTGAAGACCCTTAATCCAATCAATCGATCAAGCATATCGTCCGATCGACGGATTGGAAATTTATACTTGACAGTAATCCGATTAATGGCGCGGCTAACAACGCACATACGCATCCTTCTGTCTTGCTTCGGCGTGAGAAATGCAGAGATTGCACAAGGGCTCTTGTTCTCGCGCAAAAAGCCTTTCGAAGTAGCACTCCCACCTGGTCTTGTAGGATTTGATTCTCCTTCGGATTCATCCGATAATGCTGTAAATTAGGGAGACTTGCACTTGGAAGAAAGTCAATCTCATGTTCGATATCCCTCAAAGAAGGTAATCCGTCGGGCAAATCCTCCGGCATAACATCGTTGAATGCCTTCAATAGGGGTTGTAGAGTTTCAAGAATAGAAACCACAGTTCGTTCATCACCCTTCTCCACAAGCATGTACATTCCCTTATGTTTACGAACATTTAGCATAACACCAGCACCTTGCTTCTTCGAGATCCGGGGAGAATCATTCTTCGATTTAAACGTATTTTTACCTTTTTCCACACAAAAGAATAAGTATTCTCTCGGGCCCCGTGGATGATGTCAACATCATATTGCCATAGTCATCCCAGCAAGACATGACATGCATACATCTTCACAACATCGCAAGTAATAGTATCCTAATAGGATTACCCATCGCTTTAGTTCATTTCAATGAGGTCCCAGACTTTCACGGGCCTACCCATTCTCACTTGACGAGCATCTCGATGTGCACCTATCGAGGCATCCCTTGTGAGACAACCCATGCTTGGTCTCGTAAGACTCTTTCATCGTTCCACTTGACTCGTCCCATACTAGGCCTTATGGTTAAGTAGTTTCGTCTCGCCGTCGAATGAGGCGGTAATCAGTAACAGTAACCCTCGAATGAGGCGGTAATCAGCAATAGTAACCCTCGAATGAGGCGGTAATCAATAACGGTAACCTTCAATTGAGGCGTGAATCAGCATCGGTAGCCCCGCTACCATAGGCGATGGGTCATGAGTAAACTCAAGCATATACGCAACCATTCTCCTACAAGCACATAAACCAAACACAAGCTCAATTCATCCCATCAAACGAATAGAAGTATACTTACCTTCGCTTTGATAAAATTAGTATAACAAGACTATAGAGAGATGGCAGTCACGGTGAGACAGCGTGAGAGAGAGTAGGCGGCTGAGAAAGAGAGAGAGGTTGAGGGAAAGGTATTCCTAAGGTGCTCTTGGCTATTTATGGCATCCCTTGGCTTTCTCTCCAAGAAAGCCTTGTATTTTTCTACTTTACACTTGTCTGCCACTTGTCCTCAATCATTGGTGGTGCCATGATGACATAACAAGTGGTCCTATCATATTCTTCCACCTATAGAGGCTAGGCCGAGGCTAGGGCTTTATATTTCAAGGTGGTGGGACACTTGTACTCTCGAGAAATACAAGTTTCCTCTTGTCGCCACATGCGCGCCACCTACCCCCCTGAGTTACCATTGTAATCATGATATTTGAATATTCAAATATTGCGGTGATTATTATGAAAGATCACGTTTGACTCGATCAAAGATTTGGTCAAAGCCAAATATCTTGATTTGACCGGTCAAAGATTACGTGATTTTCATGGAAAGCCGTGTTTATCCTCACTTTCCATGTGTAATTAGTTTGTCTTTACTCTATTTCTAAGTGGTCTAATCATGTGTTGCCACCTAGAAGGGCTAGGTTCTAGAATCTTCCAATAGGTGGACACTTGTCTATTTCAAATGTGATGATTCCTTCCTATGCCATATACCCCTATGAGGTGTCTCCCTCTAGAACTTGCCCTTGACTCGCTACTTTTATGTAAACGACTCTAGGATTCAGGATGTCATAGTACAAGCATTGCGTGGATGTAGAAACTTACATTTTAAAGATCGTACAAACTATTTGATTATGTCTTTTTATATTTTTTTGATAAATGGCAAATATTATGCAAAGAGAAACCGGAATTGTTTACTCCCATAATCATTATAGGTAAATTATTTGGGAACGAGAATGTTTTGTGAGTACAATCTTGAGCAACAAGCACACGGAGAGCACCAAAAACTTGACTTAGAACTATCGTCTCGCATATCTCGCAGCATTAAGAACCTCGACAGTAATGTCACTCCAAAAACCTCGCGCCTTTCTTCTCAATTCAGGCCCTTGTCGCTTCACACAGCTGAGATCACCAGCGGCCGGAACCCATGTCGGAGGCTTGCTTCCCATGCTTTCTCTATGTCCAACATCATGCTTCCACACTCGTTCAAGTTCCATCCTTCTAACGCATGCACTATCCCTGCCACGCGCCAGGCACTCATCACCCTTCTCGGCAACCAATTCTGCAGACCAAGAACTAAGAGTTTATCGGGTATCCCGCGAAACAATTTCGCTCGCCATTCGCACATACAAACATGGTTAGTTTGTCTTATTCAGTTGCCTTATTGTAATTGATATCTATGATCAATTACTAAGCTTCTCTTGTTAGAACAATATGCAAGTTATGGTTAATCTAGCACGATTGGTTAATACATGATTTCGTTTTACCACATAATCTATCGACAGACTTCGTGGGTTAAATGGGTCATTGTACGACGTAACTCCAATATTGCATAGTTTCTGGTTACAGAATTGAGCAAACTAACCTCACAAGAGTGCAAATTATCGAATGACCGGGGAGTGATCATTGCCGGAGTGCTGTGGTAAAGGCAATCTCTGCGGATTTGCTTAGGAGGGAATTGAGAAAAGGGTATGAACAACGTTCCTTTGGGAGCCCTTTTCTGTTCTTCTTCGGCAAGTCCATCTCCTACCAACCATATCTGCAGCAGATGATGCTATGAACATCGTTCTCACACAGATTATATGTTGCTAAATCTTCAAAAACTGCCCTGTCAATTACCTTTTGAGAATAAGTTGCCGAAAGGATCAAATTGCCTCTGTACTTCCCATTGAGACTCCCTTTGAGCTTCTCATGTTCATCCTTAGAAGCTACGTTTACCTGCCATATTTCTTGTATCAGTTAGATATATATTGATCGCGGATATGCAAACCCTTTAAAGAGACATGCTTCAAAAGGACTCTGCTAACTTTTGGGCTTATAAAGAAGAAGAGTGGTAAGGACCTGGATACCCCTTGCACATAAAGCATGGGCAATGGCATAAGCAAGCTTGTTAAGGTTGCCTCTGAGGAGCACTTGGCTTGTCCCTTGAGGAATGCTGTGGAGCACAACTGCCACTGCCAAGCTACTCCCATCCACCAACTTGGTCCTCAAATCTCTGTGCTTTTGAATGTACAATTCACCATTCCTATTCAATTCCTCTCCCTAAAAGGAGAAAAAAAGCAGAAAAAAAAAATTGAATGGATAAGGACTAGATAAATCGGGCTAAAATAGATACCCCAATGAAAGAATTCCGAGTGTGATTTTGAAAGAAGCCGGATTGGGGCTCGCGAAAAATCAAGTTACGTTAATAATGGAGGAATTGGCTAGGGAGGAGACACCGTCTTGCCTGATTGAAAAGACCCAATGTCAGAACCTTGACTCCTTTCTGGTTAGCATCCAGTATAGCTTCTTCTATCAAACCATTGATGGCTTCTCTTCGCCATTCTAATAGATACTACAGGAAAAGAAAATCATCAATGTTCAAACCCTTGGAACGAGGGAAAGCAAACGCCAAGTGTGAAATGATAACAATCTCCTCGTTTAGTTCTTACTTGGACATTGTATCTTGGGATCACCCAAGATTGCAACTTGAGTTTCTTGAAGCTGTTCCTCTCCAAGATGAAGGAATGGCCGTAGATCCAGGTCCATGCCGCGGAGGCGAGCGTGACCGGCCACAGCATCCGCAGGTACCATTTGGGCGAGTGAGGCCGGGACGCGAGGGAGGCGAACCCTAGCCGCAAGTGATAGACAGACTCCGGCGTCGTCAGGTGCGTCAGATGCACCACGTCCGGCAAGTCCTCTGCTCTTCGAAGGGACGTCTCATATGTGGCGTCCGTCGACCGGTCCATCGTCCCGTATATGTAGTCGTAGATCGGCATGAAGAGGCTGTAGTTTGTCCGGAATTGGGTGTGGTGCAACGAGTGGAAGCTGTCCAAGTATTAGGACTCATAAGCAATTCCTAAATGAAAATTTGTAGCCATTAAATGCAATGCGGTTGACAACAAGGTTCGGTTTTTGGGGGGAGCATAGTTCTTATAGTGCGTCGTCGAACCTTATAATCGACAAAGCATGATATTTAACAACAAAAGATCTGGGGAAAAGTACACTAAAAGTGCCATAACTTTTTTACGGTGTTCACTTGAGTGTCATAACTTTCAAAACGTTCACTTTAGTGCCATAACTTTAAAAAATCGTTCATTTGAGTGTCATGTTGACGTGGACGCCGAAAAAGCCGACGTGACACGCCGGAAAAGTTCTTGTAGCACTCAAGTGAACTATTTTATTCTGACGGAGCACTCAAGTGAACGATTTTTAAAAGTTATGACATTTAAGTAAGTGTTTTCAAAGTTATGGCACTCAAGTGAATACCGTACACAAGTTGTAGCACTTCCAGTGTACTTTTCCCAAAGATCCGGACCAAAACAATGTGAGGGCCCACTTCATCCGGAAGGGATCTTATTTCCTTAAATTGAAGGTATTTGGGGGCCTATAAGGCTATACATAACCCCCAGGACACTTCTTCTAGCTTCATTGCTTGATCATTGTCTTACTGGTCATGGGTACATTATAAAATGGTATTTACGTCGGAAGAAATTAGATCCGGAGACCATTTGAGCCATTTAAGCAAAGATTCATTCGTAAAATTCGGTGGGACCCATTGAATTTAATGGTACAGATAGCCTTGAGGCGTGTGCATCTGGTCTATGCAATAACAATAGCTTTATTACATTCCTTTAATTTGGTGGTGCAGAGAGCCTATGTTTTAGTTCAGGACATTTTTCAATGGATTAGGATGTAATGCTTCATATGCTTATGTCCTTAGTTGATTTTTCCCTTGTAAATTTATCTTTTTTGCGAGCCCTTTACAAACAGCATCGCCTAAATTATGCCGTGAAGGCCCTCCTTTTCATGCATCTATGAAAACGATCAAATGAGAATGATGTACGTACGTATTGTGGGACTTACGATGGAGTGTACATCAAGTACTTGAGAGGTGGAAAGATGGTGAAGAGCCAATTGGGGATGAGCTCGAAGTTGCAGTGACCCATGTTGTTCATGAAATCAATGTACGTGACGTAGCCGGCGAAGGATGCTATCGAAGCCGTTCTTGTGATCAGCGTCGTGAGCAAGGGTATCGCGAATAGCACAAAATACGCCATGTGTTCTGCGAACGGATGAATTACCGCTGCAAAAAGGAAGAAGTCGGCTATCTAATTAAATGAGTTATTGGATCACTTATTGGTACGACGTACGTGCCAACACTCCAAATTCAGAGACGGAGCCGTCATGGTTCGGATCGTCCTGTAATCGTGCGACGGACACTGAACCGGAAAAAAGAAGAAGAAGAAGAAGAAGAAAGCTTACACAAAAATGTGAGGTGAAGCAGAACTTACAGGTGATGGGCTCGGTGACAATGGAGGAGTGGTGGTGGGAGTGATAGCGAGAATAGAGAAAATGATGGTGGAGAGCTCGGTGAAGCCAGTAATACAGGAACTCCACGGCCAAGGTATGGATCAGGACGGTGGCGATCACCCCGTCCGTTCTCCAAAGTGGCAAGTGAGAGGCTTCTGGGATTGTCACGAGACCCACGTAAAATAGAATCCCGTTGAACAAGATCTGGTCGTCCCTGCAATGGAAGAAAACAATAAATTTCACCCAAAAAAAATGAACTGTGATATCATTGGCTTCCTGATTTTGCTGTGTTATTGGGTCATTTCAGTCCTAAATTTTTTGCATTTGTACCAATTGAGTCCATCCGGCAAAATTTTGATCGGAAATAGCTGATGTAGACACCGGTCGTCCTACGTGGCACATCCGATGCAGACATGGACATTATAAATAAATTTTTTAAAAAATTATGCTTTTTGAATTGTTTTTTCTTTTTTTTTTCATTTCATTATGGCCGACGAGGATCGTCAGCAACCCATGCTAGCCACTAGATGAGGGCCAGCCAACCCTCACTAGCTGCGAGCAAGGCTGCCCTTGCTGGCCAGAATGAAATGAAAATAAAAACATAAAGAAAGCAAAAAAATATATATATATTTAAAAATAACTATTAAAAAATATCCATATCAGTGTTGGCCACGCCAAGTATGACGCTCGGCGTCCATGTCGGGGATTTTAGGCTAAAATTGGTCGGATGGACTCAATTGGCATAAGTACAAAAAGTTTAGAATTGAATTGGCACCAATGCAATAAGTTTATGATTTTTCTTTTAGACTTTTCCCGCCTGTTAATGTCGGTTGGAGCAACATTAATTAATGAGCAGCTTCGATTAACAGAAAATACAAGAATAATCTGCAATGGAGAGAGAGAGAGAGAGAGAGAAGAGAGAGAGAGAGAGAGAGAGAGAGAGACCAATTGCTTTCTCGATCGACCTGCTCGAACTCGATGCCTCTGTCGACGATCCGGTTATTGCCTTTAGCCGTACGATGGCGGGCGAGCGAGATCCAGATCTGATTGTGAAGCATCCTCGCCAGAAGAAAAGGGAATGCGAGGAAATAGCCCAAGTCCCTCTCGTCGGGCCCTTTCGCCATGAATTGGTACGTGCTGTGAGCCGCCCATGGTGCCAAAATGGCGTACTATCATAGTTCCCCCAAACCCCGAAACACACATAAGTTAACAGATTCGGTTTCTTGTAATGATATATAATGGCTATATGTTGGAACTGGTGTAAGATCACCAAATGTCGGTATGGTAGGATGCAGCCCACTAAGCCCATTATCTTCCTTTGTAAGAACAGAGAACTTCCACGCTTATATACTTACCCACGCGCTCTAATTTATTTTATGTGAGACAAAGCACTTCCAAATTCATCTTTTACAAACAAGCTACCAATAATAACTAGTAAAATTTACTTTGCAATAACAAGTTCGCGTTACGACAAGCCCGAGCAGTACCACGTGAAGAACTTTTCGCCTGGAAAGAGATTGCGCACACAAAATGCACTTATGCAATTCTACTGTATGTTTGACAAAAAAAAAAAAAATCTACTGTATGTTTGAGTGATTAACACAGTGTCGTAAAGAATAGCTCGGGGCGACATTTTGAGAAAATCCTAAGTTCACCAACCTAAGAATTTAGTTTCGAAACTACCCCAAGGAACAGATTCAAGAGATCAGTGTACCTTGAAGCTCCCCAGAGGCTTCCATGGCCACTCGGTGAGAAGTCCTGGTTTGGAAGCCATTTCTGCTCCTCTGTGTTTTTTTTCTTTGCCAGACTAATCTTTCACTGAACAGTAAGAACCTTTGTGCTAAATTTGCGCATGCACGACGTCTTTTATACAGTACTTGGTCTCTCTGCATTAAGTTCCCACCTACATCATGCACGTCACGTTCCACCAACCAACGCTCCACAGGCTGACTTTTTTATTTTTTTTTTTTTTTTTTTTTTTTTTTTTTTTTTCCACAGGCTGACTTGGCCAGCTCCTGTTAGGTGCGTTTTTTCTAATCATTGCATCGGCATAAGTGGTTTTTTTTTTTTTTTGTCAATATTCGTTATATACTTTTAGAATTTTTCATGCCAGGTCTGTGGATCCAAGAAACTACGTGTTGCGGATTGGGTTGGCTTGCTCAAGTTAAACTCTTGTCCCTCGTTGTGGGGTTTTGTACTTTGGGGAATCTAACGTAATCGTCGCAACAATGGTAAAATTATTCAACAGTGGCCAATTCAGTCTTAAATCTTTTAATTGTTTCAATTTAGTCATATATTCTTTGTAAATTTGTCAATTTAGTTATTAACATTTTTATTATGTAAATTCAGTCATAAATATTTTGACGATTTGTCTATTCAATTATAAATCTTTTGACGATTTATCAGTATAGTCATTTCGATTAATTACTCAAATAATATATTTAAAACTAAATTTGAAAAACTTAAAAAGGTTTAGGATTAAATTGACAAATTATCAAAATGTTTGAGATTAAATCGATATAATCAAAAGGTTTAGGATTGAATTGGCCGCCGTCCAATAGGTTTATGACTTTTTGGATAATTATCTTTTGCAACTAGTGATGTGATTGAAATGCAATCCACATATTGGAAGGTTTGATTTAAATATACGTGTCGAATTTCTGTATTCAAACGTACACCATAATGGTTCGATTTAGTTCAATTTTTCAAGGAAACCAAATTAAATTGAATCGTTGATATTTTCTTTAAAAAAACAGCAGTAGACCCAATGAGAAGCCAAGTGTTTGCTCGTCCTAGGTTTATGATGGGACAGAGCCAACTTCAGCTTTTACAGGCTCCACCCAACTCGATGAATGAGGAGTTATTGAGATGGTTGTAACTAGTGGAGGTTACAAGCGGATCCGGTTTATCCGAATCCGGATTGAACCAACCAAAAAATAAGTCCAAAGATCGATTCCCATTCAAAGCGGTCTGGGAATCGGTCTTAAATTTTGGGAGCCAGTTCTTGGTTCGAAGTACCTAGGAACCGGATCGGTTTTTAACAACTATTAAAAAAAAAATCTACACTCGCTTGCCTCACTTCCTCTATTTTTGGCTGGATTGCAATTTCTATTACTTATATTAGGAATTGTTGTAGTGAGTTTTATTGTTAATCTTTTAATTTGAATCGTTCATTGCTACTCATATTATTAGACCATGGATCCGGATAAAAAAAACAGAGTATGTTCCAAAACAGGTTTCAGGACAAATCGGATAAGTTCCAGATTTAAAAAATTTGAAAACCGCCATAATAGGGTAGGTTTCAAGGTCTAGGTCCAAAACATACCCACTCGGCTCATGCTCACCACTAGTAACTAGAAACCATTTTGTAGGAATACATGGGCAAACACTATAGGGACATCCATCTCCTCACTTTTGCGAATTTCAATATGAAGCGAGTATTTTTCTGTGAATGCCTCTGAGAGGAGCTTTTGGTGTAGAAGACAATAAGTCTTTGTAGTAAAATTTGTGAAATCGAGAGATTGGTTCGTGAAAACATATAAAGGATGAGGGTAGGGAAACACTAAAAGTATTTGAACGGTTCAAATATGGTCATAATCTCTATTGTATCACTTGATTTACAATAAAAATCATGCATTTCTCTCCCGGTGAGGCAAGTCACACCAATTGAACCTCATAAGCCCAGTGTTCGAGTTTGTTATGTGTTTGGTCTCCTAATTTTGCAGCACTATACATGTAACCAATTGTTAATAGAAAACCAGAAATTGATAGCGACCAATTAATGCTAACCAACTACGCAATATCGAGAAAATTTTCTTAAAGTTCTAAACCTATTATACTTTTGTCAATTAAGTAATAAGTCTTTTAATTTTTCTAATTAAGTCCTAAACTTTTTCTCGTTTTGATAATTGAGTCCATCCGATCAATTTTGGCTAAAAATTACTAATATGGACACCAGCCATCTTATGTGTCACCGCCGACGTGGTCGTGGACAATATTTAATAGTATGTTTCTATAAATATTTAGTTTTTTTATTTTTTATTTTTCTTTTCTTTTCTTCTTATCGTGGCCTACAAGTTCACGAGGCCTACAATGGTCAAGGCGAGGCTAGCTTCACTCGCATCCGCGATGGCCTCACATAGAAGTGGTGGCGGCCAGGTGAGGGTCGCGAGTGAGGGGCATTCTGGCCCTCCCTTGCGGTTGGCAAGGGCCGCACTCGGCAACCCTCGCTCGTAGCCGATGAAGACCCAACTACCTTTGCCGACCACCGTAAGGAAAAAAAATGGAAAAAAAAAGAAAAAAAGGAATCAAAATTGTAAAACATATTAAAATATTATTAAAAATGTCAACGTTAGCACCGGAGTGCCATGTAGGATGACCGGCGTCTACATCAAATGATTTCCAGCCAAAATTGGTTGAATGTACTCAATTGGCAAAATTTTAAAATGTTTAAGACTCAACCGACAAAATTACAAGGTTTAGGGCTGAATTGACAAAAGTTCTTTATTTTTTTTGGTCGAAAAAATTGAGAAAAGTTCAATAGACTTAAAGACTTTTTGGACAATTTTCTTGAATCATGGACATACCAATATGACTAAACTAGCTTGCTAAAAAAGCACTTGCGAGTCCCCCAGTGAAAACCAAAACCTTACTGCAACAAGTTGAGCGACTTGAGCGTCCTCTCGTTTCACACTCAACGCAGACCACTCTATATGCAATATAACCTCGAAAAACTAGGAAGACCAGTTATCGGCAACATCCTTCTTAACCTTGCTAGATTGGTTCAAAATGTCTTTTGCTTGATTGGCTCAAAATGTCTTAATCATTAGCCAATGGAAATACTCATTTCTTGCTATAATCACGGTTAATGAGTTGGTTGATCACGGTATAAGCAACGAAAATGAAGGAGGGGAGACTTTGTTAGAGTCTTTTGATGCGTGCACATTGTATCAACTATGGAAAGTTTTTGATTTGATGTAATTTTTCGAATTACGTCAAGCTCAGATAAAAAAGGTGCAAAGGTCAGAAAGAGAGAGAGGAGAATTAGCCCGGAGAGAGAGAGAAATAGGACAGACCAAAAATAAAAAAACTTACAAAAAATGCGGAAAAAAGGTATTTTATGTGAATGGTGCCATCATATGGTGCAACAAGCCAATAGAAAACGAGAGCAAAAGAGACATGGTGACAAGCTGGATGAGATTCATAATATGCGAAAATAAGGGATTGATCGGTAACACAACGTCACCATTGTCATTTTGATGTGACCGCCACATGGTAAATGCTTTCTTTATCAATGTGGCGGTGAAAAGAGTACAATTATACATATCCCCGGTACCGATCAATTGCATAATATAAAGAGAATACTCCTAGTCGATCTTCTTTTTGCCTTCTCAAAATGCCATGAACTAACTTAGCAAACATCTTGACATGAGAATAAATGCCTAAAGTAATTTTCTAAAAAATTACATGTCAAACTTGACATGTTGATTTAATTCATAAGTCCATGTTTTCTCACTTTGCCATTTTATTTTGTTAGTTTGAAAAGTTATTCAACATTCTTATGTTATGTAATAATCTCATTCTCAAAAAGCATGAATCTTACATCTGTGTTCGCACTTGTGTATATATCTACGCACGCTTGAGAAGAAAATTCTTAAGAAATAGTGTGAGGCTTTAGTCTTCCTTTTTCATTATAGGTTTCTAGATTTCATGCAATTTATAACTTCAATTGAGAGAACTTACACAGGTTAAGTGAAATACCAAAGTTACTATGGGTGATGAATGGAGTAGTACGATCATAATAAATATCCGCATTGGTAGGTGCATCAAGGGCATTAATACGAAGCTACACCTAAGGAAATCGTGCAATTTCGAGTCTACATATTGCTCTAGTGTTAAGTGTAATTCACGCTTTAAACGACGTCGTCCTTGTGATAATTACGTGCGAATCACTTGTTGGACTTGAAAAAGTGTCCGTGTACAACTCGAATTTATGGATGCCGACGGGTGCTGAATGTTCTGTTTTGTTTTGGGGCCCTTTTATTTGACAATTACTTCCGAAAGCAGCAGTCAAACCAATCAGAAGCCAAGGGTTTGCTGGTCCCAGGGTTTATGATGGGACACGGCCAACTTCAACATCGTAGTCTCCACCCAACTCGATGCATGAGTAGTTATTGAGGTAGTTGTAACTGGACCATTTTGTAGGGCTACTGATACCGGGGACACGAAAAATATCCGACGAAAATATATTATCTCTTCAAAATAGGGCTACTGATGTTATTTATAGTCCGCGCCTATATTTCCTGATGGAGCCCCAAATCTTTGTAGCTCTATGCTTATTAAGTCTTGCGTTTGACCTAGCAAAGAAAATCCAATCAAGATTAATTTTTTAACTTAAATAGGTTTCCTAATATAGTAATTTTCTAATAAAAGGGCCAATTGTTTTATTTTGGATCTAAATCTTTTCTACGTAAAAAGTTGGTAGTTTTCTCAATTGTGTTTGAGATGAGTTTTGGTGGCTGAAGCCAATGTCGCTTGTAGTAAGATTTGTGAATTCCTTTGTGAAATCGAGAAATTGTTGCGCAAGGAACTGTGAGAACTCAACGCTGTTTTGGGGGTACTAGTATAATCGGATAAAGAAACATTGAGAATGTTTGAGCAACTGAAGTATGGTTATGATTTCTGTTTTTATCGCTTGATTTACATTGGAATCATGTGTTGCTCTCCCCATGAAGCATGTCACACTGATCGAATCATGTAAACCCAACATCAGAGTTTGTTATGTGTTTGATTGCCTGGTTATTGCAACACTATTGCACGCAACCGCTTCCTGACAGAAAACTAGAAATTGCAAGCTACGCAATTAATGCTAATCAGCTACTGAATTATGGACATGCCAATTGGACTAAACCAGCTTGCTAATGAAATGATGCATCTGCCAGTCCCCCAATGAAAATCAAACCCTCACTGCAACAAACTAAACGACTTAAGCATTCTCTTTTCATACTCAAAACATCCTTCTTGACTTTGCTTCATTGGTTCGAAATGTCTCACTCATTAGCCGATGGAAATACTCAGTTCTTGCTATAATCACGGCTAATGAGTTGTTTGATCATGATATAGGCAAAGAAGATGACAGGAGGAGCCGTA